>NC_135505.1:24752268-25052268 GCF_052857255.1 Amblyomma americanum
TTATCCACTGTCGGGGTAGTCACGGCTAACAGGTGGTCGGCACCTGATTGTGGCCCAGTGCTTACCCGAGGTGATTCCTCTGATGATTGCTCCCGAGTTATTAGAATTCTTCGAGAGGGTTGAGAATGACGCTGTTCCCGGCGCTGGGTGAGTTTGTCTAGTCGGCGGCGAGCATCCACGATTGCATTGTCTAAAGCTGTGTCTTCATCTGTGGTATCCACATGTGATGGATGCACTGGACGTTTTGGTGTACCGTTTGATCCGGGAAGGTGAGCCGCTTGTGCTTATGTACGCTGGTGAGGAGACGTATGGTGAGCAGCGGGCTCAGATAAAGGAAGTTCAGGGAATTCGTTGTCGTCACATGCGAGAGCTGCAAAACGATTATTTGTAGGAACATCCATTTTTGCAGGCGGCTTGTGAAACTTCTTCGCTTGCTTCTTATTTGGACAAGCGGAGGAGCGAACGTCATGGTCCGGTGATTTGCACAGGGCACAATGAACTGTTGGTTCATTCATGTCGACCACAGCTGCTGGATTAAGGCAGGTATTTTGCATATGTCCTTCTTTGTGGCAGTGATAACAAAAAATACGACGAGGTCGGAAGGGCTGTGGTTTCACGATCGCACCGTAGTAGGTAAGGTACTTCGGGAGAGTCAACGGGCCTTGCAGGATAAGCAGGTATGAGCCCCGGCGACCCATATGCCGTGCTTGCAGTACAACATGAGTTGAGCAGCGAATATTTGCGCGCATCTCCTCGGGAGGGCTCGTGCTGTCGACATGATAATCCATGCACCGGAGTGTGTCAGGACCAGATGCAAAATATATTTGCACCGGGACATGCTTGCTGTCATCCAGGGGGATCCGCGTAACTGCGCAAAGTTTCTGGGCGTCCATCAAGGATGACAAGTTTACCGTGATGGTGTTCGATGGGCGATGGACGACAAACGCGCAGTAGTTCGAAGAGCCAAGAGCATGGTCAAATTGTGGCTTAAACATTCCGGGCAGGGATGGCAGTCATATCAAAGCGCAATGTAGGCCTGATGGTAACGCGGAACGAGTTCGCAGCAGGCGGAAGAGAGCCTTGACTCACGGGAGGCATCTGTGGAGGAGGCTCAGACGCTGGTGACGGCTCTTGGTGGGAATACTGAACTGGCGCGACGGGTACAGTTTCTTAAGGGAGTGAAACGGGCACGGAGGCGGTAGAGCAGTCCATGTCACAGGCCAAAGTCGTAGCATCGGAAGACGGCGCAGGCTGGAGGCCCAGAGGCTATGAAGATTGCGTGGACCTGGAGGCTGCGTCAGGTGGCAACACAGCGGGCATCCGCGTAGCTGTTGTGGACAACGCAGAATCCATGCAGACGCGTAGCGCGGCCTCGCTCGGCAGCGCCGAGCTAAGCCTAGCTTGCCCCTGAGGGTTCCGGTTGGGTTTTCTCACTTGAGAATGCGCCCACCGTGCCGGGAATTTCTCCGCAGGGGCATCGACAGCATTCGGTCTCGCGGAGGGCACTGTCCAACTCACGCAACACGCGAGAAGACAGCGAAAAGCGAAAACACAGACCTAGAAGCAGACACGTAGCCACCCACTAGGTCTTCCCACTGGTCTTCCTGTTGACTTTATAATGATTCCATGTATTTTTTCAATCGTCTTTCATGTTGTGCTTTGTCTGTTATTTCTTTCTTTTCCTCGGTATTCTGCTCCTGGCAGATTAAACTTGAGTCAGTCAGCGTGTTGTGTGTTTTCTTCCTTCGTACCGTGTTTTGCGATGTATTACTTTTCTTCATCTACAGAATGTTGTACAAGCTTGCCCCAGCTTCTTCCTCGTATTTTCTCAACAGTTTTGTAGAGTTGCCCGCAAAAGAATGAGGGCGCCCAAAGCCAAGCCAAGGTGCACAGAAGCCTCGGCACACTCGAACTCATGAACTCAAACTCATTTATGACCAAATCTCACCTGGGCTCACTCAGACTCACCACTCATCTGGAGTCAACCACTAGTAGCTACTCGCGGCTCACTCATACTCAAGACTCATCTAGGCTCACTCACTCATTTCAACTCACGACTCATTTAGACTCACTCACTTATTTCGGCTTACCTGTCGGCTGGGCTCACTCATGTCGGCTCATGACTCATCTGGGCTCACTCATTTCGGCTCACGACTCATCTGGGCTCATTCATGTCGTCTCACAACTCATGATTCACGACTCATCTGCGCTTCCTCATTCTGGCTCACTAGTCCATTTAAACTCATAACTCAGCCAGTCTCTTGACTTACGACTCCTATAAGCTCACTCATCGGACAGACGAATCTGCTCTACACCGAACAGCCCATGTTACTCGCCTGAAAGAACATTTACATGTGGCAACTATGCACTTGCACTTGTACTTTTCTATGGTTTTGTGCTCTAGAATTCACTGATGATTTTAGGCAACATTTAAAACACAGATAAACACTGCTTT
This sequence comes from Amblyomma americanum, assembly GCF_052857255.1. Lineage (NCBI taxonomy): Eukaryota > Metazoa > Arthropoda > Arachnida > Ixodida > Ixodidae > Amblyomma > Amblyomma americanum. The sequence continues at coordinate 24,754,724 of NC_135505.1, forward strand.
TTGTGTTTCATAATTTTTTCCGTTATTTTTTAATGTTTAATATATATTGCTTCTATGCAGAGCTACCCTTTCTCTAGAATTAATCCTATTATCAAGCCTTTAAATCGGGGTGTTTCTGTGTTTGAACCATATTTTACGCCCATCTGAAGAGCAGCGAGAGCCTCCTGTTAAGGACTTTAGGACTGCTACGTTATTTTTATTTATGTTACTACTATGTACAGTTCTTACAAAACTAAGATTCCTATCATACAGCTTTTCTCCTCGGCGACCCTTCGACCTTATTATATCTTAACGTATCCCATCTGAAGTGTATTTTTTAGCCTCATTGTCAGGGTTGTATCCTCTGCCATTTTCTTTCTTATCCGCACTTCATGGACGTGAGCAAAAATTGTGCCTTCTAGCGTGCGATAAGCCCCCCAAACACCTTGGATCCAATCTTCACTAATTCGTCACGGACACACAAACGCCTGTGCAGCGGTGCGGCTTAGACACATCTGCAGGTAGGAGAGAGGCGAGGCTCGCCTTCGGAAATAGGCCCCATAGTTCACAAAAATTATGCGGGCACTTAAGCAATTCTTATGATGCGTAAATGCTATAGCACTGATTGTCTCTGAGTTTCTGTCGGGGACTTGGGAGCTTAACGTTGTTTCGCTGGAGCAGCTCACCTCGCGCGTTTGGCTGCGTTGGTCGTGTACTTAATCGGCAATGAACTGCAGCCTCCGGCCACGCTTTGCTGTCCCGCCTGATGGTGTACACGCGAGCGATTCTACTGAAGGCCAAATCACCGCGGCGGCGAAAATACATGTTTAATTTCTAGCCATGTTTACATGAATACATGAATACCACCGGGCGCGTCATATTTCCCAGTGTATATCGCGGAGGCAACACGCCACTGTCTATTTGCACATCAAGTCATGCGGGACAGTGGTATCTCGACCATGCGGCGGAGAGGGTCAGCCGCTCCCATCTTGAGCCAACACCCTCTGGAGAACTTTGCTTGAGCTTGGTCTGCTTTGTTATCTGAGTGAAGGGGTATTGCGCCCCAGGCAGGAAGAGGGGCGCCTCCAAACCTGCTATTATTCATCGCGGAAGTCGTCTTGCTCTTCTCGGAAGGAGAAAGTCACATTGTTGGTGATTAGGTCACTCGCGTGTGGCGTCTCTGCCACGAATTTCTGCCACGCGTGCCTGCCTGCCACAGTCAATCAGCCTGTTCCAGGGACGCGTAGCAAGCAAATCCCCACGGCGCGCTCAAGGTAACATGGCAGCGACGCCGTGAGCACGCGGTAGAAGGGCTCCAAGCGACAATGCTGTGATATCTCTCGCAAGGCGCGGTGCGTGTGTTTAATATCACTAGACCCCGTAAAGTGATATTCACTGGAAAGCTTTCTGGGCTTCTCTCCTGTGTCCTTTCAACAGCTTCCTTTCATAGAGCTAAACAGGCACCTCCCCAATTTCTTCTCGAAAAATACTGTGAACATTTCGTCTGTGAACGAGGGTTTTCTTTTGAAGCGCGCTCAATATTCTGCTACTTGTCCATGCAGCAACACAAAAACGACGTTCGTGACTTTATAACTGAGCCCAATCGGGTAGCCGAACATTCCGAGGACTCAGGACATAGAACGAACTTTGACGAAAGCATCATCCTCGGTCCCGGAGCAAATAACTAAAAACGGCTCTTTCTCGAATCTTGCACATTCAAACTATTCCTAACCAGAAAAAAAACTTGCCATCGACCGTCCCGCACCTTTCACATCATCGCTTTCCTTCTTTCAGCCACTTTGCACGCTATCTTGAAAATTCAAAGATATACTGGTCACTGAGGAATAGTAGAAGTGAACGAATAAATGATTTGCAAGAAATATTTGCCCGAGCTTGCCTTCATGTCGTCTTTCTCCGTTTGTTTCAGAGTTTGCTTGATTTCGTGCCACGCTGTAAACGTAGGGCTAATATTCGCGTTTTCATTACTACTGTATGGCGCGGAATAATTAAACACAAAAGAAGTCCGCATTTAGTTTCGACATTCGCATGTATGAATTTTATTTTTCCAGATAAGGTCTAGCCTTCTGACCGTGCGTGCAGACGGAGTATGTTTTGGGACATTGTATGCATAAAAAAGAAAGAATTAAACGTCAAAAGTACGGTGCTTATTGTTAGCAGACTGGTTAAAGTTCAGACCTAAAGACTTAAAGTTAAAATGCAAAACAAATGCTAACGCTGTGATGCGATGAGTTCTTAACTGCAGCTAGCGTGTAGGGAGGCCTGCCTGAGAGGCCTAGAGGCCTGTAGCTGCCCCTCAGGGGACGCAAAGATGTGAGGCCGCTGCATGCGTTTTGCAATTAAGCAAGAAACAGCAAAAGAAGAACTACGGTTAGGTTTATGGTTTATGGGGATTTAACATCCCAAAGCGACTCAGGCTATGAGGAACGCCGTAGTGAAGAGCTTCGGAAATTTCGACCACCTTGGATTCTTTAACGTGCACTGACATCACACAGAACACAGGCCTCTAGAATTTCGCCTCCATCGTAATTCGACCGCCGCGCTCGAGATCGAACCCGCGTATTTCGGGTCAGCAGCCGAGCGCCATAACCACTTAGCTACCGGGGGGGGGGGGGGGGGGGGTAAAAGAAGAACTACAGCAAGCGCGTTACAGCCGGACACAGGTAATATCCACCAAGACCAAGCTCGTGTTTTTAGGACCTTAAGTGCAACAGCCACCGAAATTGCATATCAAGAAACAATGAAATTGCATTGCATCATCATCTGGATTAGAAGCTTAGGTATTGCGAGTGCACAGGAAACTCGACCGGTCTGACCACGACTGAAAATGATCAGATGTGACCCCCAACTCACCAAGACTCAGATCATGATCTAAATGTGATCCCAGAATCACAATGACTCAGATCATGATCTGAACGTGAGGCCGGACTAATGACTGAGATCACGATCTGAATATGAGTTCGGACTCACTCGCGACTCAGATCATTATATGAATATGAGTCTGGTATTAGGAATTGCCGCCAGCTGGTATTAGGATTGGCGCCAGCATGTCTCGAGGATACCCACCAAGACCGAATCTCTCGCCAGGTGTCCGCGGGGTGCATTTACCGCACTCGCCCGGTCGGTGCTGCTTGGGACAAGCGGGGAGCAGGGTTCTGCGAAAGTCCTTTTAAGGAGTCGCTGTCACCGGCCGCAAAGTGGTTCCGGCGGTCTTCCTAATTTTCCCGACATCACCTACCCGACTACTCTTGGCCTCATGGGCACAGCACCAGCGTGGGAACGGATCGCCACAGTTGCTCGTCTGCCGGCTTCGCCGGTCATCGCTAATGGCAGAACCACTGGGGATTATCTCCCGACGGGGCACTCTGGCTGTGCGCCTTGGCTTCTCCGAAGTTCACCGACCAGCGGAGAGCGGGCCGACCACCTGACATCTCCTGCCAGCCCGACGGGGAACTGGCCGCATACCCCTTTCCCTCGGGCTCAACTTATGCCAGGGGCGTGTCTATGTGTGCGGAGTTGTCTGTGTGTGATAGTGAAAGTTTTGGCTACACCCACCACGGCGAGGGTGTCCCCTACCTGCTGAATTCAGGGAAGGCGCAGTGTATAAAACTGGACTACAGATGCAGTTGAAGCAGCTCACTTCTGAACTCAAAAGCTTGTAAATATGTAAAATAAACCAAGTCTTCTTTCTCCACTCACTAACCCCTCACTCAGCGGCACTCAGGTCCGGGACGCAGCGGGCGTCATCTTGGCCGAGGTTGTGCCGAGAAGCGACTCCGATCCCCACCTTCAACACCGGGTTCACTCACGACTCAGATCTTGATCTTAATGTAAGCCCGGACTCATGACTCAGGTCACGATCTGAATATGAGTTCACACTCACTCACGACTCAGTCATGATGTGAATATTAATCCTGGCTCACTCACGACTCAGATCATGATCTGAACATGAGTCCGGACTCAATCACGACTCAGATCATGATCTGAATGGGAGCCCAGACTCTCTCACGACTAGGATCATGATCTGAATGTGAGTCCGGACTCTCTCACGGCTAGGATCATGATCTGAATGTGCGTCCGGACTCACTCACGACTCAGTTCATGATGTGAAGTTAGCGTGAGTGAGCCCGTGTCCACTCATAAGTGAGTTCGCCTACCTATGAAGGTAACACTGCGGCAGACAGGTAGAAGAGGCGCGGGCGCTTTTCTGACGGTGCTGGTCGTGCATTCTTCGGCATGCGGAGTGGCTTGAAAGCCGGTTGTAAATTCGAAGGAATCTGGGCAGTAAGAGAGTATGGTGTCCATGACGCAGGAAGGCTCTTAGCCGTATACAAAAGAAAATACGGGGAAAAACCAGTAGTGGCTTGCGCTGCAGTTTTGTAAGCATATGTAACGAACGGTACAACGCGGTCACAGTTTTAGTGATCGGAAGAAATGTACATAGCCATCGTGTCACCGAGGGTCCAGTTAAATCTCTCGGTCACGTCATTGGTCTGCGGATGATACGAATACATTGTGCGGTGAACGATATTACACTCCCGAAGAAGGGCTTCAACGACGCCGGACAAGAAGACGCGACCCCGATTGATGAACAATTCCTGAGCCGCACTGTGGCGACGAATGATGTTCTAAATGATGAAACCGGCTACGTCAGAGGCCTTCGCAGCTCGTAACGGGGCAGTCCCCGCATAGCGCGTGAGATGATCAATGGCGACAATATTTCAACGGTCTCCAGTGGAAGTTCTGGGAAGAGGGCCAAAAAACTCGATCCCAACACGGTCGATTGGCTGCGTTGGGCAAGGTAAAGGTAGCAGAGGAACAAGCGAGTGCAGTGGCGGATTCTTGAGAGACTCACATTGCGGGCAAGAGCGGTCGTACTGCGGGCAACACGATATATACACCGCCAATAATACCGAAGACGTGGCAGGCAAACATTTTCAGCATACCGGCATGAGCGCTGCGCAGGCAGTCATGATAACTGGCACAAATGGCGGAGCGCAGATGTCGGGGAATCACGAACAGCCATTTGCGACAATCTGTTAGGTAGTCCTAACGGTACAGCAGCTGGTCACGCACGACAAATTAATAGGCTTGGCGACGGAGTGCTCTAGAAGGAAGGCGCGATGAGTGGTTGGGTAATAAATTCAGAACAGAAGCAATTCAAGGATATTTATGCTGCTCAGAAGCCATATCAATGGCGTCAAGGAAAGTTGTGAGGCGGGGAGCAGATGGTGGGTCAGCATCAGAGGGCGCAGGGGAGCATGAGAGAGAGAGGGCATCGGAGTGTTTACGACCGGAGCGATAATTGATCCGAATAGTCGTAATCTTGTAAACGGAGAGCCCAACTAGCGAGGCGGCTGGACGGATTCTTGAGAGAAGACAGCCAGCAAAGACCATAGTGATTTGTTATGACATCGAATGGGCGCCCATGTAAGAAGATGAGAAATTTTGTTACCGCCAAAATAATCGCCAAACATTCTTTTTCCGTGACTGGATAATTAGTCTCCGTTTTTGTAAGTGCACGGCTTGCGTAAGAAACGACATACTCTTGGAAGCCAGATTATCTCTGAGCAAGAACGGCACCCAAACTGATGCTTCTGGAGTCCATGTGGAGTTCTGTAGGGGCGGAATGGTCGAAATGGCGCAAGATCGGAGGGGAGATGAGAAGACGGCGCAGAGTTGCAAAAGCTTCGTTGCATGCAGTGGACCAGGCTGAGAAGTCGTGGCTGCCGGCGGAAATTTGTGCCGGTTGTGCGATAATGGCAGCAAAATTCTTTATGGGCCGGCGAAGAAGGCGCAAATTCTAATAAAGCTTCTGAATTTTTTCAGTGATGTGGGCTTCGGGAAATCAGCAACTCCACGAAGCTTGGCAGAATCTGGAAGGACAACATCCTTGGACACGACGTGCCCTAAGATAGTCAGCTGTCGGGCACCAAGACGACACTTAATTGTTCAAGTTGAGCTGCATGCAATCGTCACTGAGAAATCGAAGAACACTCTCCAGGTGGATACGATGAGACGGAAAATCCTGTAAGGAGATAACATCGTCCACTTGTAGCAGAGGCGAGTCTGCCAATTCAGCCCCTGACAGACGCATTGGCGCACACGTTGCAGAGACCGAAGAGCAACACATTAAATTTATACAGGCCATGAGGCGTAATGAAAGCTGTTTTCGGGCGATAAGCTTCGTCCACCGGCACCTGCAAGAACCCAGAGCGCAGATCCAACGAAGAAAAGTAATATGCTCCTTGCTGGCAATCAAGCGCATCATCGATGCAAGACAGGGGGCAGACGACTTTCCGATGATTTTGTTTAGCCGGTGGTAGTCTGTGCAGAATCTAATAGAGCCGGCCTTTTTTTTGACGAGCACGACCGGAGAAGCGCACGAGCTGTAAGAGGGCTGAATCTCTCCACGGTGTAGAATGTCGCTCACCTGTTCATCATTGATACGGCACTAAGTGGCGGAGACGCGTTAAGGGCGCTGGCGCAAGGGTCCATGGGTTGTACTGTCCATATGGTGGCGAACCGCGGACGCGCGGAACCGCTGAAGCAAGGCGACGAACTGGGCGCGTTGGAGGGGTGGTAGAGCGGCGTCGACGAAATGGAAAACCAGATCGGGTGAGGTCGGGTTGGCGACCTCTAAGGGAGGAGTGAGGGCTTGATGTCATGCGCGTTAGGGTAATCAAGGACAGGAGGAGCGTCGTCTGGACCGATGACATCAACCGTGCCAAGCGATTCATTCTAAAGTGGTGGAGAAAGGCAACGGGTGCTCAACGTACAAGGCGCTGCAGCCACCAGAAATTGTGACCACAGCATGCGGGAGCATGAAATATTTGCAGTGCACACAAAAGGGTGAGGGTTAATAAAGGACAGTAATCTCAAATAGTGACCACAAGCCAGGGGCACAAGAACAGAAGAGAAATCTGGCACATCGGTTGTAGCATAGCTACGGCGTGCTTACTGTAACGCCAGATCAGGGAGGCAGCAACGTAGTCAGTAGAAGCAAAAATTCACGTTTATTCGTAGGTGTAGGGCGTATTTATAAGTAGCTAGTGGCAGGAAGATAGGAAGGAGCAAGTGTTAGTGGTGATAGTCTGAAGCTCTGAAGGATCGCCAGATAAGGCGATAAAAGGTGCGCGCACGCGCACTTCCAAAACACACATGAAGTTACAACATCGGTATCGAAGGGATGGCGGTGTCGAAGGGATGGCGATCGATGGTTGCGGCTTTAGGAGCCGGAGCGAGACGTAGATGGATTTTGAGCCAGAGGAGAAGAGATAGCTGCGGAGGGTAATCGACGCCTCACGACTACGTGCGCCCGTAGTCGTAAGGACGGGATCCGCGCATGCAGCACCAACGGGCCACATGACCAGGTGGTTACCTTGGGTGCGCCACAAATTCATAGGGCGCGGACCGGTGCGATGCAGAGGGTGGTGAGTGAGTGGCAGTGTAGGGGGGAGCTGCGGTTGAGGTGAGGGAAGACGACGTCAGGTGGCGCATAAGCAGGAACAACCGGCTGAGTTCATAGCCGGACGAGAACTTCAGCATATGTCAGCGGAGCAGTGACCAGACGGGGTCGATTAGCGGGCGGGAGGACCTCAGCAATCTGCTCCAGGATGACACGCTGATAAGAAGGCGACAGCGATGGCGTTGGGGTTGGTTGGCAGGTAACCAACGATAACTAGCGAGCGACCTCCTCCCGCACAAAGTGCTGGATGTGCTGAAGAACGATCGCCTGCTCTTGGAGCACGACCTCACACTGCCAAGCTCGATGTGCGCGTGTGTGTGTGCGTGCGTGCGTGTGTGTGTTAAGCAGACAAGGGAAGGGAAATGAAAGGCTCGTTATACATATGACAGAAGCCAACAGCGACGGCCCCCAAGGAGCTTAGGGGATCTTTTTTCTTTTTTAATTTATGGTCTTGATCAGTGGAGATCAAGCAGAAGAGCACCAGACGCGTAATTCGGAGGTCGTGGGTTTGGTTCCCACCGGTGGCATGTGGTTGTTTTTCTTCTGCTTTTCTAGTAAGTTATCTTTCAGCGACAAAATATTCACTGATAATCTCTACAGAAAAATCCTCTATTCTCTTTGGCTCCTGTGGCTGATGACTTCTTTCACACAGTATATACAGGGTTTCACACGCTAACTTGGAGACAAAACTTTGAAGTAACCAAATGGTTCTTCAGAACTGAAATGGCGTGGACGTTAGTAGGATTTATATAAAGTTAATTAGTCAAATACATTAATTAACTTCTAAATATAGCTCGAAACGTTCAGGCGACAACAGGAATGTTGTGGAGCTGCACAAATATTGCGTAGCCCTGGCACTTCCAACGAGATAGACCTAGAGTGGCCGTTTTCACTCGGAAAAAACGGAAGCTCTCGGAGTTTAAAAAATACCACGTCACAGCGCGCTCCGTGCGCCCGAATGCGCCGCGATTGCAGCGCTCTCATGCGTGATTTGTAAGAGAAGCATCGCTCGCTTGGCGCGTTCCGCGCTGCACACGACAGAGCTTCGCGTTTCGCTTTGTTCGAAGCTGAGCGCAGATGGCTTCGGGTGGAAGTTGAAAGCGCGGCTCCCGTTTCTGCGGCGATAATTCCGCTATCACACTAGCAGATTGCAGAATGCGTCCGCAGCCGCTGCCGGCAATGTCAGAGCCGAGCAAAGATTGAAGCCCTTTCTCGAAGACAGAGAAAGCGCCGCGCTGGCTATGTATTTTACAAATCACGTATGAGACCACTGTAATCGCGGCACTATCGGGCGCACGGAGTGCGCTGTCACGTGGTGCTTTTTAAACTCCGCAGTGTTTTCTTTTTCTCGAATAAAATACACTACTGTAGGTCTTTCTCGTTTTAAGTACCTGGGTAGGACAATATTTGTGGAGCTCCAGAACTATCCTATTGACGCTTGAACGTTTCAAGCTATATGTCAAAAGTTAATTTATCTCGACTAATTATTCAAGTAAGACGAGCAAAGAATTGAATTCTGCGAAACTTTATGTTATCCTTAACAGCATCCACGCGAATTTAGTTCAGCAGGTCCGACAAACACCAAATTCCAAATATGGCATTATATTCGACCGGAACGCCCGACCTGTCATTCAAAGCCACTACTGTGTGTCGCCGCGAGAAGGACAAGCCATCCGGGACGAAATGGAAGAAATGTTTCCTGACGACGTCATCCAGCCACAAAACAGCCCATGGGCGGCACCGGTTGTTCTAGTGAGAAAGACGGCGCACTTCGATTCTCCGTTCATTACCGCCGCATGAACAACATAACAAATAAGGACGTCTATCCCCCTCCCTCGCATCGACGACACACTGGACCGCCTCTACAACGCCAAATATTTCTCATCGATGGACCTTAAGAGCGGCTACTGGCAAATTGAGGTCGACGAAAGAGATCGCGAGAAGACAGCATTCATAACTCCGGATGGGCTGTTTGAGTTCAAGGTGATGCCATTTGGTCTCTGTTCCGCACCAGCGACGTTTCAGCGAGTAATGGATACAGTGCTGGCAGGCCTGAAGTGGCAAATTTGTCTGGTATATTTAGATGACGTCGTTGTCTTCGCTTCGAACTTTGAAGAGCACCTCAAAAGACTTCGAACAGTACTAGACGCCGTCGAGTTGTCTGGCCTAACATTGAAATCACAGAGGTGCCCCTGTGGGTACGAGAGCTGCTTTTGCTAGCGATGTAGGACACATCGCTAGCAAAAAGGGAGTACGCCCAGACCCGCAGAAAACAGCTGCTATTGAACAATTTCCACCGCCGGCCGCTAAGAAGGCAGTGATCAGATTCCTCGGACTGTGCGCATATTACTGACGATTTGTGAAAAACTTTTTGTGCATCGCTGAGCCCCTGACCCAACTGATGAAGACAGACGCGTCATTTAAATTGGAAGTGCCGCAAGCAGAAGCCTTCAAAGAACTTCAGCGTCGTGTACAGTCCCCACCGATCCTCGCGCATTTTGAAGAAAACGCCGATACTGAAGTTCATACCGACGCAAGCAGTTTGGGCCTAGGTACCGTCCTTGTTCAGAAAAGCGACGCGCTGGAGAGAGGCACCGCATACACTAGCCGTTCCCTTTTCAAGGCCCCAGCTAACTATTCAACTGAAAAGGAGCGCCTTGCCATCATCTGGGCTACGTCGAAATTCCGCCCTACCTGTACTGTACGGACGACCGTTCAATGTGGTCAGCGATCGCCACGCGCTGTGCTGGCTTGTCAATTTGAAGGGCCCCTCTGGCCGCCTCGCTCGATGGAGTCTGCGTCTCCAAGAGTTTCACGTCACCGTCGTTTACAAGTCCGGACGCAAGCACTCTGACGCCAATTTTCTCTCACAGGCCACTGTAGATACACCCCCGCCGGAAGACGATGAGGACGCCTTCCTGGGACCCATCATCCCCAGCTCTTTCGCACAGCAGAAACGCTTGGGCCCCGACCTAAAACGCCTCATCGAGTATTTGGAGGGTAAAGTTTCCTCACCCCCCGTCTCATTGAAGCGAGGACTGTATTCCTTCTGTGTACAGAACGATATCCTCATCAAGAAGAACTTCTCAGGAAACAAAACAGGCTACCTCTTTATTGTACCTGCTTGTCTCCGCGAAGACATTCCACAGGCTTCACACGAAGAGCCGACAGCTGGACATCTCGGGTCTACTCGCACCCTCCGCCGTTTCCAAGACAAGTATTACTAGCCCCGACTGTCTGCCGATGTCGCACAATATGTTAAAACCTGCCAAGATTGTCAGCGACGAAAGTCCCCTCCCACCCGACCAGCAGGATTTCTGAGCCCCATGGAGCCCCCCTCAAGGCCACTTCAGCAGATCGTCATGGACTTCCTTAGCCCTTTCCCAAAGTCAAAACATCTGGAAATAAATGGATCATCATAGCGACCGACTACCTGAACCGCTACGCCAAGGCAAAAGCCCTACCGAACGGAACAGCAGTAGAAGTCGCCAAATTTTTCGTGGAGTGCATTCTTCTGCGACACGGCTGCACTGACATGCTAAGCACGGACCGAAGAACAGCATTCACGGCGGACCTAACCCTTGCCGTCTTGCGTTACAGGCAAACCAGCCACCGGAGGACAACTGCATACCATCCGCAGACCAGCGGACTGACCGAGCGCCTGAACAAAACCATCGCCGATATGCTCGCCATGTATGTCGATGCCGAACACAAAACCTGGGATGTCATCCTGCCTTACGTCGTCTTCGCCTACAACACCGCAGTGCAGGAGACCACGCAGATGACGCCTTTTAGGCTCGTCCATGGTCGGGAGGCCACGACCACGCTAGACGCCATGCTGCCAAATGTTAGCAAAGAAGAGAACGCTGACGTCGCCGCCTACCCTCAACGAGCTGAAGAAGCTCGAATTCTTGCCCGATAATGGATCAAAGATTGAGTGAAAAGCTTTTGCGCCGCTATTTCGGCCCGTACAAGGCTCTTCGTGGACTAGGTGAACTGGAATATGAAGTGATCCTTGGCGCACTGACTGCATCTCAGCGACGCCGCGTACGATCAGAAGTTGTCCATGTCGTCCGTCTAGAGCCTTATTATTGCTGTGTTTCCACCCTCTGTGTTTATTTTCCCGCGATATGTTTTATTTGTTGCTAGTCGCATTATTTCTTTTATTGCACCGGATCGATGCTTCTTCGAGAGGGCAGTAATGCCGCGAATCTTTGCAGCGTTTGTTAATTCTTCAAAGCTTCTAGCTGGCGCCACTGCCGCCACTGCCGCCACGCCCCTTTATCGCTTTACGTAAGATGCATGTTTCGGAGGTACACGAGATATTAGATACTAGCAATTTCCTGAGAGAAATATCCGATGTCACCTTCCCTCAGGGCGCTTTCGTAGTTACCCTGGACGTGGTGTCACTTTACACTAACGCCCACATGACGACGGAATCCAAACCATGGTCGAAGCATATAAAGAACACAGAATCCTAGACTCTCCCAGTCCAAGTGCCATCGAGGCACTTGCAGATTTCGTCTCTAAACTTAACACTCTCGTATTCAAGAACTCAAATTATTTTCTGACGAGTGGTATGATTATGAGCACAAAAATGGCACCAAATTACGCCAAAATATTTATGAACAAAATTGAATCAGACTTTGTTTCCTCATATCCAACTACACCGGCTTTTTACGAACGTTTTCTTGATAACAGATTCATAATTTGGACCGAAACAGAGGAAGAACTAATTCAGTTTATCACCTCATTCAGCAACACACATCCAAATATCTCCTTCACACACACGCCTACTGAACTAATAGAATCAACTTCCTTGATGTGTTGGTTCGTGTTGAAGGGGGTGCATTTATCACTATAGCGTTTATAAAAACCCACAGACAGACATCAGTATCTTCATTTCAAAAATTGCCACCACGCCATTGCAAAAATTCTTTCTTATACTCACAGGCTTTCCGATTCAAATGCATTTGCTCTCGATCAGAAGATTTTAAAAAAATGCTAAACACATGCGTGAAGTTCTAAAGAAACCGCGCTACCCGTCCTCTATCATTAACGATGCCTTTAAAAGGGCGGAAGTTAATAATCACAATCACATCTGTGCGGATTCTGTGCAAACTCCGCATCGCTCTCATTTAGTACTGACGTTCACAGACAACCTCCCGAATATTAACAAAATCCTTAAAAAGAACACTTCATTATCATAGAACAAAGTGAGCGGCTCTCCAATATTTTTCCAATGGTCCACCAGGTAACATACAGAAGGCCAAAAAGCTTACAAAACCGCCTTGTGCACTCAATTGTTAATAAACCGAGGCCAGTGGGTTGCACACCATGCGGGAAGAACAGATGACAAGTTTGCAAACACATGCAAACCACAGCACTGCCTAAAGGACTCATTCAAATTTCAAACATGTTATCCGAGAAGATTAAAATTGCGATTCCAGTAATGTTGTTTACATGCTCGAGTGCGGCAAATGTCAAATGCAGTACACTGGCCAAACACACAATTCCTTCCCATTAGGATTTAATAGCCACCGTTCACACGCTCAATCTCTCCCTGGCCTCCTTCTTTCGAGACACCTCCGCGAAAAAGGCCACGAGTTTTATAAACTTAAATAACAATATTGCAGAGTAGCTTTAAAAACACTCGGGAGCGCGAACAACGCGCATCATGGTTTATTTTCAGGTTTAACACAGTGCGAAAGGGCGTCAACGAAAACTACTGCACTCTATCATCTCTTTCGATGGCAGAGACAAACGAAAATTCCAACCCTACTAGACAAAGCACCACCACTCACGGAGTCGTCTGAGGTCATACCCCTTTTGAATGTCAGTTTCGGCTAGTTATTTCCATCTGGCGTTCAACTCATTCTTTGGTCCCGCGAAGGCCACACATCCCTTTCTCTTTTATCTTTTTATTATTATATATTTTTATTTGAAATTTCTGAGTGCAATATTTCTTTTTTTGCACTCCTCTAAAAAAGTCTATCCATGTGGTCCTCGTATGGCAACCTCATCTGGTTTTAGCGGCTCGCGTGTCACCATGTGGAGGCACTTTGGGCAGTCGAAACCTGTGCCTCCTCTTTGGGCCATCTTAGGAGCCGCACATACGCGGCCAGAGGAATAGAGACGCCCACAATTGGCGGACACTTATCTTGTTTTGTTAAGCCCCCTCCACGGTTTTTCTTTCTCTGTTATTGTTTTCCTCTCTCTTTTTCTTCTCGTAGTATCCGCGTGCCCGCCCAGCCCGGCCTCCCTCTTTTAGATCGTGTGTGCGTGTGCGTGCGCGCGCGCGTGTGTGTGTGTGTGTCTGTGTGTGTGTGTGTGTGTGTGTGTGTGCGCGTGCGCGTGCGTGCGTGCGTGCGTGCGTGCGTGTGTGTGTGTGTGTGTGTGTGTGTGTGTGTGTGTGTGTGTGTGTGTGTGTGTGTGTGTGTGTGTGTGTGTGTGTGTGTGTGTGTGTGTGTGTGTGTGTGTGTGTGTGTGTGTGTGTGTGTGTGTGTGTGTGTGCAGTGGGTTCATGCGTACGCGACGCGGCGCCTTTTCTACCCTGTCATGGCATAGGTGTCTCTTTTGTGTGCCACTCCCCCCCCTTTCTTTTCCTTTTTTATTTTTCTTTATTTTTATTCTTCTTTAAGCCCTCTAGCTGTCGTCCCATGCTATAAGAAGACATGTCCATGCATTGTACGATCATGCCCCTGTATGAGTGTCCCATCTTTTCTGTCGTCTGACAGAAACACACAGCAATGCCATCCCAGGGGAAATCAGGTAGAGCAAATGGACATGGACACATATACGGAACGCGGAGAAGGGATAACATAAGATGGAATAGTTTAGTTCGGTGGAAATAAAAAAGGCCAAGATATCGCAGGAGGTGGGAGACAGTCAGACGTGAAGAAATGAGATAGGAAATCTGCTGGAATAGGGCGGCCGCAACAGGCGCAAGAACCGGCTCATTAGAGATGAATCCGAGAGGCCTTTCTTCTGGAGCGTACACAGGAGGCTGGTGACGACTGCTAATGCCCATTGTAACCTTTTTAATGCCCTAGCGAGGCGTAGAAATAACGCTTCTATTCTCTGGCGATATCTTTGCTTCAGTGCATTTTATATTCTTACCTTCCTTAGTGGACGGCCCCTTCATACCCACTGGAACGGATCAACGTACCCTTGCTGTTGTTCTCGTCCAAGGGGGACACGGTCGCCGACAGAGATGACGTAGCTGACCTCGTCAGAAATCTACGTATGAATGTACTCCGTCACTACGTAGTTCCCCCGGAGACCTTCCGCCATATGGACTTCATGCTTGGCTGTCGGGCGTCTGTCTTTCTTCACGACGTGATGATCGACACTCTTGATCAGTGCACCCATGAAAATATGTGGCAGGGTGGCGCCTGTGAGCGAGTGAGACAGCCTAGAGGAATTCCTAGCAGAAGTAGCGACTTTAGTGCAACGAGATACGAATACGTCTAATAAATTTGCTGGAAGATACTGTCAGCCGAAACGGAAATGGGAGCAAGGCAACTCAAACACAAACAGCAAACTGTAGAGTTCTTAGAACTTATAAGATGGTAATTTAGAAGTGTTAACAGACCTCGATTGCATTTCTCCTCCAGGAGGTATGTGTTCGTGTTTTGTTGGTAATTCGCGTTTTATTCATTACTTGCTGGCGACACCTTATTCCGCTAGTAAGTTAGCCGGTGCCGCGAGGGCCGTCTTACGTGGGATCTACAATATATGTGTAGAGCCGTAACGTATCTTCCACAGCAGCCCATACATTCAAACCAGGCGGCTTGTGGTGCACAGCCAGCGGCAACTTCAAATTGAGTAGAAAACTAGACAATGACGTCATAGTTAAAAAACTAAAACGAGACGTCATAGTAAACATGTTCTTTGGCGGCAAGAACAAATACTAGGGCGTGTCAACCTTCAGAGCGGCGCATCAGACAAGAAGGAAATGAAGAATTGACGAGTGTTGACTACCAACACTATTTTTTGGCAGCCAGCTTTCGCTTTGTTTTCTTCCTTCGTTTTCTTCCTAGTATGACGCGATGAAGTTCAAGTTATTGTTGTTGTTGTTAGCCTATAAAAAGATGGCGCATACCCACACTGGCGGATCGACCAAGAATCGGCTCACTATCCGTCTTTATTCAGGTAATTAAAATGAAAAGCACGCGGGAAAGCATCACCGGAGGATTGTTCCTCATGAACAGAAAAGGAATGAAAGTTTTGATTTCAAAATCAGTAATAATAATAATAATAATAATAATAATAATAATAATAATAATAATAATAATAATAATAATAAAGACAGGGACTGGAACAGATTTATTAATTCAATGAGATTCTTGCAGGAAATTTAGAACAGCTGTAGAAACAGATCTGTAGCTGAGCCCAAATATGGTGGCACCAAATGATAGCAACAGCGGGCTGCTTAAACTAAGACCAAGCGGCCGCAAGGGCTCCTCCAGCAACCTTCTTCTCAAAGAGGTGTATCGGCGACAATACAGCAAAAATGCAAGTTGCTGACGTGCTAACAAGCTCTGCTCTTTGTCCTAATGCTCTCATTGTACATATACAGGAGACTGACTCCCTTTTGGGAACCTATTTTTATTAGTATAAGTATCATTATTTTATTATTTGAAAACCACAATACACTCCAAATTTTAGCGCAAAATGAGGTTGCAGAAGTAGCACATGAGACAAGTGCAAAATCTACTCGCGCCAGTTATGATAAGCTAGTTTCATGCGGTGCACAAATAGAACAGTGTGCTCTACATAGGGCTGCATTTCAAGGCAAAATTATGGCTGCCTTTTAGAAAAATTGGAGGACTTAAATTATCGCTAACACTATCAAAAGCTAGGCAGACCTAATGAAACATGAAATAAGGTTCTCACACAATGAAGGAGGAAGAGAAGGTAGAGAGGAATTATCAATTGAGAATGGTAAGCATGTAATCATAAAGAACATTTAGGAAAGCATTTTCTTCAGGAGATTACCCAAGAAGAGTTTGAAAAAACCACTGACAGCTTCGTGCCTAACAAAAATAGAAATAGCCTCTGAACATCAAGATTCTGCAAAAAGAGTAGACCATGACCCGCAGGATACATCACCTTCTCTGATCTACAATAATCATCATGGTCATCAGCCTGACTACGCCCGCTGCAGTTCCAGTACCTCTCCCATATCTCTCCAAATTAACCCTGTCCTGTGCAAGCTGCGGACAATGTAACCCCGCCGACTTCTTGATCTCATCCACCCATGCAACTTCCTGCCGCCCCCTTCTACGCTTGCCTTCTCTTGGAATCCAGTCCGTTAACCTAACGACTATCGGTTATCTTGCCATCACATGATATGCCCTGCCCTAGCCCATTTCTACTTCTTGACTTCTACTCGGGTGTCCTTAAGCCGCGTTTTCCCATGACCCACTCTGACTTCATTCCGATCTTCTGTATATACCTGTAAACGTATTCCTTTACCACTTCCAGCGAATCACTGCCAATTGTAAACTGCTGTTCCTTTCCGGGACAGTTCAACATTACTTTGGTTTTCTGCATATTTATTATTAGGCCCACCACTCTGTTCTAACTGCCAAGCCATTGATCAGGCTTCGCAGTTCATGCCGTGAGTGGCTTGCAATGCAATATATCATCAACTAATAGTACATTACTCACGTATTCTGCGTTAACTCTTGTTCGCAGCTGTTAGGAATCCAAGCCTCTTAATAACTCTTGTAAAGAGGCGGTGAATAGCATTGGCGAGATGGTGTCTCTCTACCCAACACCCTTCCTTATTGTAATTTTATTGCTGACTGTGCGGCATGTAAGGGTAGTATCACGACGGAAAACCTGGCAACTTACTGAGAACAAAACCTTTTTTATCTTAGTTTTCAGTGCTCAGAAACTTCTAGATAGCCTAAATGGTCAAGGCAGCGTTCACTTTGTCGCAGATAGGGCTTTCCTGAACATTTAAAAAGAAACACAGCATAATCGCCAAAACTGCACGTCATGAAATACCTCTGCATCGTATTTACAAAGTAAATTACTGCCAAGTGCCCATTGATCACGTCGCTCCTTCACCACGAACACGAATAATTCTCATCGATTATTTTACTCAGTGCGCACGGTCAACACATTGCACAATCATCCAGTCCTACTTCACGTGCCAGAAAAATAGCACAAATCACGTTTTAAAAGGCTCTTTCCTAAAAATTACCAAGCGACCACTCGAAGCCCACATCTAACACTTCTCGCACAGGAGTTATAAGAACGCTTTCTGATTGATATAAGCACTCAGTGACAGCGGCATACACAGAGCACTGAAATCAGTGTAACAGCCTATATCGTCGCAGTGTGATCCCGGCGGTGCAGTTCTAGCTTTGACACTTTGGTACCGAACATCAGTTCATCGTCGGCTGTGCCCACATCGTCGCGAAAAGCATCATCTTTCCGGCGGCAGTGGCGTCAAAACGATACGACTGCAACTGTGGCTGATAAGACAAAAACGCCCCACACGAGGACAACGAGAACGTAGCGCCAGGACAAAAAATTGGAACACACTAGCACCACTTTAAATGTACGGCGCCACTGCGTAATGGGTTAATTCCCTTACATGCAGAAGCTCATTCTCTACATTCATAGATCCGTGGGAGTCATCATACTCCTCTTGGTGCAGTGCTGCAGCTGTTAAGCGATGCACCACTGCCCTGCGATAACAGGTACTTCAAGCGGTAAGCCTTGTGCGGTCCAGGTTGCTCTTAACGAGAGATCGGTCATGATGTAACTGCCACCTGCCACGTAGGGCAGTTTGCTTCCTATCCGGTGGGCAGGTTGTGATGGCGCCGCAACGTGACATGACAAAGGTGGCCCCTCCCACCTCCTGAGTAATGTTCGTGATTTTTGCTTACAAGGCCGACAACGCCGGCACCGGCTTTTTTGTACAATGGTGCCTTTCTCGCTTTCGAGTTAAAAGTAACTAAGCAGTTTAAATTAACGTTCTGTGCTGAAATGTTGCCATCTCAATGTGCGATTGTTAAACAATAAACTAGATGAGTTTCAAATTCTGTTGCAAAGCTTCGGCTTTTCCTTTAATTTTGTTATGATTTCAGAATCGTGGCTTAATACAGATAACTTGCAGTTGCAGTCATTTTCAACGTTTTGCCTTAACTGCGACCGTCGTCATGGTGGAGGAGTCTGTATTCTTGTTAATAACCGAATTGAGTGTGAATTGGTAGAATATCTATGTCACATGTCTGCAGATGGGGAAGTTGTTTTTGTAATAACCAATAATACTATGTTTCTGTGTTTTATAGACCACCGAGTGGTGACATCTGTGTTTTCTATTTTTATTTTATTTATTTATTTATTTATTTATTTGAACCTCAAGGGTCCCTTGCGGGACATTACATGAGGAGTGGGCGCAAGAACAGCGGTTAACAATGAATGTTACATGGGAATCAAGACGATGACATGGCTTCCTCGATGGCAGTCTTGAAATGGTATGGATCAGGGATTAGTGCCAAGTCGGAGGGAAGGTCATTCCAGTCGCGAGCTGTGTGAACAAAAAATGATTTCTGAAAGGTAGTAGTGCGGGCACGATGCGGGATGACGCTGTTTGAATGGCCTGTGCAGGTGTTCGACGTACTGGTAGAATGAGCTTGCTGTCACGGGGTGAACAATGGAAAAACATGTGATAAAGGCAGAGACGTGAAATTCGGCGACGGGAAGTGAGAGAAGGAAGTTTTAGTTGGAACTTCAAGGCTGATATGCTAGAGTATCGCGAGTATTTTGAAAGGATAAAGCGAGTGGCCCGATTCTGAACAGATTCAAGGGCTGAGGTAAGGTTAGACTTATGGGGGTCAAATATTGCGCAAGCGTATTCATGTTTAGGTCGCACAAATGTTTTATAAGCTAGTAATTTTAAGGAAGAAGGTGTCACGCGCAGGTTACGCCGGAGATACCCAATTGCTCGATTAGATGAGTTTATTATGTGGTTAATGTGGCAAGACCATGACAAGTCATTAGCGAGGTTAATACCAAAATACTTAAAAGAGTTAGCGGAAATATTGGCAGTATCGTTAATTTTATAAGTAGGCGGAGTATAATTTCGGCAGCGGTGAAAGAAATTTGCACAGTCTTTGTAGAGCCCTTTTTACTTTTATATGTGAACATAACTACGAGTTAGTCATTAGCGGTGACATTAACATCGACATGTTATCGAATGTTGCAAACAGTGTCAATTTCGACATAATTCCGCGCAGCTTCGGCATGGCAGTTACTATCAAAGACCTGACTCGCGTAACCTCGAGCTTAGAAACTCTACTTGATTTATTTATCACCAATATCGAGGCTTCTTCATTACTCTCCGGAGTAACTTGCTGTGATCTAAGAGACCACATGGGAACCGATCTATTATGTCACACTGTGAAACCCAAATTTAAGAAGCAGATTGTATCTTTATTCCAAGTTATAACAGCAGCCTCCCTTGATTCTTTCCATGCGGAGATGTGCGTTGTACAATGGGACGACGTATATTGCCAAAAGAACGCGAACGAATTATATCAAGCCTTTGCAGAAAAATTTAATGCCATATATCACAAGCATTTTCCTCTTAAAAGCAAACGAAAGGACAGGAAAGTGCAAAAGCCGTGGATATCACCAGAGTTATTCGCCAGCATCACAGAGAACAATAAACTGTACAATTCTTTTGTTACAACCAAAAACATTTCCATTCTGAAAGAATTCAAGAAATACAGAAATAAGCTAAACAATTAGACAAAGAGAAATTATATATATATATATATATATATATATATATATATATATATATATATATATATATATATATATATATATATATATATATATATATATATATATATATATATTTCACGAATTATCAAACTCCACCTCTTGTGATGTTAACAACGTACAGATTCGTCCTGTCAAACATATCATTGAATGTATCTCTGTCCCTCTAGCTTATATATATAACCTATGCTTAGAAACAGCGACTTTTCCCTCAGATATGCAGGTAGCAAAGGTGTCTGTTCTTTACAAAAAGGGTAACAAGAATGATTTCGGTAATTACAGGCCAATCAGTATTCTTCCCGTTTTTTCTAAGTGCCTGGGAAAAATTATTCCAATACTAGTAGAAAAATTTCTGCAATCTCAGAACATAATTACTAGTTCACAGAACGGATTTACACAAAATAAATCAACAGAACTCGCCCTTCTTCAACAGTAGGAATATATATTGTACACTTTGACAGCAGAATGTTAGTATTAGGTATTGTTATCGACTTTACAAAGGCTTTCGACAGAATTAACCATAACTGTCTTATCGAAAGCTAGAATTATATGGGATACGAGGACAAGCCTTACTTCTTATGAAATCTTATTTATCATCTCGAAAACAATATGTTCACATTATTAACTTTAAATCATCATAACGTTCAATAGTACCGGTATCCCCCAAGGCAGTATCCTTGGTCCTCTGCTGTTTAATCTATACATTAATGATATTGTTACTATTGACACTTTCGCCCGCTTTATAATTTACGGAGATGATACTACAATGTTCATACCTCGTGAGACTTGCAATGTTATAAGCATGCATGCTAATCGCATTCTGGACAAACAAGCATAATGGTCAGACAAGAATTCCCTCTAAATAAGCGTGACAAAACCTAAAGCTGTAGTTTTTCGTCCGAAGAATAAAACTTGTAGTGCAGAAATAGCTTTGTTTTACAAATCACAATTAATTTAAACAGCAAAATCATTTAAATCGTTCGGTGTTTATCTTCAAGAAAACATGCAATGGGATCACCGTGTTAATTACGTCATGCAGAACATATTTAAGGTTGTAGGCTTTCTATCTTGTCACAGAAACATTTTACCGGAAGAAGTCAAACTTGCTTTATATAATTCTTTATTCTGCTCCCACCGAAATTGCAGTACATTAGTTTGCGCAAAAACACATTCTAATTTAAAAAGGATATTCGTGCTTAAAAAAAATCCTTCGTATAGTCTATGACTTACCCAGCAGACACACATCCCAGAACCTGATCACTATCCTCGGCATCATTACAATACTAAATCTTTATGCTTATAGGCTGTTGCGCCTAAATAAAGTTGAGCAAAAACGACGTATCGACATCAATTCCTCTCTGGGCCGTTTGCATCAGTCTGATTCGCCCTATTCGCACAGCCATAAACAACAGTGGGTTTTAATATTTACAAGAACCAAGTATGGCCGTCCAATGGTAAATGATCAGTTAACGCTCGCACTAAACAAGCTAACTGAAGCTAACGCTAGCTTTCCCGATATTACTATCTCCTCTCTGCGAAATATTCTAGTTCGTCTCAGTTACCACTAATACATTAACCGTTTTGTAAAATGGACCTTCTACTCTTATTTGTTGTTTGATGCTTAGCCGCCTATTGTATTTTGTTCCTTATAATTCCTTGTATTTCTGTTTGAATGCGCATATCATGGTGTTTATTTCCTTGACTGTATACTATTGATTATTGAAGCTGAATGTTATGCTAAAAAAATTGCTTCTCGTCCCTGTCACTGCCGCCTGAACAGGAGGTGAGAACTCTGTCAAGCGGCATGCCGCTTTTTCTCTCCCCTCCTCCATCAAATTGTAGTTGATCTGATATAAATAAACTTATCATTAATAACGTTCATAAAGAGCAAGCACTCGCACGCAACGAGGTCACGACATGTCAAGACCTACTTAACTACCGGCAAGCAAGCAGCACAGTAAAGTGATACCCCTGTCACACGGGCACTTTCGATTCACATTGAGTCAATGCTCATCAAACTCAATGCAGATCGACGGTTCTCAACGGCCACTTTCAAGCGCAATCGAGCTCGATCCTGCTTGGCTTGATGCCAATTCCTCAAGAGTGCTTGAGGTTCCAAGCACGATCGAAAGCACTCTCGCTCTCATGAAGCTATAAAAATAAACACAAGTTAACAAAAAACCACAATTGTTGTTGTAATTGATAAAAATGTAAGACAGAACATTTTTCAGGTACTATGCCTGCTTATATGCAAACGTTTGAAAATAATCTCTACACCAAACTCCAAGCTTCGCCGTCAGTGTAAACAAAGATGGAGTCATCCTTTTCGCCGGCGCGGAAACTGTGGAGCGAGCGCGAGACAGCCGCTCTCATCGACTGCTGGCAGGACCGCCTAAATGATTTGCGGCGGCAGAAGAGATACGCCGCAGTCCATGCAGAAATCGCGGAGGCGTTGCGGACCTTCGGGTTACATCGCACAGCAGCAGAGGTGCGCCACAAGTTTAGAAACCTGACGCAGATACGCAAATGTACCGATTTGGCTGAGGATTTGGCTGCCGCTGCCCCGACTGCACAGTGTTGCCAAACATCGCCATGTTATGACTCTCGGCGGAACATTTGGTGCCACCTCAGACACATGAGGGAAACTTCTCAATGAGCATTGAAAATACCCGTGTAGCACCTGATGTTTCGAGCGTGCTCGAAAATGTCGATGCAGATCGAGTTCACTGAGGATCTGAAGTGCCCGTGTGAGAGGCGTATTAGGTGGCAAAGAGCTGATTTTCACCCAGAATAAACAACGCAAACGTAAGTCGTAAGTATTTTTCATCCAAAAATTGTACTTTCCAAAAAATGTGTACGCATATAAACATTTTTAATCAGGATCTAAAATAATCATTTGAATCTTTGTCTATCAAAATAAATTCACCGACTATTAGATACTTCCTGATGCGAAATTTGAGTGCAGCTCTTAAGCGTTTTGATTTTGCGCGCACTTTCTCGAAACTAGAACTACGACGCTGGCTGACCTGTGGCGCTAAGCGTCCTTCATATAATAGCTCATATTTCATGCTTTGCAGTAAATATTACTTTCAAACTGCTTCGAATGGACTATATTTTTGTAATTCTCGAATTTAACTGTTTTGTTACTTATGGATCACCCCACATCACGCTATATAAAGTAACACGTTTAAATGTGAGTGGACCGCGTAACTGGTGCCTATCATGCAGTGCCTATCATGCCTACCTTGCAACGTTACATTTCTTCCGGAGGAAAAAAAAAAGAGAGGCCGAAACAATAATTTCATATCTTTAATGTCACACGGAGTGGCAAGTTTCAGGCACTCTAGGGCAACCAGCAGATGCATGACCCGAAGATGCACCGCCCTCCGTTCCAGCCAATGGAGGGGCAGTAGTGTCCACAGTATGCGGCACAGGGGGCGTCGGGGACCTGCGAGTTAACCACTACGAGCAGTGCCAGGAAGGCCCAGCACATAACCGCCAATGGGAGGATCTTCGGAAGCATGCTTGAGATACTCTTGAGCACTGCGGAAAACAAAATGGACGCAAAAAAACATGACGCGATGGACCATGGTTTCCTACATCGCAATGACTGGTTACAAGTGCGTGCGAACCAACTGAATCAGAGGACCGGACAAAAAGCGTTTCGCCTTGCCAATTCTTCTTCTTCGTGTTTGTCTTGGGGTGCTGCAACAGAATGGCTCCCCAACTACTCGAGCGTATTTCCATCTACTGGAACTGAATCTAAGAGGACATGCTCATGGTGAAGTAGGCTTGATATAAGTTTATTTGAGATTCTATTTTCTACATGTAGCTCCAGCAGCACAAGGAGGTTATAAAGAGGGGAAATTAAAAATAAAATGAGCGAGGTCAAAGAAGAAGCATAGAGGAAAATCGATAAAGCAACATTCAATGGCAGAACGACAGCAGAGGCACAGACAACGTAGTGTGAAGATAAAAGCAGAAAAAGATTCCTCAAGGCCATTATTATAAAGGCGCTTTTTCTTCGCCTGTTCTGACATTTTTAAGCAAGCATGACTACCGCTGAGTCATTCGTGATAATGTTTTGTTGTTTACTGGCGCTTGCAGGCAGAATCAGTGCTGCTACAGTGCCACACGCTCCCCGCAGCTTCGCCGCGGTTTCGTTCACGCAAGTTCGCTTCATTCCGATTTGTCACTTGCACCCAAAACCATATCGTGATTTCGTGCCGTAGTTCATTAGAAGCGTTCCTTGCCAAAAGATGTCTTAATATGACTACTTACGCGTTTGCCTTCCATTTAACCTTATATTTTTACGGACGTATATGAAGGCAGCCAACAGGCGCCAAAACGAACTAGAATGAGGGAATGCTTTACCGTATTTTTTTTATAATTTGAACACTCGGTCAAGCGCATAATGATATAGGGTAATTATTTTACGGCTCAAATATAACTGGTTAGAGCGATGCATTTTGAGTATAGCGCATCTAAACCTCAGGAAACGATTAATGTTTTCAAACCAAACTTTGGCAAAGCATCTTCTAAATAGAAGAAATTTTGCATTCCACTCACATAACACCTATTCAACGATACGCCTGTGAAGTGTGGAACTCCAAATTTATTTATTTAGTTAATATGCTCTTAAGCGTCGTAGACAATAATGTCATATTCTGTGCATGACAAATTTTAATTATTTCATAACAGCCTGTAATTAGGCAAGTTGGTGAACCATAAGTATGACGGAGAACAGAGTGTCGACAGAGGACTAGAAGGAGACTGTAAGCGCTGTGTGTCTGACCTCGTCCTCGTCCCATGTCCGTGATGTTTCCATGCGGAAGCATTAAATGTGCCATTAGTGCAAAAGCCTCTTAGGCCAAACAGAGCATGCCGTCTGGACCGCAGGTTCGAATTAAGGTCAAGAAAACACTACATCTTCCGTCTGGCTTGCTCAACTCCCACAATTAGATTCCTTCCAAATTTGGGGGCTTGGGGCTTCTACACCTTGAGCGGGTTGCTCAAGTTGTGCACTTCAAATCTCTTGTGCGGCTGCTTAGAATAAATGAACGTTTCATCTTTGAATTGTTTGACTTATTTCTGATCTCCCACTATCGGCGCTTTGCCGACAGATTGTACGTTTCAGAGAGCGTGAACCATTCAAAAAATGTAAGCATGGCGCTTGAGCGGCGTGCCGAAAAGTGGTGGTAGCATGCAGTATTTGACCCGGTGCAAAAATCTGGACTTGTTCGCCCATACACATCAATACTATGCAAATTCATGGCTTAACACTAATTCCAAACTACTTCGTGACGGGGACAAAACCAAAGCCCCGAGATTGCGGACAAACCTCTACACAATACGATCGCTTACAAACAAGAAAAGCACCGAACCAAGTTAACAGTTCTCTCGAAGATGTGGTCTCCGACGGGATACCACATTCCACATTTTACAGGAGTGTGATTCGCTCAACCTCTCTCGTACTGAGCGACACAATGTTATCGCAAGCAAGTTGCAAGGCTTGCTAGGGAGAGAATGCCAGGAAATGAAGTCAGCGAGGAAACTGTCCTCACAGCGACTAACGGAACACGATTAAAACTGGACATAGATATTGACTGAAGCTCAGAGGTGATTATTGTGGATTTGGTTGTGGTTTGCGACGCAAATGAAGGTGTCCTGAGCCGTAAAAACGCGGAAAAAGCGACCAAGTACAGCTTGCTCTGGGACAACTTGCCAGCAATAAAAAGAGTTCCTTGCACTTGAAACGGCCTTTGGAGCCCGAAACAGGCTTTCTCCATCGACCATGAAGGTGGGCAAGTTACTTGGGCTTACATATTCTGATTTGTCACGGCCTTCCTCCAGAGTCCTTCTGGAAAGCTTAATTTGTCTAGGACGTTTAAAAAGAAAGGTAATTTTTTTAGTTTTAGCTTTGGGTGGTTCATGACTGTGTCCTCGCGTAGGGCCATCGCATTTTTCAGGGTCGTTAAGATGGTTGGCCGCTGTTTCTTCCATCTTTGGGGCTGTACACATAGTTTTCCTCGTCATCAAGGGCGTATTTGATAATAATCAGTGAGATGCAGTATTAAATGCACTCGATGAGTGTGGTATCAGCGAACGTCCGCACAAATGGATTGCAAGCTATTTGACAAACCGTACAGTCTACATGAAGACTGTTGAAGGAAACACAGCAGATCATGTCGCTCGTCGCTCCTTACGGAGAAGGGCTGAGTCCAATGTTGTTTAATCTAGTGCTTATCGGCCTTTCCAAACAACTACCGAACACTGTTTCGATATCCGCCTACGGAGACGATATTTGCACATGGACATCAAGTGCCACGCGTCCCCAAGTGCAAGCAAGGTTGCAGAGTTTGCTTTCTATTACGTCTGCGCACTTGCGCCGTTAAGGGCTAGAACTTTCACCAACTAAAAGCGCAGTTTTGGCTTTCACAGGACAGTTAATGGCGTGGAATCTGGCCACAACCTACGGACAAATTGTTCCATACGTAACACAACCTCTCCTGGACGAAGCGCATTTCTTTGCTCAAGAGCCGCCGTGTTGGCCGAGTGCAAGGGTGGTCAAACGGGCTAGTTGGTAGATCACATTTGGAAAAACAGCGCACCTTTAGACATGGACAGAGGCAGATATAACGACACAGCGCTGACTTCAACTAGTTCTTTAGTACAAAGTGACACAGTATATATACGAAAAGTGGGCGGGAATAAATGGGAAGCAGCTACTATGTTTGCACGCGACAGAAAGATAACTGAGGTGAAAAGACACGAGGTGATAAAGTGCAACTGGGAGTGCATAAAAGGTAAGGGCTGCTAGAGGATCGCACCGAAAGGCAGTAACAGAATGACAAATTACAATGCGATAACAGCATGAAAAAATAGGAAAAAATTATATAGTAAAAGCCAAATGGCATTACAAGCAGAATGAAGCTAAAATGCATTAAAAGGTTCAAACCAGGCCGTTAAAAACACGGACAATTAAAATCGACTAAAAGAGCCAAAAAAAGCATAAAACAGGAGGAAATTCGATCAAAAGGTTGAATTCAGAACCAATTCAATAAAAACGCCGAGGATAGGATTCAGAAGATACCCAAAAAGACATCGAGGTTAGGGAAAGACTGCCTAATTACTCTAAGGAAACATGGTTCAAATAATCTAATTACCGCTTGGTTAGAGCTATCGATGGTGTGCTCACACAGTCTTCTCCTAGCTTTAAAATGTGGGCGGCTTCTATGATTTCACGTGTGAGTTGATGTGCATTCTTCGCGAGAACAGTGCATTCATTAAAAAAGGGCTCACAAGAACGGGAGGGGCATTTTAAGCCGTGTACTCCCTGATTTCTTTTTGAAGTGTTGTAGACGTTATTTTAATGCTCCACAAGACGCTCATTGAGGCACGTCCGGTTTGGCCCACGTAAACCTTGCCACAGCTCAAACCAATTTTGCACACCGCACCAAATTCGCAACGAAAGAAAGGTGCCTGGTGTTTAACTGGGCAGGTTGGCCATCGCAAGCCTGGGGCATTCACTCTACGACAGAGCTTGCATAGCTTGTCGGGCGCCGAGAAGACAACACGGACACCTGCTTTTTGCCCAATCTTTTTGAGCACGTGCGAAAGGTTGTGCAGGTAAGGCACCACAGCAACATTATGTTGGTGGTCTGGGCCAGCACTCCCTACTCTTCCTTTGAGTTTTTTGAAGACGGAGCCAGCCGCTGGGATCAGCAAGTGCTCAGGGTAGCCAGGTTTTGCCAGCCGAAGGGTTTTCTCTTTGAAGCTTTGGCAAATAGAGTGTGGGCAAGATTTTATAAGAGCATTTGTGAAGCATAGGCTGACGATACTTCGCTTAACGAGCTTCGAGTCAGTCGAACTGTATGGTAACAGGGACTTTCCCCCTCTTAGTTCGAACCACCAACAAAGGTGGTTTTCTGCGGTCGATAGCCTTAAATCTAAAAAGCGTAAAGATCCACTTTCAGGTAACTCATGGGTGAGAGCAAGGTGTGCGAGGCACTGTTCAAAGGAACAAAGCACATCTGAAACGGCATTGGGAAAAGTTTATTCGTTACTGGCCATAAAAATTAGGTAGTCGTCAACAAATCTAAATATCTTAGCAGCAGCTGACGAAGAAAGCTGCACTTCTAGCAATCGGTCATGATGGGCGAGGAAAATATCGCTTAGTATTGGAGCAATGCAGGAGCCGATACACACTCCGCTTTTTTGAATAAAAGTTCTATCACACCATGAAACAAAAGAAGAGTTAATGTAAACTGTCAAAAGTTCAGGAAGGCAGCCACAGAGAAACCAATAGAATTCTGAAAGGACAGTGATCTGAACGAGTCAATACAGCTTTCAACGCACGAAAGAAGCTTGTCATGTGGAATAGAGTAATAGAGGTCCTTAATATCGACCGAAAAAGGCATGAGAGCACCCTTTTCAGCTGGTAGAAATTCAACAACTTTTCTGGAAAAGGAAAGGGTCATATAATGTCAAAACTTTGAGTTTGGTTTGAAAGAATAGCCCAAGGGATTTCTGCCAACTGTTTTTCTCAGTGACAATTACCCGCAATGGGCAGTCAATTTTATGCGTTTTTGCTGAGAAAAATACGTCCAACCTCTTCTTATCTGCCGCATCTATGCTTGCAACAAGTTTATGGAGAAATAGTCGCTTGCAAACCTGTCTAGCCTTTGATTTTACCCTGGAAAGGAAAACCTTTTCACGCCGAACGAAAACAGACGCGAACGCTTCAGCTGGTTTTTTTACCAAACAAGTCTTTTGGTAGGACAAGAAAGCCATCCTCTTTGTCCGCAACTAATAGCGACAGATCATGTCTTCTTAGAATTGAAGCGACATAATTAATCTGTCCAGTTTTTTTTCTTTTGCCTGTAGCGCAGCAAAACTTTATCGCCTTCTGAGAAGCAGTTAGAAGTCTCAGAGTCAGGAGCGCGATTTTCCACTTGCCTCACCATGCTTAGGAGTCCTGTGGGCGACTTCATGGGTTCAACGGCATATTTCAGGCCCAGGCTGAGAACACGGTTCACTTTGTCCGGCAGCACCACGTTTCCGAGCGTGTGCACCTTGTTGTTGAAGCTGGAGCGCTGCTTCTCTGTGTTGGCTCGTAGGTAGCAGAGCTCGTACTGCCATAAGACTTGTGCAGTTCGGTCGGCAAGTGCTGAAAGCTCACGCCACTTCATCTTCTTTCTTGGGGAACTGTCGAGGCGGTCAAGCTGCAGGAACAGAGCTTCGCGGTAGAAGCGGGCTTGTCGTTGCCACTCAGACCGAAGGATCTTCATGATTCTTGTTCCATGTTGAAGGGAAGGTTGAAAGCCTCCCAGGAGAGCCTTGATCCAATCAGGAAGTAGCTTCACACGAATACAGTAAGCTAAATTCCGAGCACGGCAAACATCAACAGCCAAAAGGGCAGCGAGGCGTGAAGGGTCAGCAGATAAACACATAAAAGGGCCCGAGGAACTAGATATATAACTTCCTCGGGCCCTTTTATGTGTTTCTCTGCCGGACAAAGTGACCCCTGTTCTCAGCCTGGGCCCGAAATATGCCGTTTAACCCAAGAAGTCGCCCACAGAACTCCAAAGCATGGTGAGGCAAGTGGCAAATCGTGCTCCTGGCTCTGAGACTTCTAACTGCTTGTCTGAAGGCGCTCAAGTTTTGCTGCGCTACAGGCAAAAGGAAAAAAACTGGACCAATTAATTATGCCGCTTCATTTCTAAGAAGACATTATCTGTCGCTATTAGTTGCGGACAAAGAGGATGGCTTTCTTGTCCTACCCAAAGACTTGTTTGGTAAAAAAAGCAGCAGAAGCGTTAGCGTCTGTTTTCGTTCGGCGTGAAAAGGTTTTCCTTTCCAGGGTAAAATCAAAGGCTAAGCAGGTTTGCAAGCGACTATCTCTCGATCAACTTGTTGCAAGCATAGATGCGGCAGATAAGAAGAGGTTGGACGTATTTTTCTCAGCAAAAACACATAAAGTTGACTGCCCATTGCGGATAATTGTCACTGAGAAAAACAGTTGGCAGAAATCCCTTGGGCTATTCTTTCAAACCAAACTCAAAGTTTTGACATTAGATGACCCTTTCCTTTTGAAGGTTTCCAGAAAAGTTGTTGAATTTCTACCAGCTGAAAAGGGTGCTCTCATGCCTTTTTCGGTCGATATTAAGGACCTCTATTACTCTATTCCACATGACAAGCTTCTTTCGTGCGTTGAAAGCTGTATTGACTCGTTCGGATCACTCTCCTTTCAGAATTCTATTGGTTTCTCTGTGGCCGCCTTCCTGAACTTTTGACAGTTTACATTAACTCTTCTTTTGTTTCATGGTGTGATAGTACTTTTATTCAAAAAAGCGGAGTGTGCATCGGCTCCTACATTGCTCCAATCCTAAGCGATATTTTCTTCGCCCATCATGACCGATTGCTAGAAGTGCAGCTTTCTTCGTCGGCTGCTGTTAAGGTATTTAGATTTGTTGACGACTACCTAATTCTTATGGCCAGTAACGAATAAACTTTTCCCAATGCCGTTTCAGATGTGCTTTCTTCATTTGAACAGTGCCTCGCACCCCTTGCTCTCACCCATGAGTTATCTGAAAGTGGATCTTTACGCTTTCTATATTTAAGGCTATCGACCACAGAAAACCACCTTTGTTGGTGGTTCGAACCAAGAGGGGGCAAGTCCCTGTTAGTATACAGTTCGGCTGACTCGAAGCTTGTTAAGCGAAGTATCGTCAGCCAATGCTTCACAAATGCCCTTATGAAATCTTGCCCACACTCTATGTGCCAAAGCTTCAAAGAGCAAACCCTTCGGCTGGCAAAAGCTGGCTACCCTGAGCACTTGCTGATCTCAGCAGCTGGCTCCGTCTTCAGAAAACTCAAAGGAAGAGTAGGGAGTGCTGGCCCAGACCACCAACATAATGTTGCTGTGGTGCCTTACCTGCACAACCTTTCGCACAGGCTCAAAAAGATTGGGCAAAAAGCAGGTGTCCGTGTTGTCTTCTCGGCGCCCGACAAGCTATCCAAGCTATGTCGTAGAGTGAATGCCCCATCCTTGCGAGGGCCACCCTGCCCAGTTAAACGCCAGGCACCATTCGTTCCTTGTGAAGTTGGTGTGGTGTACAGAATTGATTTGAGCTGTGGCAAGGTTTACGTGGACGAAACCGGGCGCTGCCTCAATGAGCGTCTTATGGAGCATTCAAATAATGTCTACAACACTGCAAGGAGAAATCTGGGAGTCCACAGCTTAAAATACCCCTGCCGTTATTGTGAGCCTTTTTTTCATGAATTCACTGTGCTTGCGAACAATGAACATCAACTCACACGTGAAATCATAGAAGCTGCCCACATTTTACAGCTAGGAGAAGACTGTGTGAGCACACCATCGATAGCTCTAACCAAACGGGAATTCGATTATTTGAGCCAGGTTTCCTTGGAGTAATTAGGCAGTCTTTTCCTAGCCTCGCTGTCTGTTTGGGTGGGTTCTGAATCCTAACCTCGTTGTTTTTATTTTACCTTTTGATCTTATTGGCTCCTTTGGCATCAACGTTTCCTCTTATTTTATGCTTTTTTGGCTCTTTTGGCGATTTTAATTGTCTTTGTCTTTTTTTTAAATTCAGTCTTTATTTTTCTCTTGGACAGAGAAGGAGACAGGACTAAAAGCTCGTAAGCTTGACAGAGGTCCTGCCCACTTTATCAACTTGGCAGTACAGTATACAGGCAGAGATTTTCAATTTTTCAAATAAACACTGAAACAAAATGACAAAACACTTTGTAAAAAAGCAGCGCTATGCATTGCAGCACGAACATAGGTATTAGAAAAACAAATAACTGGTCAAGGGGAAACGAAAAAAAATAATAACAGGTATAGGTTTAAACTGAGTGCAATATTAAGTAACCTTGCTAAGAAAAAATCGCTTAATAACATCACTTGAATGCTGAAAGGGGTCAAACAGTTCCTTGTTCAATTTATTTAATAATACTGGAACAGTATAAGAAAGAGACTGCTCGGTATAATATGCCCTAGGCGTCGGCACTAACCAAATTTCTTTATGTCTATTCTGCAGGATATGCGTGTTTTTCTCAAGTTTTGCCAGGTAACTAATATAATGTTCATCACTTTGTGAAGAGTGTTTATATATCATTAAATGTCTATAATTGTTTAAACTATAGATTGGCAGGATTTCATATTTTAAAAACAAGTCATGTGTGGGGGAACAATAAGGAACACCAGCAATGCATCTTACAGCTCTTTTTTGAGGAAGGTGAAGCTTGGATAAATTTGTGACACCCGTAGTGCCCCAAACGGCACAACAATATTGTAAAAGAGAAATAACTAATCAGTTGTATAGCAATAGCCTAACTTCGACAGGAAGAGTACCGCGCAGCCGCAACATGACACCGACAGCTGAAGACACTTTTGATCTGATATACTCAACATGATCATTCCAAGCCAAATGCTTTGAGAATATAACGCCAAGGATTTTAACGGAATCTACAATTTCAACAATATCAGAGCTTAAGAACACGTTCAACGGCCTAGAAATTATCTTTCCTTCTGGGAAGTACAATATTATTTCTGTCTTTTTAGAATTAATCTTCAAACAATTTGATTTTGCCCATCTATTTAATGCACTCAGTGTTTTGGTTGCTTGCTCTTCAATGCCACTTTCTGATCTCCTGGTTTGGATCTGACGGCCTTTCTGACGGCCTGGTTTGAGCCTTTTAATGCATTTTATCTTCATTCTGCTTGTAGTGCCCTTTTGGCTTTTACTATATATTATTTCTTATTTTTTCTTATTTTTTCAGAAGAACTTGTTTTGGGGCTAGTTGGTTCATGATTGAAGTTCTGAAAGGCGCAAAAGACACACACACAGGAAAAAAGGGGGATGACACAAAGAGAGCCTTTGTCAGGCGCTCTTTGTGTCATCCCCCTTTTTTCTGTGTGTGTGTCTTTTGCGCCTTTCAGAACTTCAATTATTTTTTCATCTTGTTATCGCATTGTCATTTGTCATTCTGTTACTGCCTTTCGGTGCCATCCTTTACCAGCCCTTACCTTTTATACACTCCCAGTTGCACTTTATCACCTCGCGTCTTTTCACCTCAGTTATCTTTCTGTCGCGTGCAAACATAGCAGCTGCTTCCCATGTATTCCCGCCCACTTTTCGTACATATACTGTGTCACTCTGCAATAAAGAACTAGTTAAAGTAAGCGCTGTGTCGTTATATCTGCCTCTGTCCGTGTCTAATGGTGCGCTGTTTTTTCAAATTTGGCCGAGTGGTTATGGCGCTCGGCTGCTGGCCCGAAGACGCGGGTTCGATCCCGGCCGCGGCGGTCGAATTTTGATGGAGGCGGAATTCTAGAGGCCCGTGTGCTGTGCGATGTCAGTGCACGTTAAAGAACCCCAGGTGGTCGAAATTTCCGGAGCCCTTCACTACGGCGTGTCTCATAGCCTGAGTCGCTTTGGGACGTCAAACCCCGAGAAACCAAGCCAAGCCATTTCTTTGCTCAAGAAAAAGACAGCTTTGCAAGCATTGTGCGGTGTATGGCAGAAAAATCCTGGGGTCGCTCTGACCGATCTTTACTTCCCTTTTACCAGGTGCGAACGGTCGGTCCTCTCAGACACAGTGCACCCGTTCTCTCGGGCGTGATACAATTAGTCCTGCGTGCGCTTGAAAGCGCACAGGCTCGTGCTTTAAGAGTATGTTTGGATTTGTCATGCATGACTTCTACATGAGGCACATTTTTCGAGGCCCGCGCCTGCGCATCACGAATTTATTATCAACAGGAGCCAAATCGTGTGCATTTGCGACATCTGTCCAGGCATCGTCATCACCCCCTGACCAACATTTGTGCTGTGCTTCCACATTCATCTTTTCCAAAGCCCTCTGGATGCAGAGCACTGCGGTGCCTACGAACTACTTGCCACGCCAGATGGCAGAGGTGCCACTTTGGGCAATACCGAAACCGTACATACGTACAACTATTCCAGGAATAACAAACAAAACGCACATCCCACCAGTCAGTCTGAAACAGCTTGAGCTGTCATACATTGCATCTATATATGATGACTCCGAGCAAGTTTTTGTGGACGATTCAGTGGCAACCACCTTTTCAGCTGCAGCGGTGATAGTGCCAGCAAACGCCTTAAGTCACCGTTTCATACTGCATAAAACGTCATCTACGGCAACAGAATTTGCTGCCATATGATAGGCCGTTCGTTATATTGGTGGCCAGTCAGCGCACCAATGGACTCGGCTCGAGAATTTGAACTTAAAACGAGAACTTGAAGAAGGTCACGACCCGCCATTACGTACCACTGGTTTTTTCGGCGCCGAAAAGGCTCTCTGGCCTTTGAGCACGTACCGAAAGCAAGAAGGAAAACGAGGAACGTGGCTGTGGTACGAAGCTTGGGAGACCGTATGTGAAATGCGCGGAAGGGGTGGCCTATGAAATCCCCCTGTCGTGCGACCACTCCCGCATAGGACAAACCAGCTGATGTGTCAATGAACGAACGAGCGAACATGAGCGCAATGTCGAACAAAAGAAGGAAGACCCACATTTACCAAAGCACATTGCGAAATGCCAGTCTAGGAATCGTGAGCCAAGCTACACTGACGTGCGCATTCTAGGCAAAAGTAAGGACGTGACAGCCGGGAAACTGATCGAAACGTTTTTTATAAAAAGAAAGACAGCCTGTGCATAAGTGACACTTCGGTCATGCTGTATACAGCTGAGAAGAACTTCGTGGAGCGCGCTTTATGATCCCCATCTTGATAATTCGTGCCTTCTCTGCGCATGAAAGACAAAATTATATATGTACGTTTCTTGCATGTAATAAATCAGTTGGAAGTGGCACCTCGTCCTGTCTTTAGGCCCTGAATAATTCTAAGATGCACTCGTCATCTTTGAATGAAGGGTCGACTTCATAGGTGCAGCGAGGAATGAAAGAATTACTTTGAACTGCTTTGTTTACATCGTTTCTAGTGGCGGGCGCGCCTGGCTCTTACAGCCCACTCGACCTGGGGAGGGGGGCGGGGGGGGAGTAAAACCGCCCGTACACACCCATATCTCATAATGTTTTAAAAATATATCAGCTTAAGTTTAACATTCTATGCTATAACATTCTCTTCGAAGGTGTGTTCGCCAGCTGCTAATGGAGGGTCGACCTCGTACGTACTGCATGAATTAATAAAATACTTCTGAAACCTTTCATTTACGTGTATTTATATGGGTCCAGGTCAGTTGTAATGCCCTCAACGTAACGCTGATAGCAGCGCCCCAGCATCTTGACTACGTCCCATAGTGGTGCTGGTCTATACTGTTGGTCTATAGTGTTTCATCCATTTCAGAATTCATCACTCAGTTGAAGCCGGTGCGCAGGCGTTTGTTTTTCTCCTGTACTTTTGTAAGCGTTTTGCTGTTTTCGTTTTACGCTACAATGAATCCCCAATTGGCCCTGTCAGCCACACTTCCAAGGCTAAAAAGCGCACGGGCAGGGCTATTTTAGATGTCCTACTGGTATACGAGAAAAAGTGTTCTTCGTGGTTAGTTTTTATTTCAGTCGTTTGACTGTATATTTGGAGCGGACGTCGTTTGCATTCGACCAACATTGCGCCCGTGCTGCCTGTCAAACTTAGCAGTAAAGCAGTCCTGACGTAAAAAAACAAAAACAAGCCACCTTAAACTCAATTTTTGGCATAGCACAGAACCGAAGCGGATATGTCATAAATACATTTTAAAGCCGTATGAAGGTAATTATTTCGCATATCAAGGACGCTGGCTACGCCCAACAAGTAATCATTGTATTACCGGGGTGTTGCATTCAGTTTAGCGAGAGAGAGCAAAACACGGTATGCATTACTTAGTGTTAGAAACTGTTGCTACACTACACCCAGTGCTCACACTCGTTATTCCACACTTTATGCGAGGTGATGATCTCAAAACAGTCGGTCTAAAATTTATTGCGAGGTTCAGACAATCTTTCACCTCGTAGTAATAGAGTGGACCGATAGCAAATTGATAGGCTGATAGCTCGGAGCACTCAGTCACAGTCATCATATCAGCTACTGACAAGCATCAGTAGGCACATTTCGCGTACCGTCGGTAGGCAGTGTGACGCTGTGACAGTGCCATGGGAGTGCCCTGACAACCGTTCCCACCAATAATCAATCATGAAAGTTATTTGGACTTCACAGGATCTGATAGGATGCTTAGTGCGTGCACAGGGATAAGGTTAAGTGTAAACCTCGTCAAGTAATTATTCAATACCCATGCAAACCCTTGTTTTTGATGAACCGCTCACCTTACTCGGGGTCAGACTGACGGCTCAAAAGCTTTCGGAAAGGCTGCTTGATAACCTTTCAGGTGCCAGCAGCTGCTAATGCCGCCGACCATTACGAAGATGCGGCAGCAAGTGATACGACTTCTCCACTCTGCTCGAGGGGAACCTTACACTGAAAAACCTGGCGCTTATCACTGCCCGCCGCTTTTCTACTTCCAGATTTCGTAAATACTGTGCTAGCAGCGCGGATATGCCCAGACTTTCCGCTAAGCAGTAACGCCTGCTGCTATGCATCTTTGATAGACTGTAAATAGAGTTCCCAGCAAATTTTTGTTCATCTACTGCTTCAAGGATGAAAGAAGGCCTTTGGAAGTGGTTTCTAAGGGCTCTTTCGGGCGTAGCTCTTGCTTTGGTGATGACAACATTAAGTACAGCTTGTGTGGGACATTTCCTCAGAAATATACGCACAGAGGCACCCTGCTCAGGCTGCATACGCATTTCTGTAGGCATCTTTTTCAGGTATCTCAAAATATCATCCTTAGCAGCTTACAAATGCCGTCTTTGAGGCCTCCCCGATCTCATTTATTATTATTTATTCCTCGAAGTTTTCCACTTTCTAAATTTTTTTTAATTAAAGAGACTCTGTCTAGCAAAAGGTTCCTCAAATTTTTTTTCAGATGCATCCTCCTCCGCAAAAAAAATATCTTGTGCCATCAGCATCAAAAGTAACGATATAAAATGCACAAGTAATGTTTATATCAAGAAAAAACGTGCCTTAAAAAATAAAAAAAACTTCAGCGCTTTTCTTTCACGTCGCTATTCGTGCGTGCTTTAATTTCAGTTCAGTGTAGCTGTGTTCTTGAACCTGATCTGTCGTTGATTCTCTTGCTTTCCTTTGGCCTAGCTGTATCGCAATGGACGACTAAGCCACATCGCTGAGCATCGTCCTACGCTTTTATCCCTCCTTCCGGCATGTAGAGATCACAGCGGCACCTGCACCGTTTCCTCCTTTATAATATGGTATATGGACATTTTACAGACTTCCAACAGACTATGTGCCTTTCTATAAATATTTAGTTTCCTATTTTCAGTTTATAGACTGTCTATAGACAAAACTGTACAAAAAAATGCACAGCCGCCATTTTATAGATTGTCTATGCACTGTCTATAGGATTGCATTGTTTATAAACGGTCCTATTTGATTGTCTCTAGAGAGCCTTAAAATTTATATAATGTCTATAGATTGTCTAAAGCAATTTTGTAAGGCCTGACCCATCGAGATTGCGTTTCACGAAGCCGTATGCTCGAGCTGCGGATGTCAGTTTCCAGAGCGCAGCCAGCCGAAGCGGCCTGCGCGTAAATAGTTAGGTATTGTACCTTAGCATTGTAAGGCTTCTCTGGACCATTTGCAGATATAGGCGCACTTTATTTCCGCTTTTCTCAGTCTCATATGTATGTGCAACTGGCAACTTCAAAGCCGTATCTATTACCAATATTGTAGCTTTTATCGAAATATCTGATATGATTTCATATATGTCTCCTATGAAATCCAATGCGCTTCATAAGTGTTGAATTTGTCACAGTTGTGTCCCGTTTCAGCTCATATGGGCAGCATATGGTTATTTTTGTCAATATATGAGCTTCTTATGAACACACATATGCTTCATACGAGTTCATATGTCTCGCAGATGTGTCTAGTGTGAAATGATAGGAGCAGCATATAAGACAAATGTGTCAAGATACGTGCCTCGTATGAACACATACATCCTTCATACGAGTTTATATGTGTCGCAAGTGTGTCTCGTAAGAACTTACTGGGGCTGCGTATGTGTGCAGACATGTCACAAAAAATTCACCGGTCAATATGTATGTGCCGCAGACAAGTGGCACGCGTCATAGATGTGTATTGCATAAACTTATATGTGTCATAGTTCAACTGACACGCGACTCAAGAACGCATGCATAAGCTCAGATGAGTGTTGTTCGACCCCATCCACGAAACAGATATCTGCATATGAGTGCGTTGTATAAAGTATCGCTTTTGTTTCGAGATGTGCTGCAAATGACTGTATAGAAGGACTTTGTTTTGAATTCCTACAGTTTACGCTACCTTGTCGTCACTAAACCTGATTACGAACAGTAGGACATGTTTTTTTCTGAATGGACTTCATAGCCTGTGGAAAAAGCGCAGGTTAGACCACAACGCTAAAACCTCTGGTTTCACCCAGAAGTAAATTTAGCCGAATGATGCTGCAGCTCAGGGACATTTATGATGGAAGAGGCTTTCTACCGGACTGGTTTCCGCTGTTGATACGGTGTCTATCCTTGCCGCCCTTATAGGCATGTTGTCTTCTGTCAAGCTGGCGGAATGCAGCAACTAGCTGAGGTATTTGTAAATGATATTTACATAAAATGGATGCTTGGGCGAGTTGGTAAGTCATTTTAAAACAGAACAGCGCGCACTTTGACAGGGACTACGAGGAAGACACGACACAGACGAGCGCTGTCTCGTGTCGTGTCTTCCTCGTAGTCCCTGTCAAAGTGCGCGCTGCTCTGTTTTAAAATCCGTACATAGCCCCTTCTATACATACATAAACTCGTATAGCAAATACCATGTAGGAGACAAAAGTCTTCCCGGCGTTTCTTTCGGTTCCGTTTTTGATGTTCTCCACCGAACGGGATAAATCTGTCCCAGTTCGAGGTACTGTTGCGGCGTCCGCCACCAGTAATAGTTACCGTACTGTTCTACGCGCTTTTTTGCTATTAAGATAATTTTAAACTCTCTTTTTCTGCATGCGGACCTGGCTGGCCGTCCCTATCGTGCCCAGGGCTCGAGATGCCTTACGCGGTGTCACAGACCTAAGTGACATTAGTTCTATCGGACAATCCCAGATGACCCACGTGTGGATGGTAAAGTATAAGACAGCGTTAGCGAACGCTAACCTCCGGAGAGTTAGTGAAAAACCGTCGACTGGTGATAGACCCAAAACCGAAGATTGTAATGCTCAAGGTTCCTTGGTTCCAGAACATATGGAGTATTTTTACATTCGTGACGCCCTTCGAGCTTGTGGAAAGGTTACCTCCATTCCGGTGGAGGACTGGAGAGTTTCAGACATCGAGCGGATGTGCACTTTGAATAGAAATGTTTCCTTGGCCCTTGCTGATGGAGTCACTGTCAACGACGTTCCTAATCTTTTGACAGTTTCTGGTCTGAAGTGTCTGGTTTTAATTCCAGGGAGGACACCCTTTTGTCACTGTTGCCACTAGGCTGGACATAAGCTCTATCACTGCTGTCACTCGGTGCAATCATTGTTGACGTTTTAGCCATACTACAGAGGGGTGCGTCCAGTCGTATGCTGATAAACTCTTCAGTGGCACCCTAACATTAGGGGACACAATTCAGGACCATTTTATGGATGCCACAGTTCCTGGTGCCGTTTCTGAGGTGCAGCGTGAACCTGCCCAGCCTTAACAGACGGGTCAGCTGTCTGCAGATATCGACCGTGAATGCCTGGCGGAACAAACAACGGAAAAACATAGCGTTAGTGATGACGCTCCTGCTTCGCGGGCCTGCACTGTGCGCAAGCCGGAGGAAGTAAAGGGTGGTTGGGCAGCTGCGGCGCCGAGTCCTTGCACTGCTGATATTCTTGATGACACTGCCGTTTGTGCCACAGAGGCAGCTGATTGCCAGCCTCCCAGTTTCCTTCGCGACATCAACTGTGGCGTGGATATGCCAAATCCAAGTGCGGTTTGGTAGCGTGGTGTGTCGCCGAATTCTGCCTCTTCCCAGTAGGACACCGCTCCTCTTAGCACAAGTACCACCGGCGAAAGTGAAAAAGCAAGAAATATCCTCAGCGCTCCACATCGAGGAGAAAGGTTGCCAGCTCTACGGAGGTCTCACCTTCCGGTTTGCCGCCTGTCGTCGCGGATGCTTGACTGTTTTGCTAGTCGGTCACCATGCCAAACGTCCAGCTGTTTATCGTCGCAACACTGAACATCTGTAGGCTCTGGTATAGGCAAAAACAGGTGCAGTTCTGCCAATTGTTTTTCGGCAGTCGACAGGACATTGTGGTTGTTCAAGAGACTAAGGAAGTGAATTTGATACAGAGGCAGCCCTACGGTCCTTCTTAACAGATTGCAATGCATGTGTGTCGCACTCGGTGGCCCTTCGGAGGGTTGCCTTTTGTTCTTCAAAAAGAGTCTCTCTGTTGCTAACATTATATACCAGGTTGACAAAGAACGGAGCCTTAAATGTTGTGACTTTCGGCTGCACTGCGAATAGTGAAGGTTCATTACCCTATATGCTTCTAATAATCGGTTGAAGCGGCCTGTTTTCTTTCAGGGTATATCAACTCTTCTAGACTGTGACTGGTGTGTGGTACTCATGGGTGACTGTAACTGCGCGTGCGACCCGTGCGGCGTTACAGAGCATGGAGAAACCGTCGATAACAGCCCAGGTATTTTATCAGCTATCGCTGAAAGCGCAGGCTTAATTGATGTTGGATTGTCAGACACCTTCACATAAATTAGAGGCGCCCCACATTCACGTCTGTACCCGATTTACGTTTCCGAATTTCTCCTTAAAAGGCACATTTCTTGTGATGGCATGCCCTGTTCCTCTCTTTGATCATGCCATTGTCACTGCGCGGATTGGAGACTGTGTCCGTCCCAAGTTTCAGCATGAGTGGGAACGGTGGAAGCTTAATTCTTTGTTGCTAAATGAGAACTTCATGCAGCTAGTCAGGACAGCTTTGAAATGTTGTTTGATTGTGAGAGTCCCAATAATTGCTACTTGGGGGATGTTTAAGCAAGAAGTTAATGGCTTAGCTATTGAGATCGGTTCCACGAGGTCTTATTATTAGCACGTTGAGGACAAACGGTTGCTTCGAAGCCTATATAATTTTCAGGAAATGAAATGCGTGGCTCGAGACTTGTAGACTGAGCAAATTGCAACTGCCAAGAGTCACCTTCAAAACTTCGATGCGGAACGCTTTCGGTCAACCCGTCTACGATCCCGCAGCAATCGTGCTTTGCACTCTGAGGAGCCAACTAGGCAGGCTTTGCTTCATGAGCGCCGTCACGTGGCTGCCAAGCGAGTTTCTGAGTACCACGGTGGTCGTGTCCTGATTACAGGTACAGATGCAAAAATTAGTTTGTGAATCACTTCGCCTCTCCTTTTGCCGCCACAGCAAGCACGGTTGATGATGTTCATGTTACGCGCTGGCTGCCTATGATTACTCCGCTTTCTGAAGATTAGTGCGTTGCAATAAGTGGTTCTTTAACCTTGGGTGAATTGCAAGACGCAATTTATCGATTGCACTTTCGAAGACCTCGG
The DNA here is from genome assembly GCF_052857255.1 of Amblyomma americanum. Taxonomy (NCBI): domain Eukaryota; kingdom Metazoa; phylum Arthropoda; class Arachnida; order Ixodida; family Ixodidae; genus Amblyomma; species Amblyomma americanum. The sequence goes on from NC_135505.1 coordinate 24,796,614, forward strand.
GACCTGACAGCCTCTCAGTGAGATTTGCAAGACATTTAAATCTGTTTTATCCCCTGTCCTCCTCCAAATTGTTGAGACCAGTATTTATGTGGGATTTTTGCCGCCGTCATTTTCCAAAAGCCATGGGGTGGAATAGATTGTCCTTTTTTCTTTGAAGTGCTCTACAATTCAACTGCCGTATGCAAAATGTTGTGGGGGAGGAGGTTCGGTTCGAGGAGTTAATTATGACGGGGAAGTTTGAGGGAGGGCAGGGAGTGCTTGAGCCGGTTCCAAGGCGATAAGTTTGGTCGGTATCATCTTCGATACGGTTTCAATTTTAGAGAAGCCTTCAGCTATTTGACAGAAGCCAAAGTTTACTGTTTGGTATAGAGTATTGTTTTGTTCCTGTTGCTCCTGATTTGCTCCAGTTCGGACTGCAAGACAATCGAGGCTAAGGCCCGTTTTTTTTTGGGGAGGGGGGTGGAGAGAGGGGGACATTCTGCCGTAGTTTCCTCAGGTTCTCTGTTTGTTCCTGAGTAGTAGCAGGTGACTGGGAAAGGAATGAGGGAGGCTGAGTAAGGGTATTTAAACTCTCAAGCACCAAAGCTATCTGTTGTAGAGGTCCTGATTTTCATCGGTGATGTTGTTAGTGGCAACCTGACTCTGACTACTTTCTCAAGAATTGTAGCGGCCCTGTGCGCAGTGTGAGACGCTGTCTGCCCAGCTTACCTTTGCCGATGAACGCTGTTCTTCTGAATGTGGACCGGATGTGGACACTCGTGAAGTGGTGCTTGTCTGTTTAGATGCACCGGTAGAGTCTAGTTGCAGGAATGCACTGATGTCCATTTTTAAGTATTCGCTTCAGGTGCGCGTCTTTTGCCGGGATGGTCTGTCGCGTGATGGAGAGGCCCATTGGAATCTTTTATGGCATAGCCGGTCTCCGGTGGAGTGTCCGCCTCCACACACGATGCAGATAGGAGAACACTGTTTATCGTCAGTGTGTTATCCTCGGCGCATTATGGGCATATGTGTTAGTCCTGGAACGGGCACACGTCTCGTCGGTGTGCAGTCTGCCTGCAGTTTGTGCAGGCCTCCACCATGAACCTGAAGGTGATGATGATGATTATGGGTTTTTTACGACGCAAGCGCATCTACGGCCAAAGAACGCCATGGCACAAGGTATTTTCAAATTCTCAAGGTGGGGGTCAAAGACCCATTTCCCAAGCATTTCCCCCTAAAGAAGCGGAGCACCAGGCCAGGGGAAAGCTTGTACCCATTGTATCACCGGTGTGTACCCGGCGGCGCTGGGAATCGAAACCCGCACCTCCCGCATGCGTGGCGGATGCTCAACTACTTGGCCACCGCTGCGGTCATGGACCTGAAGAGGAAGACGCCAAATATGGATGCGAAGTACTTGAGTGATTGTGGGAGCTCCTCCGCCATAAAATGGATGAGGATGAACATTGACGTTTCGCCCATGTCACGTGCCTGGACTATGGGAAGCAGCGAGTTCGCTCTTCGAAGTTCTGGCAAAATCTCTCGGTGTGGTTCCCAGTTGTGGGCGCGATAAACGATGCACAGTATGTCCTGATCAGGTGGTGCCATATGATCATTCCAACATGATCATTCCAAGCCAAATGCTTTGAGAATATAACGCCAAGGATTTTAACGGAATCTACAATTTCAACAATATCAGAGCTTAAGAACACGTTCAACGGCCTAGAAATTATCTTTCCTTCTGGGAAGTACAATATTATTTCTGTCTTTTTAGAATTAATCTTCAAACAATTTGATTTTGCCCATCTATTTAATGCACTCAGTGTTTTGGTTGCTTGCTCTTCAATGCCACTTTCTGATCTCCTGGTTTGGATCTGACGGCCTTTCTGACGGCCTGGTTTGAGCCTTTTAATGCATTTTATCTTCATTCTGCTTGTAGTGCCCTTTTGGCTTTTACTATATATTATTTCTTATTTTTTCTTATTTTTTCAGAAGAACTTGTTTTGGGGCTAGTTGGTTCATGATTGAAGTTCTGAAAGGCGCAAAAGACACACACACAGGAAAAAAGGGGGATGACACAAAGAGAGCCTTTGTCAGGCGCTCTTTGTGTCATCCCCCTTTTTTCTGTGTGTGTGTCTTTTGCGCCTTTCAGAACTTCAATTATTTTTTCATCTTGTTATCGCATTGTCATTTGTCATTCTGTTACTGCCTTTCGGTGCCATCCTTTACCAGCCCTTACCTTTTATACACTCCCAGTTGCACTTTATCACCTCGCGTCTTTTCACCTCAGTTATCTTTCTGTCGCGTGCAAACATAGCAGCTGCTTCCCATGTATTCCCGCCCACTTTTCGTACATATACTGTGTCACTCTGCAATAAAGAACTAGTTGAAGTAAGCGCTGTGTCGTTATATCTGCCTCTGTCCGTGTCTAATGGTGCGCTGTTTTTTCAAATTTGGCCGAGTGGTTATGGCGCTCGGCTGCTGGCCCGAAGACGCGGGTTCGATCCCGGCCGCGGCGGTCGAATTTTGATGGAGGCGGAATTCTAGAGGCCCGTGTGCTGTGCGATGTCAGTGCACGTTAAAGAACCCCAGGTGGTCGAAATTTCCGGAGCCCTTCACTACGGCGTGTCTCATAGCCTGAGTCGCTTTGGGACGTCAAACCCCGAGAAACCAAGCCAAGCCATTTCTTTGCTCAAGAAAAAGACAGCTTTGCAAGCATTGTGCGGTGTATGGCAGAAAAATCCTGGGGTCGCTCTGACCGATCTTTACTTCCCTTTTACCAGGTGCGAACGGTCGGTACTCTCAGACACAGTGCACCCGTTCTCTCGGGCGTGATACAATTAGTCCTGCGTGCGCTTGAAAGCGCACAGGCTCGTGCTTTAAGAGTATGTTTGGATTTGTCATGCATGACTTCTACATGAGGCACATTTTTCGAGGCCCGCGCCTGCGCATCACGAATTTATTATCAACAGGAGCCAAATCGTGTGCATTTGCGACATCTGTCCAGGCATCGTCATCACCCCCTGACCAACATTTGTGCTGTGCTTCCACATTCATCTTTTCCAAAGCCCTCTGGATGCAGAGCACTGCGGTGCCTACGAACTACTTGCCACGCCAGATGGCAGAGGTGCCACTTTGGGCAATACCGAAACCGTACATACGTACAACTATTCCAGGAATAACAAACAAAACGCACATCCCACCAGTCAGTCTGAAACAGCTTGAGCTGTCATACATTGCATCTATATATGATGACTCCGAGCAAGTTTTTGTGGACGATTCAGTGGCAACCACCTTTTCAGCTGCAGCGGTGATAGTGCCAGCAAACGCCTTAAGTCACCGTTTCATACTGCATAAAACGTCATCTACGGCAACAGAATTTGCTGCCATATGATAGGCCGTTCGTTATATTGGTGGCCAGTCAGCGCACCAATGGACTCGGCTCGAGAATTTGAACTTAAAACGAGAACTTGAAGAAGGTCACGACCCGCCATTACGTACCACTGGTTTTTTCGGCGCCGAAAAGGCTCTCTGGCCTTTGAGCACGTACCGAAAGCAAGAAGGAAAACGAGGAACGTGGCTGTGGTACGAAGCTTGGGAGACCGTATGTGAAATGCGCGGAAGGGATGGCCTATGAAATCCCCCTGTCGTGCGACCACTCCCGCATAGGACAAACCAGCTGATGTGTCAATGAACGAACGAGCGAACATGAGCGCAATGTCGAACAAAAGAAGGAAGACCCACATTTACCAAAGCACATTGCGAAATGCCAGTCTAGGAATCGTGAGCCAAGCTACACTGACGTGCGCATTCTAGGCAAAAGTAAGGACGTGACAGCCGGGAAACTGATCGAAACGTTTTTTATAAAAAGAAAGACAGCCTGTGCATAAGTGACACTTCGGTCATGCTGTATACAGCTGAGAAGAACTTCGTGGAGCGCGCTTTATGATCCCCATCTTGATAATTCGTGCCTTCTCTGCGCATGAAAGACAAAATTATATATGTACGTTTCTTGCATGTAATAAATCAGTTGGAAGTGGCACCTCGTCCTGTCTTTAGGCCCTGAATAATTCTAAGATGCACTCGTCATCTTTGAATGAAGGGTCGACTTCATAGGTGCAGCGAGGAATGAAAGAATTACTTTGAACTGCTTTGTTTACATCGTTTCTAGTGGCGGGCGCGCCTGGCTCTTACAGCCCACTCGACCTGGGGAGGGGGGCGGGGGGGGAGTAAAACCGCCCGTACACACCCATATCTCATAATGTTTTAAAAATATATCAGCTTAAGTTTAACATTCTATGCTATAACATTCTCTTCGAAGGTGTGTTCGCCAGCTGCTAATGGAGGGTCGACCTCGTACGTACTGCATGAATTAATAAAATACTTCTGAAACCTTTCATTTACGTGTATTTATATGGGTCCAGGTCAGTTGTAATGCCCTCAACGTAACGCTGATAGCAGCGCCCCAGCATCTTGACTACGTCCCATAGTGGTGCTGGTCTATACTGTTGGTCTATAGTGTTTCATCCATTTCAGAATTCATCACTCAGTTGAAGCCGGTGCGCAGGCGTTTGTTTTTCTCCTGTACTTGTGTAAGCGTTTTGCTGTTTTCGTTTTACGCTACAATGAATCCCCAATTGGCCCTGTCAGCCACACTTCCAAGGCTAAAAAGCGCACGGGCAGGGCTATTTTAGATCTCCTACTGGTATACGAGAAAAAGTGTTCTTCGTGGTTAGTTTTTATTTCAGTCGTTTGACTGTATATTTGGAGCGGACGTCGTTTGCATTCGACCAACATTGCGCCCGTGCTGCCTGTCAAACTTAGCAGTAAAGCAGTCCTGACGTAAAAAAACAAAAACAAGCCACCTTAAACTCAATTTTTGGCATAGCACAGAACCGAAGCGGATATGTCATAAATACATTTTAAAGCCGTATGAAGGTAATTATTTCGCATATCAAGGACGCTGGCTACGCCCAACAAGTAATCATTGTATTACCGGGGTGTTGCATTCAGTTTAGCGAGAGAGAGCAAAACACGGTATGCATTACTTAGTGTTAGAAACTGTTGCTACACTACACCCAGTGCTCACACTCGTTATTCCACACTTTATGCGAGGTGATGATCTCAAAACAGTCGGTCTAAAATTTATTGCGAGGTTCAGACAATCTTTCACCTCGTAGTAATAGAGTGGACCGATAGCAAATTGATAGGCTGATAGCTCGGAGCACTCAGTCACAGTCATCATATCAGCTACTGACAAGCATCAGTAGGCACATTTCGCGTACCGTCGGTAGGCAGTGTGACGCTGTGACAGTGCCATGGGAGTGCCCTGACAACCGTTCCCACCAATAATCAATCATGAAAGTTATTTGGACTTCACAGGATCTGATAGGATGCTTAGTGCGTGCACAGGGATAAGGTTAAGTGTAAACCTCGTCAAGTAATTATTCAATACCCATGCAAACCCTTGTTTTTGATGAACCGCTCACCTTACTCGGGGTCAGACTGACGGCTCAAAAGCTTTCGGAAAGGCTGCTTGATAACCTTTCAGGTGCCAGCAGCTGCTAATGCCGCCGACCATTACGAAGATGCGGCAGCAAGTGATACGACTTCTCCACTCTGCTCGAGGGGAACCTTACACTGAAAAACCTGGCGCTTATCACTGCCCGCCGCTTTTCTACTTCCAGATTTCGTAAATACTGTGCTAGCAGCGCGGATATGCCCAGACTTTCCGCTAAGCAGTAACGCCTGCTGCTATGCATCTTTGATAGACTGTAAATAGAGTTCCCAGCAAATTTTTGTTCATCTACTGCTTCAAGGATGAAAGAAGGCCTTTGGAAGTGGTTTCTAAGGGCTCTTTCGGGCGTAGCTCTTGCTTTGGTGATGACAACATTAAGTACAGCTTGTGTGGGACATTTCCTCAGAAATATACGCACAAAGGCACCCTGCTCAGGCTGCATACGCATTTCTGTAGGCATCTTTTTCAGGTATCTCAAAATATCATCCTTAGCAGCTTACAAATGCCGTCTTTGAGGCCTCCCCGATCTCATTTATTATTATTTATTCCTCGAAGTTTTCCACTTTCTAAATTTTTTTTAATTAAAGAGACTCTGTCTAGCAAAAGGTTCCTCAAATTTTTTTTCAGATGCATCCTCCTCCGCAAAAAAAATATCTTGTGCCATCAGCATCAAAAGTAACGATATAAAATGCACAAGTAATGTTTATATCAAGAAAAAACGTGCCTTAAAAAATAAAAAAAACTTCAGCGCTTTTCTTTCACGTCGCTATTCGTGCGTGCTTTAATTTCAGTTCAGTGTAGCTGTGTTCTTGAACCTGATCTGTCGTTGATTCTCTTGCTTTCCTTTGGCCTAGCTGTATCGCAATGGACGACTAAGCCACATCGCTGAGCATCGTCCTACGCTTTTATCCCTCCTTCCGGCATGTAGAGATCACAGCGGCACCTGCACCGTTTCCTCCTTTATAATATGGTATATGGACATTTTACAGACTTCCAACAGACTATGTGCCTTTCTATAAATATTTAGTTTCCTATTTTCAGTTTATAGACTGTCTATAGACAAAACTGTACAAAAAAATGCACAGCCGCCATTTTATAGATTGTCTATGCACTGTCTATAGGATTGCATTGTTTATAAACGGTCCTATTTGATTGTCTCTAGAGAGCCTTAAAATTTATATAATGTCTATAGATTGTCTAAAGCAATTTTGTAAGGCCTGACCCATCGAGATTGCGTTTCACGAAGCCGTATGCTCGAGCTGCGGATGTCAGTTTCCAGAGCGCAGCCAGCCGAAGCGGCCTGCGCGTAAATAGTTAGGTATTGTACCTTAGCATTGTAAGGCTTCTCTGGACCATTTGCAGATATAGGCGCACTTTATTTCCGCTTTTCTCAGTCTCATATGTATGTGCAACTGGCAACTTCAAAGCCGTATCTATTACCAATATTGTAGCTTTTATCGAAATATCTGATATGATTTCATATATGTCTCCTATGAAATCCAATGCGCTTCATAAGTGTTGAATTTGTCACAGTTGTGTCCCGTTTCAGCTCATATGGGCAGCATATGGTTATTTTTGTCAATATATGAGCTTCTTATGAACACACATATGCTTCATACGAGTTCATATGTCTCGCAGATGTGTCTAGTGTGAAATGATAGGAGCAGCATATAAGACAAATGTGTCAAGATACGTGCCTCGTATGAACACATACATCCTTCATACGAGTTTATATGTGTCGCAAGTGTGTCTCGTAAGAACTTACTGGGGCTGCGTATGTGTGCAGACATGTCACAAAAAATTCACCGGTCAATATGTATGTGCCGCAGACAAGTGGCACGCGTCATAGATGTGTATTGCATAAACTTATATGTGTCATAGTTCAACTGACACGCGACTCAAGAACGCATGCATAAGCTCAGATGAGTGTTGTTCGACCCCATCCACGAAACAGATATCTGCATATGAGTGCGTTGTATAAAGTATCGCTTTTGTTTCGAGATGTGCTGCAAATGACTGTATAGAAGGACTTTGTTTTGAATTCCTACAGTTTACGCTACCTTGTCGTCACTAAACCTGATTACGAACAGTAGGACATGTTTTTTTCTGAATGGACTTCATAGCCTGTGGAAAAAGCGCAGGTTAGACCACAACGCTAAAACCTCTGGTTTCACCCAGAAGTAAATTTAGCCGAATGATGCTGCAGCTCAGGGACATTTATGATGGAAGAGGCTTTCTACCGGACTGGTTTCCGCTGTTGATACGGTGTCTATCCTTGCCGCCCTTATAGGCATGTTGTCTTCTGTCAAGCTGGCGGAATGCAGCAACTAGCTGAGGTATTTGTAAATGATATTTACATAAAATGGATGCTTGGGCGAGTTGGTAAGTCATTTTAAAACAGAACAGCGCGCACTTTGACAGGGACTACGAGGAAGACACGACACAGACGAGCGCTGTCTCGTGTCGTGTCTTCCTCGTAGTCCCTGTCAAAGTGCGCGCTGCTCTGTTTTAAAATCCGTACATAGCCCCTTCTATACATACATAAACTCGTATAGCAAATACCATGTAGGAGACAAAAGTCTTCCCGGCGTTTCTTTCGGTTCCGTTTTTGATGTTCTCCACCGAACGGGATAAATCTGTCCCAGTTCGAGGTACTGTTGCGGCGTCCGCCACCAGTAATAGTTACCGTACTGTTCTACGCGCTTTTTTGCTATTAAGATAATTTTAAACTCTCTTTTTCTGCATGCGGACCTGGCTGGCCGTCCCTATCGTGCCCAGGGCTCGAGATGCCTTACGCGGTGTCACAGACCTAAGTGACATTAGTTCTATCGGACAATCCCAGATGACCCACGTGTGGATGGTAAAGTATAAGACAGCGTTAGCGAACGCTAACCTCCGGAGAGTTAGTGAAAAACCGTCGACTGGTGATAGACCCAAAACCGAAGATTGTAATGCTCAAGGTTCCTTGGTTCCAGAACATATGGAGTATTTTTACATTCGTGACGCCCTTCGAGCTTGTGGAAAGGTTACCTCCATTCCGGTGGAGGACTGGAGAGTTTCAGACATCGAGCGGATGTGCACTTTGAATAGAAATGTTTCCTTGGCCCTTGCTGATGGAGTCACTGTCAACGACGTTCCTAATCTTTTGACAGTTTCTGGTCTGAAGTGTCTGGTTTTAATTCCAGGGAGGACACCCTTTTGTCACTGTTGCCACTAGGCTGGACATAAGCTCTATCACTGCTGTCACTCGGTGCAATCATTGTTGACGTTTTAGCCATACTACAGAGGGGTGCGTCCAGTCGTATGCTGATAAACTCTTCAGTGGCACCCTAACATTAGGGGACACAATTCAGGACCATTTTATGGATGCCACAGTTCCTGGTGCCGTTTCTGAGGTGCAGCGTGAACCTGCCCAGCCTTAACAGACGGGTCAGCTGTCTGCAGATATCGACCGTGAATGCCTGGCGGAACAAACAACGGAAAAACATAGCGTTAGTGATGACGCTCCTGCTTCGCGGGCCTGCACTGTGCGCAAGCCGGAGGAAGTAAAGGGTGGTTGGGCAGCTGCGGCGCCGAGTCCTTGCACTGCTGATATTCTTGATGACACTGCCGTTTGTGCCACAGAGGCAGCTGATTGCCAGCCTCCCAGTTTCCTTCGCGACATCAACTGTGGCGTGGATATGCCAAATCCAAGTGCGGTTTGGTAGCGTGGTGTGTCGCCGAATTCTGCCTCTTCCCAGTAGGACACCGCTCCTCTTAGCACAAGTACCACCGGCGAAAGTGAAAAAGCAAGAAATATCCTCAGCGCTCCACATCGAGGAGAAAGGTTGCCAGCTCTACGGAGGTCTCACCTTCCGGTTTGCCGCCTGTCGTCGCGGATGCTTGACTGTTTTGCTAGTCGGTCACCATGCCAAACGTCCAGCTGTTTATCGTCGCAACACTGAACATCTGTAGGCTCTGGTATAGGCAAAAACAGGTGCAGTTCTGCCAATTGTTTTTCGGCAGTCGACAGGACATTGTGGTTGTTCAAGAGACTAAGGAAGTGAATTTGATACAGAGGCAGCCCTACGGTCCTTCTTAACAGATTGCAATGCATGTGTGTCGCACTCGGTGGCCCTTCGGAGGGTTGCCTTTTGTTCTTCAAAAAGAGTCTCTCTGTTGCTAACATTATATACCAGGTTGACAAAGAACGGAGCCTTAAATGTTGTGACTTTCGGCTGCACTGCGAATAGTGAAGGTTCATTACCCTATATGCTTCTAATAATCGGTTGAAGCGGCCTGTTTTCTTTCAGGGTATATCAACTCTTCTAGACTGTGACTGGTGTGTGGTACTCATGGGTGACTGTAACTGCGCGTGCGACCCGTGCGGCGTTACAGAGCATGGAGAAACCGTCGATAACAGCCCAGGTATTTTATCAGCTATCGCTGAAAGCGCAGGCTTAATTGATGTTGGATTGTCAGACACCTTCACATAAATTAGAGGCGCCCCACATTCACGTCTGTACCCGATTTACGTTTCCGAATTTCTCCTTAAAAGGCACATTTCTTGTGATGGCATGCCCTGTTCCTCTCTTTGATCATGCCATTGTCACTGCGCGGATTGGAGACTGTGTCCGTCCCAAGTTTCAGCATGAGTGGGAACGGTGGAAGCTTAATTCTTTGTTGCTAAATGAGAACTTCATGCAGCTAGTCAGGACAGCTTTGAAATGTTGTTTGATTGTGAGAGTCCCAATAATTGCTACTTGGGGGATGTTTAAGCAAGAAGTTAATGGCTTAGCTATTGAGATCGGTTCCACGAGGTCTTATTATTAGCACGTTGAGGACAAACGGTTGCTTCGAAGCCTATATAATTTTCAGGAAATGAAATGCGTGGCTCGAGACTTGTAGACTGAGCAAATTGCAACTGCCAAGAGTCACCTTCAAAACTTCGATGCGGAACGCTTTCGGTCAACCCGTCTACGATCCCGCAGCAATCGTGCTTTGCACTCTGAGGAGCCAACTAGGCAGGCTTTGCTTCATGAGCGCCGTCACGTGGCTGCCAAGCGAGTTTCTGAGTACCACGGTGGTCGTGTCCTGATTACAGGTACAGATGCAAAAATTAGTTTGTGAATCACTTCGCCTCTCCTTTTGCCGCCACAGCAAGCACGGTTGATGATGTTCATGTTACGCGCTGGCTGCCTATGATTACTCCGCTTTCTGAAGATTAGTGCGTTGCAATAAGTGGTTCTTTAACCTTGGGTGAATTGCAAGACGCAATTTATCGATTGCACTTTCGAAGACCTCGGGACCTGACAGCCTCTCAGTGAGATTTGCAAGACATTTAAATCTGTTTTATCCCCTGTCCTCCTCCAAATTGTTGAGACCAGTATTTATGTGGGATTTTTGCCGCCGTCATTTTCCAAAAGCCATGGGGTGGAATAGATTGTCCTTTTTTCTTTGAAGTGCTCTACAATTCAACTGCCGTATGCAAAATGTTGTGGGGGAGGAGGTTCGGTTCGAGGAGTTAATTATGACGGGGAAGTTTGAGGGAGGGCAGGGAGTGCTTGAGCCGGTTCCAAGGCGATAAGTTTGGTCGGTATCATCTTCGATACGGTTTCAATTTTAGAGAAGCCTTCAGCTATTTGACAGAAGCCAAAGTTTACTGTTTGGTATAGAGTATTGTTTTGTTCCTGTTGCTCCTGATTTGCTCCAGTTCGGACTGCAAGACAATCGAGGCTAAGGCCCGTTTTTTTTTGGGGAGGGGGGTGGAGAGAGGGGGACATTCTGCCGTAGTTTCCTCAGGTTCTCTGTTTGTTCCTGAGTAGTAGCAGGTGACTGGGAAAGGAATGAGGGAGGCTGAGTAAGGGTATTTAAACTCTCAAGCACCAAAGCTATCTGTTGTAGAGGTCCTGATTTTCATCGGTGATGTTGTTAGTGGCAACCTGACTCTGACTACTTTCTCAAGAATTGTAGCGGCCCTGTGCGCAGTGTGAGACGCTGTCTGCCCAGCTTACCTTTGCCGATGAACGCTGTTCTTCTGAATGTGGACCGGATGTGGACACTCGTGAAGTGGTGCTTGTCTGTTTAGATGCACCGGTAGAGTCTAGTTGCAGGAATGCACTGATGTCCATTTTTAAGTATTCGCTTCAGGTGCGCGTCTTTTGCCGGGATGGTCTGTCGCGTGATGGAGAGGCCCATTGGAATCTTTTATGGCATAGCCGGTCTCCGGTGGAGTGTCCGCCTCCACACACGATGCAGATAGGAGAACACTGTTTATCGTCAGTGTGTTATCCTCGGCGCATTATGGGCATATGTGTTAGTCCTGGAACGGGCACACGTCTCGTCGGTGTGCAGTCTGCCTGCAGTTTGTGCAGGCCTCCACCATGAACCTGAAGGTGATGATGATGATTATGGGTTTTTTACGACGCAAGCGCATCTACGGCCAAAGAACGCCATGGCACAAGGTATTTTCAAATTCTCAAGGTGGGGGTCAAAGACCCATTTCCCAAGCATTTCCCCCTAAAGAAGCGGAGCACCAGGCCAGGGGAAAGCTTGTACCCATTGTATCACCGGTGTGTACCCGGCGGCGCTGGGAATCGAAACCCGCACCTCCCGCATGCGTGGCGGATGCTCAACTACTTGGCCACCGCTGCGGTCATGGACCTGAAGAGGAAGACGCCAAATATGGATGCGAAGTACTTGGGTGATTGTGGGAGCTCCTCCGCCATAAAATGGATGAGGATGAACATTGACGTTTCGCCCATGTCACGTGCCTGGACTATGGGAAGCAGCGAGTTCGCTCTTCGAAGTTCTGGCAAAATCTCTCGGTGTGGTTCCCAGTTGTGGGCGCGATAAACGATGCACAGTATGTCCTGATCAGGTGGTGCCATATATGCTTCGTCTGATACATTTAGGCTCTTAGGGTCGTCTGTCGTATCTCTGCGCATTTGGCTGCTCCCTCTGGAGAGGTCATTTATGCGGCGACGACATTTTTGAATAAGTTGCTCCTGGTGCAGTCTTCCTGTGCCCAGGCGGCCGGGACTTCACAGGACTCTATTACTGCTGCTCGCAGCTCGTGTTCCGTCAATTTTGCTGCGTGAACGCTGAAATTTGGGCAGAAAATTACCTTGTAATCGTCGCTGGACAACTGCTGCTTTGGGCCTCGGCGAAGGCGCGTCGCCCCTGCCGCGCTGACCTTTCCCCGTGCCAGCTCTGTTGCGGGAACGGCGTACGTTCCTCCGGCGTCTCCTCGAGGGGCTGCGTTGGTCGCCGACTTTGGCGGACGGTAGTGATTTCGAGCCCGGAGGGCCTCCTCCCTTCTTCGGCGTTGAATTTATTGGCTGGAGGTCATCGCCGGTGACGGTGTACTCTATCTTTTGGCCATCAGGTTTCTGGAGGTTGGGCTCCCAACGCCGCTGCCTCTTGCGTTAGGGATAGCGAGACCGCCACCTCACATCACCTGTTTTGTGGTCACTCAAGCTTTTGCGGGGGTACACATGGAAAAACCAGGATATGTAGTGGTTCTGGTGACACTTGTGCCCCGGGGCGCAACAAAAGTTTTTGGATTAAAAATATTCTTATTCAAAAAGTAGTTTTGAGACTCGCAATGGCGCCCGTGTGCTGTACGATGTCAGTGCACGTTAAAGATCCCCAGAAGGTCGAAACTATTCCGGACCCTCCATTACAGGACCTCTTGCTCCCTTTCTTCTTTCACTCCCTCCTTTATCTCTTCCTTTACGGCGTAGTTCAAGTGCCAGCCGAGATGTGAGACAGATAGGGTGGGCGCGCTGCTTATCCAGTTTCCGGAACGCACTCACCTTTACATATGACAAGCCGCGTCTAGCTGCCCGATACACAACTTTCGCTCTCCAACCTGGTTCAAGTGTAGTTAAACGGCAGGTAATTTTTTTGCGCGACTAGTATTATTTTTCCTTCATGATTATCACGGCAGCAAACTTTTTACGCACCGTTGTCTTTTGATTATACTGAAAATGAGCTGTTAAGATCGCCTATACACGCTTTGTATGGTTTCACAGATTAAAATTGATAGTCTGCAACTGTGAGTGTCGGTATTGTTTCTTCCGTGGCCCTTGTCCTTTCGCGCAGCAGTTTCTAAGCGTCGAATAGTATGTGCTTCGTTGTTTTCGTTCCTCGTGTGTACGTACACTGCTCCTGAAGTTGTTGAAACCTCATTCAAGCATTCCTTGGCATGCGTTGCACTTTTTCTTTGAGCACTTTGCATAATTCTGTATGTGTCACTTTTAGTTTCTCTGTCTTGTTTCTATGCTGTCTCATACTTCTCAAAACGAGTTGCTGGGCTAGTTCGTATTTCATGCTTACATTCATACAGCGTGGCAGTGAACACGGGCAACAGGGAGACGCCACCCTGTCCTCCGTGTTCGCTATAGCCTGTCTGATCCTTGTTCTGCTGTGCACCCATCCTGTCGCTTACGACCGGTGAAGGCTGGCGAGCAAAGAACCGCCCCCTCCTCCGCCCCCTCTTGCCACTTGGTATTGGGATTCCGACGAAGGTTTTCACTTCAAGTTGACGGCATCGTTCTGTGAGACAGGAACAGCTGCCCCCACACTCTCCAAGTAGATCTCAGTACGCACGCCACACGTGTGGATATGATACACACCATGGTGTATTAAGCGCGTGGCTTGTGTCTACGATGAAGCTACCACTACAGCGCTCTCGATAAGGCGTAGTTTTGTTTTAATTTCCTCTGTCATGTATTTTTGAAAGCACAATGAAATTGTATAAATACCTCACTAAATCGAATTCATACTGGCCGCAATTTCGGGATAAAACAAGCCCTCTAATGGCCTTCGTATCCATCTGAGTATCGCAACGAAATATTTTAAGTGAAACAATAGTATTACCCGGCACCTATGTGGTTAACGTTCCAAGGTCAAATAAAAAGTGTGCTTAACGTTGTACATACGTAAGTAAGAAACATCTTACTCAATTTTCTTTGAACAATGCTCAAAGAAAGAAAACTCGGCAAGCCGTAGTCGCGTACATATACTTAAGAAGAATATATCAGGGGTCCAAGATACGTGCAAAACGTTTTAAAGCCTCGCTGATGATGATACCTTTATTATATCGAAGTGGTCCAGATTATAGCGCGGATATGAAATAAAATTTTGTGTTCCTTTGGCATCATGCGTTGAAATCGGCCGCGAATAACTGGCGATTCACATCGCTGTGTGGCAGCATAAAACAAAAAAAATATTTACATTTCTGTTAAATGTCCACAATGAGTTTGGTACTGTGGTTTCCGCCATAGCCATGTTTCTCCCCATTTTGGAGACGAACATTTGCATCCGCGGTGTAAACTGCGCTCCAATTTAGTAGTCTTCTCCTCAGAAGTAAGCCTAGATGAAATATGTGAAGCTTATGAGAGCTGTTTTTCATGTGCCAACAACAGTCTTGTGTAGAGCCTTAATGAAGTTAAGATGTTGAGGCTAAACTGAAGGGACGACTGACGGTTGCTGCGTTTCTTGTGCTCTGTGTGCGAACTCTAACTCAAACATTTGTGAAAATGAGAGCCGCCGTCTTACAGTGAGAAGGAAAAATGTCCATTGCCTACATAATGTACAGTTACGCATACGTTTTGTTGCGGCAAACAAAAACGAAATTAATGAAACATCCCCTAGGGAAATCTCGCAATATGAATGTTTCCGTGAAAGGCGTGAATTACATTCAACTTCACCTGTTTAAAGCACGCATGTTTAAGAGTAAGATGCACTGAAGAGCTGGAGTATTTTCTCTTTTTTATTATGAAAAAAATAAATGATACTACCTTCTGAAGTTGAGCAGCGAACTGTGATTTTGCGTTTGCAGTCATAATTGTGTTGCAAAGCTTCTCTTCGGTCCCTATTATTTTCGCTCATTTACATTGTATCTGTTCGCTCACATTTTATTATTCCCCAATTAGTCATTTCTGCACCAGACAACAAAAACAATTGAGTTCTTCTGGCTTCTTTGCCAGAATCAATTATTTAGGACAATTTCTTTGTGCATTTTTATTAGCGATAACTTAACAGGTACACTTGAAACTCAATATATCTAAACATGTCTGCCCAAAAGGACAGTTCATGGTTTCACAACCCACCGTCAGCATGTGGTTGCCTGTTCATAGACTTTTCATCGAGTGTCCTGCAGTTAAAGCAACTATTACATTACTGATTCCTGATTTATGAACACCACAAAAACATTCCCTTGTGCTTTCTTTTTTTCCGTGAATGTCGGTTAACTCATAGAAATACAACAAAATATGGACAAACGACGATGTTGTCTCTCTATGTCCTTTCCTTGTTGAGCTAAAATTATGCAAACGGTAAAAAACACTTTCCCCAACAACATGCTTTACTGCAAAGGAATGCTGTTTCCGACTAAGACGTTTTCGAAACTGCGTCGTAGAGGAACGTGGTAATTATGTTCGAAATGTTTAGTCTTTAAGTTTTATTTCCAAGACTAAAATACAAAGCCGGAAGATGAGAAACGGGTAAAGTGCTGGTCGAGCCGATACTCGACCCGCTGACCACCCCATTACCGACGTTACGGTACATATGTTGCCGCCATTTCTTGCCCGTGGATAAATACGAATACGTTGGTGCATTTAATGCTGCAGCGTTATATTTCTTCTCTCATAATCGTGTAGAAATTCACATCCGTCTATCTGACATGATTTTACATCTCTTAGTCCTGAGAAATCATTTATAAATAATACTTTGGAGCCAGTATCGTGGCTGCTTACATATTGGCGCTCGAATTGCCTCCCGTACCTGCAGTATTGAAGCGGTTGTGTCGTCACAGTACAGCATTAGTGTACCCTTCCAGCTTGTAGCCGTACAGCTCGAAATCGTACACGTAGATGGCGAACAGCTGGAGCACCTGCTGTCTCGTCAGCTCCAAAAAGTGACGGGCGAACGCTTTCCGAGCTTCCGCCTTCTTCCGGGGGCTCTTCGCGTTCCTCTTCGGGAACTTCCAGCCTGCGAATCCCAGCCTCGGCAGCAGTTCTTCGAGGTCTCTGTCCAGTGTTTCCACCTTCATTATCACCTCGTACCTGGAGCGGACAACAGAAGCGCCCTTACAAAGTTTCTACATAGTATGCCCCCAATGAGAAAATACGCTCTGGTAGTTAGGAAGCTTCCGGGATTCGCAAGGAGCGACTACAGGCTTAAATCTCATTTTTTGTTTTGACAGAGGGCACTTAAACCAAAACAACAAAGAAAATAAGGCCAATTTAGGAATTTTCAATTAACAGCCTTCGTTCCTAAGTTCAATAAGACTCCTGATGCGGCCTTCCAGTATTAAGTGCAATGCTTTGTAGGATCTCACTTTTTCCTTCTCCAATGCAGCATGGTTCTTGACGCATGCCATGCCGATAACTGACTTTATTGTGCATAGAATACTGAGAGCTAGAAGCCGCAACTCATTGATAGTAGTTACAACACACATACGTGCACCACAGAAGCCTTTCACACTTCACAACGATCACTTGCTTGAAATGAGAGTATTGACTAACGCGAGTGTCACAAATTCTAGTGTTCTACTGACGACACGAGTGGCAAATTCTTTCATACGTGCTACTACTGTTCTGGTGAGCATGGAAAAAACAACCCACGCGAAGACGATATTTTAGAGATGTAGTACAACGTTTCAATGATTGTCGCTACAATACTACAGCGAAAAAAATATCGCGTTCTTCTTGCTGCGTGAGCTTCTGCGATTCGATAGCGATATTTTGCCAGCCTAGAACCGTGCCGCTACCTCTATATACTGTCCGCCAACTGTACATGTTGAAATGTTAAAACTTCACACTGTCCGGGTCATATACAAGTGCGAACTACGCAACACCTTTCTTTTCGGAATTCCTTATCGTAACTTGTCATACCAAACGCCTTTCTCATCATAAGGAGGATTCTTACGGTCGTACTTGCGCTGCGCTTATTACCTTTGCGAAGCTTACTGGGTCGGCGGGGCATTAGAGCTACAAGGAGATATATATAGGTTCGAAAAAGTCCCTGGTTCCTTGGCATATGCTGTAAAGGAACGGCGACGACGACAACCGCCAAATTTTTGACTATCGCATGTGACAGAAGTATGAGGCTAAACCGAGACAGTCAGAGCAGCGGTGCCTGGTGACTTGAGCCACCGCCTCGCATGAGGGAGGTGCGGGGTTCGATCAGCAGTGCCATTGGATACCTACTGTTGATACAGGGCGCACACGCTTAAACCAGGCCTGGTGCTCGCCTTATCTAGAGAGAAATTCTAAAAAATTGTCCCTTTGGCCATATCTTGAGTAGCCATAATAACCTTGTGCCGTGGCACTCTTTCGCGACAGCAGCCTTTGCGTTATCTAAGTTCATCAACACCACAACAAATTGAGGCAGTAGACGCTACGAAGTTCCTTTCTCAACAACAATGTCCGCTGACGCCAGGTGAGGAAAATGTGGAAAATATATGAATGTGAGATAACGGAATAGAAAATTTTAGCCGTTCCTAGATATTGTCACGACCTGAGGAGCCGTGCAGGTAGACGTCGGGGGGAACAGAAGGCTAGGCGCTTTAATCAGACAGCCAGGGTCCAAAGCACAGAGCCAGAGCGCCTCGGGAGCCAACCAACACTTCGTCGTCGTCTTTGACTAAGCGTGGAGGCCGCGCGGCGCGTTCGGCACGTGGCATTATTCCCCCCCGCGAAAGCAAACACCGTCTCGGTGTGGAATGGGTTATGTACAGGGAGAGAAGAAGGGGAAAAACAAACGAAAAATAGGGGTGAGGTGAATTATACGTCCGGTGCTAGTTGAGAGGTGAGGAGAGTCAAGTTCACACGTGGTGTAAGGAGGTAAAGGGGCGACACACAGCGTGCACACAGCGCTCAGTCACGCGAATAGTACGGTTTTAGGCGCACTACATGGACGAGTTCAGGCTGTTGACGCTGACGGCCGGCGACCACAGTTCCATCGGGGACAACTTCCTAGTTGAGGCTGTTCAGGCGGCGCAGGACTTTGTACGGGCAAAAATACCGATTGATAAGCTTTTCGCACAACCCCTTGCGGCGCAAGGGTGTCCACACCCATACCTTGCCACCCGGCTCGTAGTGCACGTCCCTGTGCCGAAGGTTATAGTGTTGAGCATCGACGGATTGCTGGTCCTTGATGTTCAAGCGGGCCAGCTGACGGGCTTGCTCTGCGTTTTCCACGAAGTTGCCTGCTTCAGGGGTTACCTCTTCATCGCCGTACGGGAGCATCGCATCCAACATCATGCGGACCTCCCTGCCATAGACGAGACGGAACGGGGTAAACTGGGTGGTTTCCTGCGTCGCTGTATTATATGCGAAGGTGACGTACGGCAAGATCTCATCTCACGTTTAATGTTCAACGTCAACGTAGATCGAGATCATGTCCGCTAATGTTTTGTTGAGCCGTTCTGTTAGACCATTGGTTTGGGGATGGTACGCTGTTGTGGGTCGATGAGCTGTGTGGCTAAGCGTTAAGACGTCACGTAAGAGCCGGGCTTGAAACGCCTTGCCTCGGTCAGTAATGATGATCGATGGGGCGCCGTGTCTAAGCACGATTTCGTGCATAAAGAAGAGGGCAACTTCGGTGGCAGTACCTCGCGCAAGGGCCTTCGTTTCAGCGTAACGGGTCAAGTAGTCGGTGGCGACTACGATCCACTTGTGGCCGGACGACGAAAGAGGAAATGGGCCCAAAAGGTCCATGCCGACTTTGTCGAATGGTTTTTGTGGCGGCTCGATGCACTGAAGCAGCCCGGGAGGCTTGAGCGTCGGTTTCTTCCGCCGCTGACATTGCCGGCATGTCCGGACATAACGCTTGACGCTTGACGTGAGCTGGGGCCAGTAATAGTTCTGCCGGATTCGGGACAAGGTGCGGGTAACACCAAGGTGGTCGGAAGTTGGTTCATTATGGCAGGCCAGGAGAGCTTCATCCCGTAAATCAGACGGTATGACGAGCAGGTAAGTTGTCGGACTGGAAGTAGAGTTCTTTTTATAAAGCACCCCGCTCCGGAGACAAAACGATGATATCCCACGAGCTAGGTACCGTGGTATCTCAGGGTGCCCACCTTCGAGATGTTCTATGAGCAGACGCAGCTCGGCGTCGGCACGCTGTCTGGAGACGAGCTCAGACGTGCTGACGGCTCCAAGGAAGCTGTCGTCGTCGATGGTGTCTTGTGGAGGAGGTTCGACGGGAGCGCGTGACAGGCTATCAGCGTCGGTGTGGTTCCGGCCGGACTTATAGGTGACGGTGAAATCGAATTCCTGCAGGCGTAATGCCCAACTGGCGAGGCGGCCGCAAGGGTCCTTTAAATTTTTTTAGCCAGCACAGCGAATGGTGGTCGGTGACGACACAAAACGGTCTGCCATACAGATATGAGCGGAACTTAGCTGCTGCTCAGACTACGGCGAAGCATTCTTTTTCGGTGGTAGAGTAGTTCAACTCAGCGCGCGACAGTGCCCGGCTGGCGTAGGCAATTACTTTGTCGACACCGTCTTGCAGCTGGACGAGAACGGCGCCAAGACCGACGTTGCTCGCATCCGTATGTACCGCCATGTCGGCATCTTCGTCGAAATGTGCTAAGATTGGCGGCGATTGGAGTCGGCGTCGTAATTCGTTGAAGGCAGTCTGCTGTTCGTTGCCCCAGGAAAATGATGTATCATCCCGGGTTAGGAGCGTCAGAGGGCTGCCAAGCTGGGCGAAGTTTCTAATGAAGCGACGATAATAGGAGCACAGGCCCAAGAAACGTCGGACTGCTTTTTTGTGAACAGGGACCGGAAAGGCAGCAACGGCAGCAAGCTTCTCTGGGTCAGCTCGGATTCCATCAGCATTAATGACGTGCCCGAGAAACTTCAATTCGGTGAATCCAAAGTGACATTTTTGTGGTTTGAGGGAGAGGTTGGCGGAACGAACGGCTTCGAGGACAGTTCTGAGACGGTGCAGATGTTCCGTGAACGTTGCGGAAAAAATAATGACATCGTCAAGATAAACAAGACATGTCTGCCACTTCAGACCTGTGAGGACGGTGTCCATCATTCTTTGGAAAGTGGCAGGAGCGCAGCAGAGCCCGAAGGGGAGGACGCGAAATTCGTAGAGCCCGTCCGGTGTGATGAAGGCGGTTTTCTCACGGTCCCTGTCATCGACTTCGATCTGCCAATAACCGCTCCTGAGGTCTACCGAAGAGAAGTACTTGGCTTGGCGAAGACGGTCGAGGGAGTCATCGATACGGGGCAGCGGATACACGTCTTTCTTTGTCACACTGTTAAGTTTCCTATAGTCGACGCAGAATCGCAGTGTTCCGTCTTTCTTCTTCACCAGGACGACAGGAGACGACCACGGGCTGCTTGACGGTTGGATGACGCCGTCCGTGAGCATCTCTTTGACCTGTGTTTGTATAGCATCTCGCTCCCGAGGGGACACACGATAGGGCTGCTGATGGATGGGTCGAGCTCCTTCAGGAGTGATGATGCGGTGTTTAACTATCGACGTTTGTCGCACCTTAGACGACGACGTGAAACACGCACTAAACTCCCGCAAGAGGTCCTGGAGTTGCCCCTTTTCAGCGGATGAAAGGCCCGGATTTATGTTGACGTCGTCGAGCGCTTCTGCGTCACCTCCAGTGGTGTCCTCCTCGCAAGCAAAACATTCGGCCACTTCCTGGACATGGTCGACGTAAGCGATGGCTGTGCCACGGAATAGATGTCGATGCTCATTGCAAAAGTTGGTAATAAGGACCTCTGTCCAACCGTCATGCAGGCAGCTAAGGCCTCGTGCCACCGCAATCCCCTTAGTGAGTACGAGAGAGACATTAGGCTCGACGACCCGGAGTCCCCGATGTGGTTCATCACAGGTAACTCTAGCGAGAAGGCTGGCACGTGGAGGCACCGTAACGTTATCCTCGGCGACTCGCAGGACGGACTGAGAACCCTGGTGCGCCGGCTCTGCTGTGGCCAATTTGGTGGAAAACGTCACCAAGCGATTCGGGAGGTCTATTATAGCACAGTGCTCACGAAGAAAGTCGATGCCAAGGATGACATCGCGAGAACATTCGCGCAGAACAAGAAAAGTGGCGACGAAGGTGCAGCCGCGAACCGTAACACGGGCCGAACACATACCGAGTGGTGCGACAACATGTCCCCCCGCCGTACGTATGTCGGGGCCTTCCCACGGTGTGGTCACTTTTTTCAGGGTCGTCGCAAGCCGTCCGCTAAGGATGGAGTAATCTGCGCCCGTATCAACCAACGCGCTGACCTCCTTAGTGTCGACGAGAACAGGGATGTCCAAGGAGAGCCGACCTTCAGCGCAGCCTGTCGATGGTTGTGGGGAGGGACTCAGTCGGTGCGGCGGCGGAAGCTGGTCGACGACTGGGGTTGCGACGTCGGGGCGATTCGGGTGGAGAGTCGGGGAAAACTGCGGTGATGCGGCGTTCTACGTCGGGGCGAGTCGGTCGGTGCGGCGGTGGAAGCTTTGCGTCGGATCGGCGTTCGGCGGCCTCGCCTCCAAAGGTCGCCGGAGCTAGTTTTCCCGATGTGGGATCGAGGAACCACGTTGTTCTGAGGCATAACGGGACCCAGAAGGCGAAGACCGGCGTGTAGAAGGCGAGCGCGACTCGCGGCGCGGAGACGGGCGGCGGGGAGGAGGCAGGGAAGTACGCTGGCGGTTGACATACTCGGCGATGTCCTGAGGGTGCTCACCGGGTCGTGGACGGGGACTGTCAAGAGCAAATCCGCGCAGACCCATTTCGCGATACGGGCACCGCCGTTAGAGATGGCCGGCTTCACCACAGTGGTAGCACAGCGGGCGTTGATCCGGAGTGCGCCAGAGATCAGTCTTCCGCGGTGGCTGGCGCCGACCAGCCCAGTAAGGGAGCGGTTGAGCAGCGTGCACCGCGTCCACTGGAGTGGAGTAAGGGGAAGGCTCAGGAAATGGGGCTGGGCGGCGCACGACGTCCGCGTACGTGACTGGCTGAACAGGGGCCGGGTACGGCGCGGGAACGGATGGGGCCGGTTGCGGCGCCGGCACGACCGCAGCGGTTTGTGCCCTGAGCGCCTGCTGAACTTCCTCGCGGATGACGCTGGTGACGGAATCGATGCGAGGGGCAAATGTTCCATGAAGGTGCTGCAGCTCCTCGCGGACCACGGAACGAATGAGTTCGCGAAGGGAGCTCGGGTTCATCCCGGGATCGTGGTCGAACCGGTCCAACGTGGACAGCGACGGCACTGGACGCAGTTGCCGGGCGTACTGATTGGCCCTCTGCTGCAGCAATTTCTCCATGTGGGCGGCGTCGGCCAGAAACTCCGCGACGGTGATGGGCGGGTTCCGTACGAGACCGGAAAAGAGCTGGTCTTTTACGCCGCGCATCAGGTGCCGCAGCTTTTTTTCTTCACTCATGGCTGGATCGGCGCGATGGCAAAGACGCGTCACATCCTCTACGTACATTGCAACACTCTCGTCTGGAAGTTGAATTCGAGACGTCAGGGCGCGCTCCGCGCTCTCCCGGCGGTCACTGTTGGCGTACGTAGTCAGGAGCTGACGTCGGAAATCCGGCCACGTAGACAAGATAGCCTCACAGTTCTTGAACCACGTGCGGGCAGAGTCTTCGAGGCTGAAGTACACGTTACGCAGCTTGGTCGTGTCGTCCCAGCCGTTGAAGGTCGCAACCCGTTCATAGTGTGCCAACCAGTCCTCGGCATCCTCGAACTGGCCACCGTGAAAGGGCTTAGGTGTTCGTGGGGTCTGAAGGGTCAGATAGGTGAGGCTGGTCGAAGGTACAGTCATCGTCACGGCGGACAGTGGCGTCGCCATGAGGGGAGTGAAAGTCGAGGGTTCGCCTTCACGAGCGGCACGAGGGTTCGCCGTCACGACCTCGGGGGATAGGCCTCGGATCCTCCGGCTGGCACGATGGACAGGGGTGGTCACAAGAGGCGGGCGCGTCGAGTCTTCCGCAGGAGAAGGGATCATCGGTCGCAATATAACAAAAGTAAACCTCATTTTCTCAACAGCGTAGACAATGCAGATTGCGACGAGTCGTGAGGCGGCGTATGTTGCAGCAAAAACGTAAACTTGGCAACTAAAGATGTAAGAAATAATACGCCGACATTACGGCACCCATCCGGATTCGCAGTCTGTGCACTCGGTTCACAAGTACTTAGCGCCAAGGGAGGAGAATTCAGGATGAAAATTGTATCATCAGCTAGACATGGGCTCTGCGGACAATACACAGTATGGGGACTACTACCGGATATGTAATACGGTATGTACTTTCCGACGCGCTCACAATGAAGCTCTGATATCAGCCAGCGATGCGAAAAGACTGAACGATTTCTTTCGCCTATTCGCTTTTAGCAACTTGCGTGATTATTTATTTCACGGAAACAATAGGGCGGGGTATATATGCCGTGACCAGTTAGGCAGCTACACATTGAAAGAATTATTAATACTGGAACTCGCTTGTAGATCTGCCACTGCGGTACCTCCTAAAAAATTAATGACCGGGCACTCATCCCGCAGTATTTCAGAACTTATGGCACGGCATGTTAATTCGGCTCTAACGCTCACTATCCTTTTCGTGGCCGAAGCTACCAGAATCAAAATTATACGTCCTGACACCGCGAGGTAGTACACGAAAAGTAGCCTAAGGGGTAAATGTACTGGCCACAGGATAGGTCTGTATAAGCAAACTCGGCAAGCATTTTCCACATATTGCTCTTGTAGTCCGTGCAAAAAAAAAAAAGTTTCTACAGATGGAAGAACCGTATGCGCGCATAATTTAAATCATGGTCACTTTAAGCTTGGTGCCACATAACGAACTTTTCTTAGTATTTACATTGTTCGTTTGATAATTAAATGACGGTGCAGTGCGAAGAAATCTCAAGAAAACACTGCCCTGCGTATCTCAATTGACTGGGCAACAAAAATGCCGTAATAAATACGGTCTTAGGCGATACTTTCGTCGGTTTTTCAAGCATATCTCGACAGTATTTTGTTTCCAATGCATTGTTAGGGCTCTGTTCGACGTGTTTCAGTGCTGTTGCTTTGCAGATTTCTGTTTGTTTCCTTGCAAAAACGGCCGAATAGGCTTTTGCTATTGTGACATTGAGACGAATGAAAACAGAACTATATCACTTAGTGGAAAAGAACTACATATGTGTACCACTTCTCGCCGTGCTTTTCCAGCACTCCAATTGAGTCATATTATATATATATATATATATATATATATATATATATATATATATATATATATATATATATATATATATATATATATATATATATATATATATATATATATATATATATATATATATATTGAATAAGTGAATAGGAGCGGTTCGAGCAGGCTGCCTTAGTGCACGCCCTTTTGAATCTTTAATGTATTGGAAGGACAGTGATTTACATCAACGTACTGAGAGCGGCCGTCGAAATAAGATTTAATAAGACAGAGGGAAGAGGGAATGTACATTATTACCATAATGGTCAAGCTCCTTAAACGTATATGGGACCGTACTTACTCGAGACCGCCAAACCATACAAACCACAAAAAAAGAACGAAGACGAGACGCAGGCGCTCGTCACTGATTCAATTATGCTACAACTAGCCCAAAAAAGGGGTGTTAATTCACTATAGAGCACTAATGCTTCGAAAATCAACTCAGAACTGGGCTTTTAAGACAGCAAGCTACCTTTCATGGCTGCAAAGACCGTGATTCTTTCTTTCGATACATCGAATAAATTATTCATTGCAGGGTGCCAGAGAGATATGCAATTATTGTCAAATTAAAATCATGAACGACGCCATTGGGACATGATTTTATTGATAGTGGGTATACTACAGTTTTTGAGGTGTGTCATTTGTGTTGAAAAAGCGAAAACGTTCTGAAGAAAAACATAGAGGCACCGAGTAGAAAATCGTCCTGCGACTTGAAAAAATATTGTTTCTCTACAAGTCGTTGCTTCGTGCTAAACTGAAATATGCTGCATCCATCTGGGACCACAATCAAGAGACACTAATAAACCAACCCGAATCCTGCGGCACATTTCATTCCTTTGATTTATGTCCGCAACTTTAGTGTCACTACCATGAAATCAAGCTTATCACTGCCACTACTGTCCCAACGTAGAAATATATTCCCCCTTTGTCTATTTCACAAGATTTATTAAGATAACCCCAACCTTAACATCAAATTTACAACGCCACCTTGCTACATTTCGACTCGGATCGATGATCGTCATAAGGTTGGTATTCTTTTATGCCAAACAACTCACTTTTATAACTCACTCATATCAGCACATCGCCACAATGGAACACCTTCCCCTATCGGTCGTCGAAATATGTGACCATTCTGGATTTAAATCTACTTTAACTGACCTGATCGTAATATAGTACATGCAATTTTTGCGCACTGCCATTTGTTTATATTTTATCAGGTCATCTAATGGCTCAAACAAATTTTGTTTCTTTTTTTTTTGTTTTCACAAATTCTGCTCTTTAAATGCATGACAGTATGTTTGAGCAACAGTTATTTCCTGCCTACTCGAAAATTTGCGCCATATGTTTTTGCGTGGTGTACTTGTCTGCTTATAATCTTTGCTCATAATTTTGTGCTATAAGCTGTTAATATGTTTCATTGAATTGCTGTAACGTACTGATTGGCGCGAGCCATATTTTTTTTCATATTCTGTAATATTAGTGAGTGCTGCTTTTTTTCTCTTATTTTGTCTATTCTACCCCACTTCTCTCTCTGTAGCGCCCTCGGGCCCTGAGGGTACTCAAATGGTTTGGTTTGGTTTAAGAGGGTTTAACGTCCCAAAGCGACTCAGGCTATGAGAGACGCCGTAGTGAAGGGCTATGGAAATTTCGACCACCTGGGGTTCTTTAACGTGCGCTTAAATCTCACAGCACACGGGCCTCGAGAATTTCGCCTCAATCGAAATTTGACCACCGCGGCCGGGATCGAACCCGCGTCTTTCGGGCCAGCAGCCGCCGAGCCACTGAGCCACCGCGGCGGTTAGGCTGCTATAATAAAAAATAAATAAAATAAGTGAGACTTTTACATTTTCTGTGGTTCATTTCGACTCAGTGAAGACGCTGACGCCTTTCCACAGGAACGCGCCAGCCTTGACACGCACGCTATTGTCCTACAAAATAAATTAACAGACGGTTTAGCATGGCTAAGCGCGGAATATCGCTCAGTAGCACTAATTATATTCGGCACTTAAGGTCCTTAGGTGCTAAAGAAATTTGCCCTAAAGACCTTTACCATAAAACATTCCAACTGAAGGCCTTTAGACTGAAGGCATTTACCATGAAGGCCTACACCCTAAAGGCGTGTGGGTAAATACCTGACTAAAGGCGTAAAGGCCTTCACCTGGATGAACGCCTACCAGGCGCACACACCTGGGACTCCCCACAAAGAATTTACCATGAAGGTCTTCACCTTAAAGGCATTAATCATAAGATCTTTACCTTAATGACCTTTGATTAAAGACCTGGATAAAGGCCTGTGGCGTGTACACACTTGGCAGGCTGCCCGCAACCCGGTGGGCCAATGGGTGGCTTGCCGCAAAGCAGGCTTCTGGGACGAACGTACGTACGTAACTATGCCCGAAATCGGAAAGAGCGCATGGTAGTTCAATCGCACTAAAAGACGTTCCGCATATGCGGAACATAAAGCCAGCGATAAACACAGAGTACAAACAAATAATAAATAAAACAAGCAAGATTTACCCGCAGCGTGAAGGTGTGCAACTTTGGGCTAACACAAGGAATTAACTGCCCAAAACAATTTCATAATTTTAAGAATAGCGAAGAAAATACACGGAAACACCTAGTGGCGGGGCTCCTGTTTTCTCATCGTTACTTTTTTTCCTCAAGAAATCATGAATGGTCAAAAGAGAAAAAAAAATTTTTTGTTCGTATGCCGGTAGAAAAACGATCACCTTCCTTCTGGCGCCGACTGTGCAGATATCACCCTACCTGAAGATTTAAGGTCGGCATCGAGGTGTGTGTGGAGCCCAGTGCACGTCCCAAGTCTCCACCGGATCTTTCAAGATATTTGGGACGTATTCCTTGAAGGTGAAAGTGCCGTTGGGCCCGCTTCCTACGAACCCGCTGCGGTACAACCTTTTAGCTCCCTTTTTCCACGGCTTAGTCGTCCGCACTCTGTCTACGTACGCCGAGACCAGCCTTTCGAACGGATGTCTGACGACGATTTCCATCACGTAAGTTGGTCCCAGCTGGTCCCTGCAGTATGCGCTCGCCGCTACGGAAGGGTGCCTATCGAAGTCGGACGAGATTTCATTGGCATTGTCGCCGGGGTCCTTCATGTGTTCTGCTTGCAAGATGAGGGCTTTTAGGCTAGAACTGGCTGCCTTGGGCACAGGGCAGTAGCCGAAGAGCAGAGACCTTACCTAGTGGAGACTGCACACATCCCTCGAATGGTTCGAAAAGTCTAAATACGTCATGTTGTCATTTTTATCGTTTATGATTAAGGTGTCCCGGTATTTATTGCAAACTGCATCCACTTTTGCTTGCCTACTAGCAGGATTGTCGAAACCGCCCTTTCCAACGTTGCTCCTGCTGGTAAGAGGGAGGTCACTGATGGCTCTATCCTGGCAGTCCGTGTGCTGCGATGAGAAAAAAGAACTGACAGGGTAATCATGAAACCTTTTACCAAGAAGTTTACTATAGATTTGCCATTGCTTATTAATTTGATGCTTTTGCTGCAATATATGCAGCTTTTGTTGCAATAAAATTTTATTTTGGGTCAAAGGTGATAGAATGTAGGTGGTTGGGTAGGCGGTGGTTTTAGAGGGTGGAGATGGAGTGGTGAGGTGGCTTCAAGGTGGTGCGCCTGACGGGAAGCTCGCTTTCCCACTGCTGCGTTAGTTTGCATTGAGCGGTGACCTCGTGAATGGTTCAAAGTTTTATTGTTGAGAGGACTGCAGAGGAGCACCGTTCTCCATCACATACGATCCACCGCAATATGCATTAAGAAAATTGTTGTACGCTTAGCTGGAGGGCGCTGGGCGCAAGGAAAAGGGCTGCCATCGCCAACGGCTCATTATTTCAGGGAACGACTCAGTAGAAGGAAGTGATGTTACAAGCGCAGGAAAATCGAATTTAGCGCTTTACCCATTACCACACGTCACCAGTCGATTTTACGTATGCACCGAGCTTCCTGCGTGACTCAGTAACTTAGTTTAGGTTTAGTGCTGAAAAAGGTACCGAAATGCCTTCCGCTGCAATGCATAAGAGAATGTATTCTACATTTCATTATCTGGTATGGTGTGGTCTTGTCCGTGCTGCAGACTCGCCTTTGCACTTAATACCAGACTGCGGTAATTAAAACGTTATTACCGGTTATTACCGGCATGTAAGCCGGTTTAAGGCGGTCTAGACTGACGGTCTCTTCGCGGCCGTTTTGGAGGATGGTGGCGGTTTTCGGGGTGCGGCGGAGAACGCGGAAAGGTCCGTCGTAAGCCGCTGTGAGTGGAGCTCGGACAGCGTCGCGGCGCACAAAAACGTGGATCGAAGTGGCCAGGTCGGGGTGTACGAAAATGGTATGGTGGCGGGACGGACGTGGGGGATTAGGCCGGAGGTCTAACGCAGTCCAGCAGGCGTTGGAGGAATTCTTGGGGCTGGGCTGGAAGCTGCTGGGATGTAAAGAAGTCGCCTGGAAGACGCAAAGCACTACCATACACAAGCTACGCAGCTGAGCACTGTAAGTCTTCTCGGATGACGGCCCTTAGACCAAGCAGCACAAGGGGCAAGGAGTCGACCCAGGAGGCGCAATTGAGGTGGGCAGCGAGGGCGACCTTCAATTCACAGTGAAGGCGTTGGAGGAAAAGCTCTCAAAGCAACACTGAGTGGTTGGGGATGTTGCGCTCCCCGAGAAGCTGTTGCATGCGGAGCAGAAGCTGGGAGGGGAGCCGGTCGCCAAGGTCTTCCCCGGAAAGGAGCTTCTGGAGGCGGGTGCGGCCCGACAGCATAAATCTCTCCAGCACCTTGGTTTTCAGGAGCTGATATGGTGTAGCACCCATGGGGGCGGAGAAAACGTCGGAGAGCTCACCGGCAACGTCAGGAGGCAGGCTTGAGGCAACATGGTAGTAGCGCGTCGTCTCCGACGTGATGCAGGCTAGGCAAAATTGCGCCTCAACCTGGTGGAACCAAACTTGCGGGTTCTGGGGCCAGAAAGGTGGACGGCGAACCTGCAGCGATGAGACGTCCTGCGAACGCGAATCCTGCTGCGTGGATGTTGCGGGGACGGTCATTGCTCGTCCTAGGTCACCAATGTAGGCTTAACGCCTCAGGAGCGAAGGAAACGAGACCACTGCTACGAGCCGACACGAGAACAGAACTGCCAGCCGTGGCTGCACGAGCCACGACCAGGTGCCGTCTTTATTCTCTTCGCAGGGTGGCGCGCGCTAGCCGGGTTGTCGGCGCCGCCCAAGAGAGGGTGCTACAAGGGCAATTACGAATATACTTTTACCTTGATAAATATTGGTTAGCTGCCATTCATGATCTCCGAGAACCGGCGAAATGCGCTCCACCTCATTCTTATTCTTCTAGTTATTTATGTCTCTTCATCTTGATCTGCGGTCACTAGAGGTCCATTAATCTCCTATATTTTCGGTCAACAATCTGTGTACTGCACTTTCGAAATTACACTATATTTGGATATTTAAATAAATTTGCTTTGGTTCTCTTGAATTTCTTTAATACTGAAGAATAAGCACATCTAATGTTAGCGTTATATATGTCAATAAGTGATGTTTCGTATATACCTTACTTGCTTTCAATGGGAATCCTTGTTTCACGGCGAGAGCCGTGATACAGAGCACACCCTCGAGCTTCCTATAACCGTGGTCAGTAGGATTTATTGTTATTTTATTTTTATTTATTAGTACCTCAAAGGCCCAATAGGGGCATTACATGAGGAGTGGGCTGATTCCTACATATTTATTTGAAGATGCGTGGGATATCGTGTAACCGCGAAAGGTGTAGTCAGGAGCAGGATACGATTGAAGACAATGAAATCATATTAAAGTTGTTTTATTTACGTTTAAGCACATTGAACAGTTTTTGCACCACTCTTCCACAAGATTTATATGGCGTTGGAGATGGTAAGAGTCTCTGTTATTAGTGATGCTCATGTAAATGACGCAGTCACCGAAGAACAAATGAACGATTCAAGACGGATTACTTGGGTGGTCGTGAATGTAAATTAAGAATAATAGAGGCCCTAAAACCATGCCTTGTGGAACGCCTGAGGTAACATGAGAGATGGAAGATGACCGATTGTTATCCCATACAAACTGTTGGCGGTTAGTCAAAAAATTTCGGAGTCAGTCATATACTAGTGGGTTCGACAAAGCTAGTCATCTACTAGCTTTGTCGAAAGCTTTTTCAAACAGGCGTTCGGACGTACACTCACCGGAGAAGGAATGTCCTGCGCTCGAAGGGAGCCGGAGCACCCACGGCGCCCGGAGGATTCCTCTATGTTCCCCCATGCGCGTCGACCTTCTATGGGCGCTGGGTTTGCTGCCCGCCCATCTCAATTTTCCAGAAGCTCCGCCCTCATTCCGTCCACTGCTTCGAATAGCAAGACGCTGACGCTATGGCTAACACAGGTAGAGCCTGGAGTCACTTTAAGCTTTCCCAGTGACTCTAGCAGAACCACCTTTATTGTTGTTGTTATTCTTGTTGTGGTTGCGATTGAAGGAAGAATCAAAAGTGCGCAGGCTTGCCCACTGGCTCAAACTTAGCCACAATAGCTGCCACGTGTAGACAAAAGGAGAGTTAAAAGAGTTATGAGAGGAAAGGCTGGAAGACGCGCATCGCAACAATCGCATCATCTCATTCGTCGACGACGATTTAGCAACTGATACTCCCGGTGACAAGGAGCCCTCGCCACATGTGTGAGAGCCCCCAGTTCTCAGCCCCGTAAGGCCATGAACCCACCAACGCTCCCGTCCCTACCACCTCTGCGTTGCGCTTCCTATTACACTCCGCGGGTCTGGCCAGTGTATCCAGACAACCACAGCGTCACCCGCTACATGTCGATACATCCACTACCACCTTTTACCGGACTTGCCACTTGAATCGGCGAAATCTTCTACATGCACCCATACACCTACTGTGAACACGGTTTCTTTTTCCCATGGGCTGAACTTCTTCTGCCATGTAGGACGAGGTTCATGCTACCGATGCCATGCACCAGCGAGAATGTCGGGAGCGTCATTCTTAAGTAGCCCCCGCCTCGGCCTCATATTTGCGAACAATGAGGCATCTCGCCGAACCTTTCAACCAAGCTGCAGCCTAGTTTCTTTGGTTCCTCGAATATGGCAGGTGTTTGGAGGTGAACCCTCCGGAGGGGACTCACAGTCTCCAGGCCCAGGTGCCTCCCCAGGAGCACGCTCCGGTAGGTGGATTTCCGCAGGTTGTCCGGTAGTTGTCCCGATCCTCTGCAATCCTCTAGGGGCGCTGGGTATGCTGCCCACAGAGCCACCACAATTGTCCACAAGCGCCGCCACCTGGAAGTGTACTCAGCGCAGTGTGCTCCGGAGTAGTCACCTTCCGAGCCCGAAAGGTGTCCACACGTTGCCCCGACCTGCTGCGATCCGCTAGGGACGCTGGGTGGTGGAGGCCACACGCACACATACACACAGATAAACTGGGGTCTGTAGAATTTGGCAGGTGCTAGGGGCGTTTCTGCAATGGTAGGGAGCCTGGAAGTTACTTCGATCGCACAGGGGAGCTTGAGGCTTCAGACAAACAAGGAAACGGCTTCATCACCAAAGGAGGCAGTCGTCGAATCGCCGTCAAAGACGAGGTTCGTGCTAGGAAGGACGGGAAGCATCGAGAGCGTAGGTAGCGTCAGCCCTAAGGCGCCGCCTGCATCTTCAAATCTGCGCCCAGTGACGCCTGTCTCCGAACTTTTCAACTAAGGCGTTAGCTATTTTTTCCAGACGTTTTTCAAGCGAAAATCTTCACTAGGCTCGTCAACAGCGGGTTTCACGTAAGCCACACTACAGATTTGCCATAGCTGCGCATGAGCGAAACCGAGTGACTCCACGCGGAGCGCCGGTGTCCGCTGCTGCCGCAGCCGTCCTCGCCGCCGCGCGCTGCCTCCGTCGTCTGACCTTTCGTCATGGAAAGGAGAAGACCCAGAAGTGGTAGCGTGGGAGTTGGCTCGAAAGCAGCGAAGACATGAAAAGTGCAAGGCTAGACAACCGGCTGAAACGCCAGAATCACGAGAGGCACCACGAGCATCGCCACGAAGCTTTTCGCTTCCAGATATTCAGGCTTAACGCTTTCGCTAAGCCTCAGCCCAACTTTTCTTTACTGTGTGTTTCACTTTCAACGATCTAGATTTACACTGCTTGCTACGCCAAACTGCGGCGTCTTCGTACTGTGGCGTCCCTTTGTTTTTATTCTCGGTTCAAGGTTTTTTCCTCTTCATACTTTTTCCTGACAAAATGCTAGCGCTGTAAAGTTTTTGATGTCTAATATAAGGTGGGATCGCCGTAATCTACACACACTTTACAATTCATTTTTATAGCAACTCAAAAAAAGCGGTTGTCACTGGAACATATGTGATTAGCCAACACACCATGTGTGCTTTTTAACCTTTTTTTTATCAGAATACCCCACTGCTTTTTAAGACATGCACTTGCCGGTGCCCGTGCACTCTATTCCTAAATCAGCTAGCTTGATGTCATTAGGCTGGTCCCAGTTTCGTTGTGGTATTAATGGTTTCCTTCGTTTTAAACGCTAACTTTGAGCTTGGTGAACCCCAAATAAAACTTCATCATACACTTTGTTGGGAGCAAAGGCTCTTAATAAAAACACCAGAACCATTGCCGCGTTATATAAGAGCGATACAAATTTATTGGATGCGACTGTTAACATATACTATTCGCTTCCCTGATCATCCCTGGCTTCTCTCTTTGGAAGACTCCATCGTCCCTATAGGCTTTGCTTAAAAAAAAAAACGCGCGATTTTCACAGTGCCAGAAATATTGCCCAGCTCTGCAGTTTCAATTGCATTTTCTCTCCACAGAGCAGCGGGTATGAACACAGCAGATGTTTGCGATTGATGCTAGATTCCGTCGCGCATCTGTTGCTAGAATACTGGTTCTCTTATTTTGTTCCCTCTTGTTGCAGCTGCAGCAAGCTTGGCATAGCGGGCAAAACATTGAACTATTCCGCTAGTGTATTTTCGTTTGCTCCGGTCCAGTGCATGTAAGCGCTTGAAATTACATCTGAAATCTAATGGTGCCAAAATGGCTGCATTGCCGTCTGTGCGCCTAGACCAAGTTTTCGTGGTACACAAGGTAACGTACTACCGCACCTTCTTTTCGCCAGGGAAAGCAATGGACAGCTTTGTTACACGAGAAGACAGGACAGCGCTTTCGCAAGCGAATTTCTCGAGAGGAATGAACTTTGCTGCTTCAACGCATTTGGACTTAAGGACGCTAGTAGTTGCAACAAGAGATGCTGAGCCCAAAGCAATCTTAAATTAAGCTGTGGAATTACCTCGGTTGCAAGGGCTTTGTTCCGATGGTTCTTTCATGAGAGAAACGGTGTCGCCAGCATGGTACTGCAAGCAGCGAACGGAAAGCAAGCACGCATGCGCGAGGAAGATGCCAGCAAGTAAAAATCGCAACTAAAGGGTTGTTGGTCCTCACGTTGCTTACTGCAAACCTTCAAATTTTTTTCTTTATGCGCGCAGTTACGATCACACAGTAGCATTAAACATACAGGCATCGAGCACCACACCAATTAAAAAGATAAAAAACCACGCGTAAGTGTTCTCTTGTAACCACTGTGTGCAACACGTGCATCAAGGAACGGAGGTACCATACCCTTGGCTATTTAATTCGGATACGTGCAACACCGACAAAGCACAAACTAACGGAAGTGAAAACAAACAAGACAGCGCTGCTCCAATCATGTTTTTTTTTTCATTGAAAACAGTCCCTGTGTACACTTTTTCAAATGCGTGAAATCGTGCATGGCGAAAAATACTCGAAAAGCCCTCAGCGTTGCAACAGTGAAAGAAAACGCTCCAAAGAGCCTAATATATAGCAAAAAAAAATGCGCAAGTACAGAAACTACCTCGTATATTTTTTCTGGAAGCAACCAACCTCTTACATGTTTTGTTTTCGCGGATTTCTCTGTACACCGGCTTCTATAACATGAAGACATTCCGACTGTTTTCCATGTACGCTGGTCCCTGTGTGTCGATGAGATTACTTTGTTGCCAAAGCATGGCGCGCAGCTGCACCTAGCCGGGCCATCGCTGCGCACTTTGGCAATGTGAGCGTCACACTGATGCGGAACTAACAAGAAAAACAGCCGATGCTTTTCCCATACCTCAGAGCTGGGCACGGTGTACAAGCCAACTAGAGTTTTCGCTGCCTCGGAGATTATTTTGATTTCTCACCATGCTAACCGTGTTTTCTGTACTCAATGCATTTTCTAAGCAAAAATGATTGATTGATTGATTTTTTTCGCTATTGTTCATGCTGAACGCGGCTTTTGTAGTTCTAGGACCCTCTGCTTTTGCAAAGCCGACAGTACCCGACACGCCCCATAGTACCCGACACGCATTTTTCTAAGCTGGCCAAGCAGTTTTGTTTTCATTAGTCGTGGTAGACGAGCATAAACCCAGGCAGTGCATTTAGGGCTGCAGACTTCTACTGGCGGTGACAGGTATACGCGTTCGATTGTTCAGCACCCAATCTTTCTACTTCTACAAGTAGCCACAACGGGGCCTAGTGGTTTGAGCATCCTCCTCGCATCCCGAAGGCGCCGGGTGTAACCCGCAGTGCCGCCGACTACCCACCAATGGTACAATGAGTGCAAGCTTTCCCCTGGCCTGGTGCTCAGCTTAACAAGTATAAAAGATTGGTAAACGAACCACGGCCTTTAGTTGAAGAAATTACCTTGCTCCATGCGCTCTTTGGCCGCCGACGCCCTTGCGCCACAAAAATCATCCGCATTTTACAAATATCTCGGGGCCATGATTTGAGAAAATTCTGGTTGTAGACTGCTCGGTCTGGAAACGGGCATCATCGCATCAGTCTGATTTCGCATTTTGTCTTAATGGCTGTTGGAAGACAAGAACGACGAGCGCATGCCGTTGAAATGCATGAAACACGCCTATGTTGTCATCCAGTCACCCGCAGCGTCTTCTTCCCGAGATTTTTCTCTCGCCGTGAGGTGGCGCTAAAGCCTACAAACACTGCGGTGTGAGAAACTGCTAGACACATTAATTAAATTTTCAGGAAGATGAGTCCCATAAATTTATCTATCACCATATGGCTTATGTGGAGTCCATATGAAGTCCACGTATAATATACTAGAACCTTACGGACTGCATATGACGGGAAGAAAAGGTCTTGGGCAGTCATGTAATGCGAAGGAAGATAACGGCTGGCCCTTAAGGGTAACAGAGTGCATTCCAAGAGAAGGGAAGCGTAGCAGGGGGCGGCAGAAAGTTAGGGGGGCGGATGAGATTAAGAAGTTGGCGGGGGTAGGGGGGGGGGGGGGGCTGTAGCTGTCACGGGCAGGGTTAATTGGAGAGATACGGGAGAGGTCTTTGCCCTGCAGTGGGCATAGTGTGGCTGATGACGATGATGACGAAACGAACACTGCATAAAGATTGTACACAAATTATAAGAATATTAATGGACAGCATAATGAAAACGTAAAAAGAATATATGGAATTCTATTTATTTTTCTATATCATATGCACTCCATATTCGCATAGTTCCAATTGAGCGGTTCATGCGGAGAGAGGGAGACAGATGAAAGGAAAAGCAGGGAGGTTAACTAGGTGACGCCCAGTATGCTACCCTACACGTGGGAAGGGAAACGGAGGGAGAGATAGAAACGGGAAAGAGGAAAGGGGGGTCACTTTTTCACCTATCCGCAGGCTATACTAAGAGGGGACACAGACACTGAATGTTTATAAGGCTCATATGGAACGTTTCAGTATAGCAGGGTGGGAGGTGAAGGCCTCCTACTACTCGTCAAGGCCGCATCTAGGTCTAGCGGGCAGCGGCGTGCGTCACTTAATATTCCTGGGTGAAGGGAATTTGTCCTAGTCGCAGTAGTCTCCATTTTCTGGACGTTACTTTGAACGTTGTCTACTCAAACTACAGCGGGCCGCGGACAGCGCACGTTTAGTTCTAGTGGATTCATCACAGTCGTTCCTGGAATGTCGAATCTGCGACTGACTTTCTTTGCAATAAAAGGGAGGCTACATCAGCGAACCTTATCACTGTGTGAACCTGCCAAGTAATTTGGCCTCACGGCGCTGCGCCTGCCCACTTGACGAATTTCTCTCTCAGCGGTAACAGCAATTCGTCGTTGGTATAGCCGGCCCTAGCTATGAAAGCTAGTTCTAATGAGACGTGTTTAGCAGATTCGCTAGATGGAGTGTGTAACTTTTTTTCTGGTTTTGTAACTTCGGAAGTCAGCAGTTTGTTAACAATGTGCCTTCACTAACGAATAATAACAGTATGCAATGTTTTAAAAGAATAGTAACTTACTATATTCAAATATTCACAACTTTTGTCCAAGGAAGTTGGGCATGTTGTAATGCGCTTTCGTATGAACGGTCACTCGGTGTGCGCTTGAAACAGCTTGCACCGATCAAGCGGACACCACCAAATCTGGGAAATGCTGTCCGGAGCGCCACGTTGCTCCCTTTATAGAAGTGTTTTGTGCACTGGACATCAGCCTTGGCACGGCTTTTGGGATTGGTCTTCATTACAGAGGCGAAGTTCATTTTGTTTTTCCTGAATGATGAAAGGACTTCCACGCTCTTTGTTGGTAGCCGGAGCCCTGAGTAATTCCTTCACGCCTGATGTCTTTGAGACATTCCAAAAGGTTGTTTGATCTGTGTCCTCGACTGCTTGGCCTGCATATATCAAGCATACCTTCCTAGTTTACGTCCCCAGGAAGGTGTGGCTGGTTTGGAAGGCAAAACATGGTGCGGAAGCTGCAACATGTACCGACGCGGCACTAATCGCAAGAAAGTTGGCGGCACAGCGAGCGACTCGTGCAATACATTGCACGTTTTGGAGGCGCAACTTGCCGATTCGGCACACAAAGCAACGCCCCTTGGCATCACGCTACTCGCAACAGGGAACGGTCTACCGATGGCGCTGGCATCGAAGACTTCAGTGTGAGCCTGTCGATGACTTGCACCACCTCACCTACGTGGTGATACATTGTTTTCCCAGAAGCTTGAAGATTTCAGCCACATTAAAGCCCGCACTTCAGTGCCCCTCTAGTAATTACCTTTTGAGGAATTTTCGCTTCACTGCAAACAAGTCATAATAGATTCATATCGATAGCCATAAAAATTCTGGTTAGTTCTGTCACGTAGCACCAAGGCAGTGATCTATCAGCCGGGTCAGTCGTGAAGAGAATTAAAAAAAAAACAGTCGGGAAACCTGGCCTGTTTTTACGCTTTTCAACCACTAATGAAAAAACCTGGAAGGGCTTGCACCTAGAATGTCTAACGAGATCTTGATATTCACTCAATACGAAACCAAGATGGTCGGGATATATCGCCTAAATGTGCTACTCTCGAAACTGACTGTAAATTATGTATGCGATTATACAGGGTCGGTCGCATCGGTCGGGTTAATTGTCCAAATTTTGTTCGGGTGAGGGAATACTGTGTCGGATTTGGTCACCAAGATCCGGCAGTAACTCCGGCTTGGCTCAGCAATTTCATAGAAACACGAATTTTTTTTTTCCAATGAAAATCTGCACAGCACCTGGATTCGAACCGCGGCCTCTTTTCATACTAAGCTGATGCTCTACATTTACGCCATCGCTGCGTAAGTAATGTACTTCTTAACTATTGCTACTCATATCGCTGTAAGGCAGATATTCCTTATTCTCCTTATTCGTTAAAGTCTCTCTCTCTCTCTCTCTCTCATATCGTTGTAAGCTTGTCGCGAATTGGTAGCGCGTCCCCGGATTTCCGAAGGGAAAGCTATCGCGTGGAGGTTCGAAACAGAAAACAAGAGAAAAAGAGATCAAACAAAACAAAACGAAGCCGTATTTATCATTTAAAGGAAAAGGGTCAATAAGAAACGGAAACTAAACAAGAAAAACACACACTCAGCACACATACAACGTTACAGAATAAAGGGAAGAGTTCACCCGGTACTGAGCGTATCAGGTGAAGCGGGGATGCGTTTTAGACAGGAAGGAACGCTGGTTGATGAACTGCATGCAGCGTGTCGCTGGCGTTGCGTCGAGGCAAGCAGTGAAAGAAAGTCAGATGGTATTAGGAGCGGAGAAAACTACAGAAGACGAGGGTGGTCTCCAGTCAACAGCCCGAAGGACTTGGCAGCAGCAGGAAACACGTGGCCAGGTCTCGTCGACAGCGTCACAAAACGCCAGAGGCTTAAAGCAGGCTATCCAAGAATGCCTTTCGGGAGCACGGACCCTCAGTTCATCGGCTGCCACCTCCGCGCTTGCGACACCCAAGACGAAATCGTTGTGATTGGACAGAAACGGCGAGAAGACGACCGGAGAGGCTATAGACAGTTTTGACGGTCCCGTGCCGCCAGAGGGCGCCAGCACGCCTAATGACGGCTCGTGACGCCGTCGGAGGAGGACGCTTTTTTTCGGAGCTCCAGTTACTACGTCCGAAGCCAAGTGCTTTTTTGGTGTTTGCGCTTGTACATGCTGTTGGGTGGTAGTTTTAAACCGAGTTAAGGGTAGGAAGGCTAGCGGAAGTGCGTGTGCCGAATGTTTTTGTGCAGGAATTTTTGCAGGCTTTAATGTCGCGTAATGCTGAAGGTTTTTGGTGTAGGAATTTTGGCGGGCTTTTACGTTGCGTGGGGCCGAAGGTTTTTTTTTCTGTAGGAATTTTGGCGGGCTTTTACGTCGCGTAGTGCCGAAGGTTTATGTATAGACATTTTGGCGGGTTTTTACGTTGTGTAGTGCTGAGGGTTTTTCTGTAGGAATTTTGGCGGGCTTTTACGTTGCGTAGTCGGCCGCACGATGGGTCGGCAGGCTGGGAAATTCAAGGTGGACGGAGACGGGGAGTTAGTGCAGTGCCGGGAGTGCGACCATTGGTGCTATTTAGACGAATCTAAGTTCAGGAGCGTAGCCGAGGCAGATGGGGCTAGCTTCGCATGCAAGATATGTAACCGTTTTGAGGAGGCCGTTCGGACGTTGAAAGGGGAACGGGCAGCTAGGATTAATGAACTCAAAGGGGACCTGAAGGTGGAACGAGGGGAATGAATTAAGTTAGATACTCAGGTCCCCGAGCCGCTTAAGAGGGAGGAGGCTAATGCCGACCAGTTGGAGCGAATAGTGGGCGAACTGAATGAGGAGCGGGAATGGCGGGCCCAGCTAGAAGAGCAGCTCGAAGCGCTCAGGTCGCGGCCGGCAGGCACCCCGGTTCGGAGCAGTGTCAGCTGGGGGACGAGGCTCGTTGATCCTACAGTGCTGTAGCGCAGCAGGCTTTGAGTGGGAAAAAGAGAGGAAAAAACTCGCGACAGTAGCGTACAGCAGCGGGAGAGACAGGTAGTGCAATCCGGAGGGCAAGAGTCGCAGTCAGGAAGCGAGCGGTTAGAGCGGAGGAGGTTTCTGGTAGTCGGTGACACGAAAGTAGCGAGGGTTGAGGGAGGCGTTTTAACGACAGTGAAGGCGGACAGGCGGGTGCAGGTGGAGGCCCAGTCAGTGAAGTGCATGGCAGATGCAATGACCAAAGCCCAGGAGGTGGTGGGCGGCAGCATGGATGGCGAACATCTTGTCGTTATCCATGCTGGTCTCAACGATGTGCTGAAGGGGAGCCAGAATCTCG
Organism: Amblyomma americanum; assembly: GCF_052857255.1. Taxonomy (NCBI): domain Eukaryota; kingdom Metazoa; phylum Arthropoda; class Arachnida; order Ixodida; family Ixodidae; genus Amblyomma; species Amblyomma americanum. The sequence continues at coordinate 24,836,964 of NC_135505.1, forward strand.
AGAAGCAGTTAGAAGTGGGGATGCGTAGACTTAGAGAGGCCTCTGAGAGTGTGCATGTGACCATATGCACAATCCCAGAAGTCCAGAGGTAAGCTAGCGAAACGGAAAGGAGGATCGTTGATGCTAGCCATGTAATTAGGTTAATGAGCTGCAGAATTACTGAGGGCGCTGCTCAGCGCGCATTCAGAAGAAGGCTACTGAAAAGAGAATACCTTAGAAACGTGCCTTGGCCGATTATCAATGCAAATGATAGCGAAGGCAGGCGCCCTATTCCTATGCTTCGACCGAAACTGATAAACGTAAACACAGGTGCGTGCTTTTGGGTGGCTCTAGATGACTACATGGATCAACAAACGCCTTACATCCAATAACCTCCAGACACACGATGTAACACCCGATTGCATTCCCTTACTTTTTATTCTCTTCATCACGGTTTCGCCGGATGGTAGTTATTGGATATGTCGGAACTTAGAAACTATGCCACCACCAACACACAGACACGGTTCACCTGTGTTCACTTCAATCTGCAGCCTGGTAGAAATAAATACGCGAATTTAGAATGTTTCTTTCGCGAAATAGGAGTACTGTTTGATGTAGTAATGTTTTCTGAGACTTGGGTCAACACTGAGAATGATGTGTTTCGTATGCCTGGATACCGATCATATTTAATTAATCGCACTGACCAACGAGGTGGCGGTGTTTGTGCCTTGACCTCGAGCAATATGAACTGTGAGCTGCAGCCAGAATTCTGTGTTGTCACACCAGACTACGAAACACTGACGCTGAGGTCAGGGTCAACCATTTTCTGTGTTTGCTATCGTCCGCCATCTGGAGATACCTGCCAGTAGTTTTCATTTCTGGATTCTATTTCGGAGTACGTAAACGAGAACAAATACCACTTAATTCTAGGTGGGGACTTCAACATAAACTGGCTTGGTGAAACCAGCGTAAAAGAAGCCTTTGAAACCCTGTTAAACATTCACCTATGCAAGAATGTAATAGCGTCACCCACAAGAATAACAGTAACTTCACAGACTGTGTTAGATCTCTTCATCACAAATATTGATATATCTCGTGTGAAAGGTGGAGTCATAAAGTACGCGCTCAGCGATCATCTTCCAATTTTTATGTCTATTGAGCATATTGTTAACACCAACAGACACTCAAGACAACCTTTCCAGTATCGTGTAATCAACCCAGAAAAGCTGTCATCCTTTCGCACCCGCTTAAGCGGCTTTAACTGGGCCGATGTTGTACTTGAGTTGAGAAACCCTGAAGAAGCTTACGATAAATTAATGGAAAAAATTACTGATGCCTATTACGACTGCTTTCCACTTGTTACGCTAAAACGACCTAAAAAGGCCCGTAAGCGATGGGTTACCAACGACATGCTAAAGCTTATTAGAAAACGAGATCGACTGTATGCTAAGTTTCTGCAAGCCAGGAACCTTGACACATTAAAATTTTATAAATAGTACCGAAATTTTGTCAACAAAGAACTACGTGCAGCTAAAAGGAATTATCACGAAAATCTTTTCAACTCCTCGACTGGCCGATCAGAGGACATATGGAGGATATTGAGTCTTTTGACCAGAGAGTCACCCGAAACAGTCTCGAAAGTAACGTTAGATAATGTAGAATTAACCGGGGTTGACCTAGTCAATGCCTTCAACGATTACTTCGTCTCTCTTGCACAGGCACGAAACACCACTGTTAATTACAGCTACATGGAACAAAGTACCGGCCACAGTATGTTTTTGAAGCCCGTCACTATTGATGAAGTTATTGCAGCGTTTGTATCGCTTAGGAATAGTAAGTCAGAAGATGCTCTTGGTCTTCAAATCACACCAGTTAAATATGTTATTGATGTAATAGCACCCTATTTGATGCACATTTTTAACGCCTGCCTGGCGTTCGGTCTGTTCCCGCGTGGCATGCAATCCGCAAGGGTTGCCGTGATCTATAAAAAAGGATACCGAGATGAATTATCAAATTATCGTCCTATTTCTATTCTTCCTGCCATTTCCAAAGGATTCGAAAAATTAATTATACAGCGCTTCATGGCTTTTTTTGACAAGCATAACATTTTAACACCGGCTCAGTACGGCTTCCGAAAAAATAAATCAATCGAGTTAGCTCTGCTTGCTCAAAAGGAGCTGATATTACAGAATTTTGAAAATAAAAATTTCGTGTTAGGCCTCTTTTTAGATTTCACGAAAGCCTTTGATCTCATCAATCACCGCATCGTGCTTAAGAAGATGGAATACTACGGTTTTCGCGGCAAAGTTCTCTCTTTAATATCTTCTTACTTACAGCATCGCACACAATTTGTCGATATTCAAAGACAACGCTCAGCTATTAAACCAGTAGTTTCGGGTGTCCCACAGGGGAGTATTTTAGGGCCCTTCCTGTTTTTAATTTATGTCAATGATATTGTTAATATCGACGAATCTGCTGACTTATATTATATACGCCGATGACACAAGTGTGTTTTCTTCTGGACAATCGAGCATCAATTTAGCCGATCGAGCAAACAGGACACTCGGACATATAAATACTTGGGCAACGGAGAATGACTTAAAGATCAACGTTGCAAAGACAAAAGCAGTGATCGTTCATCCCCGTCAAAAAGATATTTTTATTCCATGCCTTGCAATAAACAACACTACAATTGAAGTGGCTCGCCATTTTAAAACACTAGGGGTCATTTTTTTCAGAAAATATGTCGTGGGACGACCACATTACCTATCTCTCCGGGGAGTTTTCGCGTACGACTGGCTATTTGCGTCGCTACGGTTCATCTTTTCCTATATCAGTTAACAATTATGGCGCGCTTGTCTGGGGAACCACAACGCTTAACAATACTAATAAACTGCTGCGTTTACAGAAACGTGCTATCCGCATTAATGCAAAAGTCCCTCGTTATTCACACACAGCCGAATTATTTAAGAAATTTAACATAATCGGTATAGAATCTTCATATTCCTACAGACTAATCCGTCACTACAAGTCAGAAATAATTAAACACGACAATTCTTTAGCAGTGCTAGCCGCACTTGCTACAAATTATCCTGTGTATTGTACACAAAATCCGGAAAAATGGAAAGTTTACGTATGCCGCACAAATTACGGGAAACAAATGTTGAAATATCGTTTGCCAGCTATCCTGAACGAACTGTCCGGTGAAGATAACCGAGATGTCTTCAACAGGTCGTTCAGGGATCTGCGCAGCATGTTTCTCTAACCAAAGAAATGTACGTGGCAATATTATGAGTTTCTTTGTTTTGTTTGTGAAATAAGCCCAGTTACAGAGATGTGTGTTATTTTGTTCTCGTTTTTTCTTCACTTCACTTTCGTGCCATGCATTTTTTTATTCTTAGCCACTTTTGTGCACTACATTTTGCATGATCCGTACACCTCAAGTTTCTGTTTGCCTTTCGTTATCTGCATTTTCGTTTTTTTTTTGTACGCCTTCCTGCCTTGTGGGCAGCTGCGTTTTCTGCGTTTTCTCTGTTTTCTGCTGATTTCACTGCCTGTATTTTAAACAATCCGCGTATTCCACTGTATGCCTTGTAAGGGGCACGGACCTCGTCAAGCCACCTTTGGCTTTTTGTCCGTGCCCCTAAGCATCTCAGGATGTTTGAATAAATTGATTTGATTTGATTTGACCACTAAGATACGGGGTAATAGAAGTTAACAGGGAAGTGTACAAGGTCAGGCCCCACCTTTTTGCACAGGATGGCATTCACTACGGAGGTGCCACGGGCAAGAGGGTGGGCAGTAGGATAGGTCGCCAGGCAACAGCTTTTTTGGGGGGTCCCAGAGCTCTGAGGGAACAAGTGTTGAGAAGGAAGAACCAAGATCAAAGGGACGATGGAACCATAGAAGAAGAAACAGACACAAGCGCCAGGGCCACGTTAATTCAGATATGTTTCATTAACATGCAAGGTGGCAGGAATATACTGAAATGGAAGGAAATAGACGAACAGTTAAAACAGTAGGAATTAATTGTATATGGTTTAGTGGAAACGCATCTTACAGACATGAAGCAACCACCCTGTAACCCAGACTAAGCATGAGAATATTGCAATAGAACAGAGGGCAGCAGAAAGGGTGGCGGAATTGGGGCATTCATTCATAAAACTAAGAATTATCAATGGGTTAAACTGGGATGCAAGGAACATTAATGGCTAAATGAAAACTGGCAGGGGAGCAAACATTCCTTGGCTTTGTATACCTGTGGACAGGAGCTAATGCCAAAGTGGAAAACAGGAAAATGTTATAATGTATTGCAAGCGACATTGACGAGCTAGGAGGACAGGGCGAGATAATTATATTAGGCGACATGAACGTACATATAGAAGACCTGGATGGGTACACAGATTCGACAGGAAGCATGCTACAGGACATGTGTGACAGGCATGATTTAGTTTTATACAACGGTATCGAGAAGTGTGAAGGGCTCAAAACATGAGAGGCAGGGAGTCTGCACTCGACGATAGATTATGTACTCATGTCACAGGGGTAATTAACATAGATAAACATGGTTCCAGAAGCCTAGGTAGTGACCACAAGCTTATCAAGTTCAGTTTCAGAAGAAAAACCAACGTAGGACTGAAGCGAGAACAACAATCAGAGAGGAATTTTTACTCAGAAAAGCAATTAGAAGTAGCAGCGAAACAAATTGAGAACGTATTTTTTGAGGAAAGTGAAACAGAATGAACTTATACCAAATTAACTCGATTACTGGGGCTAGAGCTAGCTAAGATGCGTGCAAAGCTAAAAGAGTAAAGACGCAAACCCAAGAGCTGGTGGGATGCGAAGGTCAAGAGGGCGATAGAGAAACGTCACGAAGCATCCAGGGAACACAGATATTCAAAGAAGAAGGAGGGAATCAGAAGTTGAAGTAGACAGGAAATGGGATACTTTCATAAAGTGTAGAAGGGAAGCATCCTATTTGATTAATGAGAAAATTAGAAGAAAGGGTGCCCAATGGATGGCAAAAGTAAATAAAAAGGATAGAAAAGCAGCTCAATAATTCTGCAAGCATCTAAATGCAATGAGTAATGAAACTAGGCTAGAACAAAGGTTTGTTGTTTCAGATCAAAGTATGCGACTAAAAGGGGATGAAGCGATAAAACACAGGAACAAGGATGACAGAAAAATTTAAAGAAAGAAATGTTGCACATAATTTATCGAAGGAGGATAGACCGGTTACTGCAATAGGTTCACTTGAGCAAAGAGAGTAAGAAAGGGCAGAGAATAAAGTTCCTAGTGGCACGTCAACAGGACCAGATGGCATTCCGATTATGTTAATAAAGAAGCTAGGACCAAAATCCAAGCAAACATTAATACAGGTAGTGAATAAAGTGATAGCGGATGGGGAAGTACCCGATGAATGGCGATTAAGTAGAATGAACATGATATATGAGGGAAAAGGGGACAAAGCTGACGTAAGTAGCTACCGTCCCATAACAGTGACATCTGTGGTTTACAGGGTGGTGATGCAGATTATAAAGGACAGATTGCAGGCTTGAGTGGAGAACGAGGGGGGCTAGGGAAGCTACAAAATGTGTTCCGGAAACAAAGTAGGTTGGAGGACAATCTGTTTTCAATGACGCAGTGTATAGAGATTGCTGAAAAGGAACACAGGCGCCTATGGCTAGCATTTCTGGATATTAAGGTAGCCTACGACAACGTTATTCAAGAGTATCTGTGGGACATACTGGGCACATTGGATGTAGAAGATGGATTAATTAATCTTTTAAAATATATATACAAAATGCACCAGAGTGCTTTTAAAATGGCAAAAAAATGTATCATAGCCTGTAGAGATAAAGCGGGGGCTTAGGCAAGGATGTCCTGTGTCAGCTTTGTTGTTCATGTTGTACTTGCATGGGTTGGAGACCAAGCTAGAGAGAAGCGGACTAAGCTTCAACCTTTCTTTTTTCAAGCAAGAAGAATGAATTAAACAGTCATTACCGGTACTAATATACGCCGATGATATAGTGCTAATGGCTGACAACAAGGAAAATTTATAGAAGTTGGTAGGCATATCTGGTACAGAAGGATATAGATTAAGTTTCTTGTTTAGCAAGGAAAAATCTGCGGTCATGATATTTAATGATGAAGTCGGCGAGCATAGAATACAGGAGTTCACGCTAGAGGTAGGGGATGAGTACAAGTATCTTGGGGTGTGGATAAATAACGGTGCTGAGTATCTGACAGAGGATGAAAAATATGTAATGAATAAAGCTACTAGGAATGCAGCTGTCATGAAAAATGGGGCACTGGGGAATTAAAATAGGTATGAAGTGGTAAGAGGAATCTGGAAAGGGGTTATGGTTCCTAGCCTGACTTTCGGTAATGCGGTCCTGTGCATGAGACCAGACGTTCAAGCAAGGTTAGAAATTAAACAACGTGGCGTAGGGAGGCTAGCTTTGGGAGCACATGGCAATACACCAAATAACAGGGTACAAGGTGATATGGGATGGGCGTAGTTCGAGAGCAGAGAAGCTAGCAGTAAGATAGCATTTGAGGAGTGATTGAGAAAAAGGGGGGAAAAGTAGTGGGTTAGGAAAGTTTTCAGATACCTGTATATAAAGAATGTTCATACGAAATTGAGAAATCGAACTAGAAAAATGAGAAGCAAATATCTGGACAGCAGTAGGGGTGCTAATCAGCAATTATCGGCTAAGAAAAAGGTTAAAGAAACAGAGAGGGCTCTGCGGAAAACAGGAATGCTGACGAAATCCGCACTGGGCACATACAGGATTTTTAAGCAGGAAATTGCCAAATAATATATCTATGATAATTGTAGGGGAAGCTCTTTGTTGTTTCAGGCCAGGACGGGAGTTGCGGACTAAGACATATTGAGTCAGGTACCACGAGATAGACACATTGTGCGTTGCGTGCGGATAGGAGGAGGAAACGGCTGAACACTTGATAATTTTCTGTAAAGGGCTTCACCCTACAGTGGAAAGCAGCGGGGCTGATTTATTGAAAGAATTGGGGTTTTAGGACAGTGAAGGGAAAGTAGATTTTAAGGGGGGAGAAGTAACCAAGCGAAAGGTATCTGATTGGTGGCTAAAATCTAGAGAAGAGTAAACTTTCATAAGTCATGGCTAGGTGGCTTGAGCCACCGCCCGATTCGAAGGGTTCAGCCTTATCCATCCATCCATCCATCCATCCATCCATCCGTCCATCCATCCATCCATCCATCCATCCATCCATCCATCCATCCATCCATCCATCCATCCATCCATCCATCCATCCATCCATCCATCCATCCATCCATCCGTCCGTCCGTCCGTCCGTCCATCCATCCATCCATCCATCCATCCATCCATCCATCCATCCATCCGGATGCTCCCCTAGAACTCTTCCGGTCTCTCGGTTTCTCCGCGTTTTGTATGCTTCCGTGCGTGCTGTGTTCGCTCTTCGCTACGCGATGTTTTCTGCCAAGAAATTATCTCCCGTGAAACGGGATCGACGTGGAAGCTGCTGTGCTGTGCCAGGCTGCAGTCTAAGGTCCGGAACAAATCTTCTTTCTGAAATACGAACGTACAGGCTGTCTGTAGAAGACGAACAAAAAAAGGTCTGGATCGCTGCGGTTAGAGGGGACAAATGGCAGCCTACAAAAAGGTCGCAGATTTGTTCGGCCCACTTTGTTCAAGGCAAGTATCTTTTTGTACCTATGACGTTGTTGTAAAACGCAATACTTAAACTGTAAAATTTTCGCTGCTTGAGCGAGCCTGTAACTATTGACAAGTGTGTGTGGCGTTCGAGTGACTTCTTGCTGCGCATGCAACAGCTACGCCAATGCAGCCGAAATGAAATCTGCCGGAGCGCGTGATTAGGTTTGGTTTGCCGGGTTGACCTGAGGCTATGAGAGACGTCGTAGTGGTGGTCTCCGGAAATATCGACCAGCGCGTGATTAGCTTCTGCCTACACGCGTAGGCGACCACCTGCAAAAGCATGCAACACTTGACAGTTAATTGAAGGCAGCGTATCTTAAGTCACTTCTGTGCTGACGCCGCGCGAAGCTTCATTTTTTGCGATTTCGTTTCCACGCCAAGGAGGGTACCTTGTGAGGGATTACGAACTGTGCGACAGGCTTGCTGCAAGTTTTAGCTGCAGCCCAATGGAACCTCGAGCGGAGCGTACGTTGTGCGCAGTTTGTTTTTCAGAACAAGGACCGCTGTGTATGGACTAGCAGACCGAGACTGTACCAGCGCCCCTTGTCCTCGTTTTTGGGCTTAGAGTGCACATGATGCATGCTTGGGTGTGTTTTACCTAATTTCGTTTTTTTTAAGTCAAGCATTCGTCTGACCTGAACCATCCGGACTACATTCCGACGGTGTTTCTGTACCTAGTACCGAGTGCAAAGTAATGCGCAGCAGAAGCTGGCAAGATACGAGCGTGCTCAATAGAAGCAGGATTTAAAGGCAGCTGTGTCTGCAGCAGCTGATCCTGGCCTCTCCATCTGATCAAGTGAAGCTATCACGGATGGGGACACTGCACACAGAGCGTGCGACACCGATACCGAGACAGCACTCTCCATGCAGGAGATTGCATATCTCGTCGATGAAAGCAGGTCTCATAAGGACCGGGTAGCCTCTTTAGAGCTGGAAGTTGCAACAGCCAAACAAAAAATTTCCGAACTGGAAAGCCACAGACAACCAAACATTTCGAATATGACAAGGGATGCATTCATGTAGTCGAATGAGAATGTGAAATTTCATACAGGTCTTGTTTCAACAGAGATGTTGAAAGCACTGCTTCAGCTGGCGCTGTCCGTATGGACGCCAACCCACAGGACTAACTTGACGCCCAACAGCAGCTCATTCTTGTGCTATTGCGTCTACGGCTCGTCTTGTGTTTAAAGACCTCGCTTCTAGATTTAGAATTTCAGCAGTGTAAGTGTCATTTTTCACTCATGTATCGACGTGCTCGCAGCAAACATGCAGAAATTTGTCATTTGGCCATCTCGACGTGCACTTGAATCACACCGGCCTAAAGCGTTCAAAGACAAATTATTTGATCACCTGTGTGAGGTAATTGATTGCACATAGGTGTTTATTGAGAGGGCCGCATACATACATGCCAGAAGCAAGACTTATGAACTAAAAGCACCACAACACTGTGAAAGTGCTTGTCGCTATCACACCTACAGGTGCCATATCTTGTTTCTAAAGCATGGGGAGGTAGAGTTTCTGACAAAGAGTGGACCTTGAAAAGTGGACTTCTTACAAAGTCGAAGAAGGGGACTTGTTTTTAGTAGACAGGGCATTCTGATGTGAATAAATGTTTTGCTGCACGTGGTGCCGCAATTCTGATGCCTTCCCCGACTAAGCGAAGGACATAGCTACCAGGGGCTGAAGTTACTGCATCGAGGAAGCTTTGCCGTGTACGAATACATGTGGAACGGGCCATACAGCGGCTGAAAGTCTTCAGGGTCTTCCAGAAAGTCCTTTCAATAAGCTTTGTGAAGAGAGCTGGAAATGGTGATCAAGCAACCATTGACAAAATCCTCATTGTGTGTAGTGCACTCGTCAATCTCCAAACTCCTATAGTTAACAGGCAGCATGAGTAACTGTGTGTTAGAAAAATGGCTCTTTTTCATGCATAAGCACTGCATAGTTGAATGCAAAGTGATACCATTCGTTGTATGGAATGAGACCATGCTGGCATGTAAACAAAAATTTTATTAGCATATGCCTTTGGCGAGATCTGTACTGTGCTTTTTTCAATGTCTGCAAACATGCGATTTTTGGTTGCCTATTTTAATGCTTGTAAAGGTATACAAGAAGTTGGTACACATCGTTCGTCAGATGATATGTGTCTACAAGAGACAAGTCATTCATAATTAATTCAGTTCGATCAGCCGTACAATAACTAACATCAAAAGTCAGTGTTGGTACTGATGCTTCATTTAATTTTATTAAAACACAAAGCAGGCTTCTTCAAGAGCCACAATGACAGCTATTACAAATAGCTACTGTAATGTAATTCCTCCTTGCTTCATATGACCTATGCGGGCCATTGTCATCACAAATGTTATTTGGTGGTTCAATCCAAAGCAGCACAAGAGAAAAATAAATAAATTAGGTTCTGTCGAAGGATAGCACACAGTGATCCATGTCTTACGAAGTGTAACAAAGGACAGATGCAACAAAGCAAATAAGTAGTTTTGTTTGTAGGAGACTTTGTTTATAGCTAATTATTAGTCTCTAAATGTAATTCAGTGATATCCCCTCATTAGCAATAATATGTTTTGCTTTCCATTTTGTCAGATTGTCTGTCAGTGACTGGATATGCACTTCAACTCAGTTACTAGCACACTGACTGTTGGTTTGGCATATCATGCAAACCCAGGATGCAGGAGTGCGTTTCAGTTTTGCACATTAGTGTCGTTGCACTGTGAGCAGTCCATAACGCGGCCAGATTTGGCACCTTGGCAGATACAAGTTCCCATGGCGTGTTGCATTTGTTTCAGGATGCTCATGTTTTCCAGCTCAGGGAAAATGTATTTAAAAAAAAGCTTTCTGCTTTTGATTTCACAACAGACCAGAAGCTCTCATCGAAAGAAATAACTTCAACAGTTAGAGAACAACCTGTAAATACCACAAAGTGCGCTCGAGCCAGCTGCGTTGCTGCCATTTGGGCCTGCACTTGATTGTAGTAGGCATGCTTGTTCTTTAGCTGCATACTTTAGTTTAAATATGGCAACTGCTTTAAAGCAGATTTCAGTGGTTGTCCTTTCACAGAGTTAGGACACTTCACCTCTAGTATAGCTTTTCCACAGAATGTACAAGATACAATGCCGTCAGGTGATGCAGCTAGATATGGCTGTTTCCCAATGATGCACAAACCACACTCGTGGATCTGAGAGTCTTAATGTGCTCCTTACTCGTGAGCCAAAAATGCTTGTTTAGCTTTTGGTTCCATTTTACAGCCCCAGCGAAGGTTAAAAGTGCGTGGTGCTTTTATGCACCCCATAATCTCGGCTACGGGTCTATTTGCGCCACTCCTGCATTATACCGCACGATGCATTAATGATGCTGTTATTCGTCCCTTTCGTTCTGACGCCCACCTCAAAGATTTTGACTGCCCACGTGTTGCTTTTCGATTTCATTGCAACATGCATCTGTTAGCTGCACTTTTGTAGCTGCATCTATATCTATGCCTTTACAAATGGAATGAAGTGGAAACTGCGGCACTTGTTCACTCGCGTGGAACTCGTTGAACTGCTCTTCTTGTATAGCTGATTCAGGTGAAGATGCTGTGTCTTCGCTGTCTGTTACTGATGATAGCAGCAGGGTGTTTGGTGCGAATGCCTGTTGGCATGGAAGCAAAATAAATGTTAAAGCATATTCATGGCGCGCAGTGTAAACTAGGTAACACAGTAATACAAACATCATATAGCATTTATTTATAATAGTACCTAAAAAAATGAACAGCAGGCGTGTATAAATGCATTCTCCTTGTATCACAACAAGTGGCAAAGTGAATACAAAATCCCTATTTGCTTGTACCTTTGTCAAGGTACAACTCATAGGTAAATGTGTGCAAGCTGTCTGTATGTGCTTCAGTACGATTTTTTTTTTACCTTGACTTGCTGCAAGAAGCTGTGAACTTGTTGATCGGTTGTTGATAGGTCTAGGTTGGTGCGCTATTTTGGGCTCTAGGGACAGGTTGGGGCACTGGCTGACCTGTCTTCTGCTTGAAAAATATGTCGCTGACTGGTGCCGCCTGCACCCAGTTCTGACAACTCAGTTTACGATGAGGACTTACAAGGCATGACAGGATGGCAAAAGAAAAAAATTAAACTATTCGGGCTTACTTGATACCTTTATTCACTTGCACGCAACATCAGTCGGCGATGGATTGTGTAGTCCATATTTCACATTTGAATCCACACTGAACAGCAGGGCAGCAACGTGAGGGCAGCATTCTCCTAGTCTGAAAGTTGCAAGAGTGCAGTCACAACAACATAAGAGTACTACCGAAAACAATGTAAGGAAGACATTAAACAAAGCAAAACATGAGTGCCAACATCCCTCGATCGTAGAAAATTATGATTATGTACACCGACAATCACTGCTCACGTTTACACTGTAAACACATTAATAACGTTTCAAGTGGTGTGGTGTAACAGCACGACTGTTCTAGTCCATAATTCAGGTATCCATTGGAAAGTCTGTTGAGAGTACTGCGCTAAATTATGAATGGGCAAATATTAACGCACCCGCTCTGCTAAGGCCACAATACTGGGCTTTGCATCGCTGTTGTGCCTAAGTCATTTACTTGAGTTTGAAGTATTGTCCTTGAAACGGAAAAAGCAAAGATACAAATCTGATGCCATGGATGACAAAGGAGATTTTTGTTATTGCGGGATATTAATTGATGTCCCCATGTTTAGTAGCTGGGAATTATCTATTATCAAATACAAAAGAACCATTTTACGAACAGTTAATTACTAGTTTCTAAACATTTGAGGTCCGTTGTTTCCTCACACATAACGACAATTTAAAAAATTTGCATCCGTGGCGTCGGGCTGTTCGCGGCATCTTTCCGAGTCCCTCAACTCCCTTGCTTGCTATGCGCACTGCTATGAAAGGAGCTGCATCCGTTGTCTCTCTGTAGCGGTTGTTTATTTTCCACAACACATACGAAAGAAAATGACTGCCGGCAGCCGCGGTAATTGCCATCGGCGCTTGCGACACGCGAGCTATGGCTGACAGAAAACAGGGACAGCAAGAGGACAGAAGGAAATAAAGGTGAGAGCGATAGGAAGAAAAGACAGGAGGCTAATTCCTAGAATAGTTCGATTATTTCGATACGCAGCAGATCGCACGAGCGCTCTACAAAGGTTAACACACTCAAGAAGTTAAGATTGCCTTTGAGATTATCGTTTACTTACCCAGCCATGCAGGTACAGTGAGCGCCGACTAAGGTTCCGTCGTCGTTAACAACGCACCTTGGCCGATATGTTTTCGACAAATCTTGGCTCGCTTCTACAGTTGGCACCACGACGACGATGCCTTCCCCACGATTGCTGGACTTTAATGACACAAGACACTTCACTTTTCCGCTAACAAATGCATTGTATGCTTCGGTGATCTTGTAGTTTTTAAACTGCTCTTGTGTAAAAGCACACACCTTCCACAAGATAAACAAAATGTCCGCGGCAGTGACTGGCGGAAGGTATTTGGAGCCGAATGAGGACGAGAAGCGCACCACATCACCGTCCAGCGGGTCGGGCAGCTCTGCGCTTCTAAATACTAGCTTCTAGAGATACCGCTCCTTCGCTTCGGTGCTGAGTGCCTTGAAGTAGTCGCTCGACATGTTGATAATTACATTCAACGCTCGCAATCAGCCCAAAGCAGCACACAGAAACACCGACATGCTGGTCTCACGTCACACACACCTTGAAAACGCACACCCGGAAGTAAAAAAGATCTCTTGCCGGAAGTTGACGGAGGGCAACCAATCACCGCCAAGCGCGGTTTGTTTGCAAACACTGAAACCCTCTATAAAAAGCGTTCTACACGTTTCGAGCAGCGCCTCCCTGAGACATTTTCTCAGCTTTTAATTTGTTTGTATTTGTTTGTAACCAATGTTGTAAACATATGTATATATAGTTTTCTCTTGCTTCATCTACTCTCCGTCTCCAGCCCACGTTCCTCCCTCTATGGGCGCAGCGGCGGTGTTCCTGCACCCGGTGCCTGGTGAACCACGCCACTAGCACGTCGCGTCGTATAAACTGGTGGCCGGTGGTGGGACGGAAGTCGAGTCGTAACAACTGGTGGCGGCGGTGGGAGGAAGATGAACCGTAACAATATGAATATATCTTGGAAACCTCCTGGTGCAAACTTAGGGGTTAGAACGCAATATGTGCAGCAAGCAGAGTTGCGATTACAGCGACCAGACGCAACAAACACTGATCCGGAGTTCCCGGGTTCGAACCCGACCGCGGCGGCTGCGTTTTTATGGAGGAAAATGCTAAGGCGCCCGTGTGCTGTGCGATGTCAGTGCACGTTAAAGATCCCCAGGTGGTCGAAATTATTCCGGAGCCCTCCACTATGGCACCTCTTTCTTCCTTTCTTCTTTCAATCCCTTTTTTATTCCTTCCCTTACGGCGCGCTTCAGGTGTCCAACGATATATGAGACAGATACTGCGCCATTTCGTTTCCCCGAAAACCAATTATTATTATTATTATTATTATTATTATTATTATTATTATTATTATTATTATTATTATTGCTATTAAATAAAAATGGCACGAGGTATGCGGTGTTACGAGCTTCAGTCGCCAGATGTAAGCAAGTCGCTCCTGTTCTAACGACCTGTGCTTGCTGCTTTCGGTTCATTACGCTCAGGGCATTAGGACCACATTTGGAGCCGATTATGTCTCTGTTTATTGTAGTAATTTATAATGCACCCTGCAGCGTCAGGGCACGGCAGCAGGAGTGCGCACTTAACATCATTATAGCAAATTTGATATGAAAAAACGAACAGTTCTTGTGAAGAAAAACGAAGCTTATGTTTCACTGCACGCAGAAGCAAAATTGCTGCTACTGGTATCAACGAAATGCCCTCGGAGCGAATTCCTTTAAAGTATATTTTGAACGCAAGCCTACCCGCACCTGCGTACAGATTTGCTGGCTTTGTTAGAACCCTTGTTTTTTAATTTTTGCATTGTGATCATTTCTCTCCCGACCCTTCGGCATATGTAAGGTGAGGTCTTCCGCCAATAAAGTCAGTTGTTGGTTTCAAGATTAACTACCAACTCTCTCAACAGGAAGTTTCAATGAAATTTAGACAACATTTTTTTGCAGAAGGGAACTTAATTTTGACGCGACAGCGCTAACCTCTCATTGTGCATAAAATCTGCCAACGGCATTTTCGTTGTTATGAAAGAGAAAGCAGGCTGTCCGCCTCCCACATGGTTACCTGATCATATGCCGCCATCACAAACTGCCCACCTTGGCAGTTGGCAACCTTGCTTCGTTGCTTTAATTTTTTTTTGCATTTATTTCAGTCATGTACAATGGCTGAAAAGAAAGGAAAAAAAGCCGCGCACGCGGCTTGACAAAGCTCCCATCTCCCGTAGCGGCTTGGCACGGCGATGACAGGCAGCAGTAAAACAATAACAAGAGAATGCATGAAATAACAAATATGTACAATATCTTATAACAGATCACCAGAATAGTCTCGGTACTGTTACACACACGCAAATGATAGTTTAATCACAGCACATGGATACTTAGTTTATTTTACAGTTGGATATGATTCATTGTTTTGTAAGAACATATTTCTGACAGCGTTATATGAAACAGAAAGAATGGATTGATTAGTGAAAGCATTTCTATTAAGGAAAGATGGCAACACATACCCTAGTGTTTGAAAACCGTAATTTGTGCGTGGACAAGGTACATACCAATATTCGTAGTGTCTTGTGTTGTGAACAGCGGTATTTTCCCGTAGTTTCGCAAGGTCAGAAAAAAATGTGGTGTCACTATGTACCTGAGATTTGTACTGCTGAATTACACGGTACTGATGAATAACCCTTGCATCCATAATGCGGTATTTTGCAAATAGAGCACTCGTATGTGCTAAGTATGTGGCACCCGCAATTGCTCTGACTGCATTTTTTTGTAAAGTCAAAACCTTTTGAATATTAGTTTGCGTCGTTGTACCCCAAACCAAATGACAATATTTAACATGAGAGTCAAATAGGGCATGGTAAATAACAAGTTTTGTCCTAGTAGGTATCATGCACTTTAACCTTCTGAGTATGCCGACAACGCGAGCTAGCTTACTCTCCATTTGCTCGATGTGGTAGTCCCATAACATAAATTCATTGAAGTGAACGCCAAGTGTTTTTACAACATTAGTTATTTCTATTATATTACCACCCAATACTAAATCTGTATGTACAACCCATTTGACATTTTTAGCTCTAAAAATATCGCCTTCGTTTTCCGTGTGTTTATTAGTAGGGAATTCTTTTCAGACCATGAGTTAAGTTTTCCCAACACGCTATTAGCCTTTTCTACTATATCATTCGCGTTGGTGCCGGTCAGAAATAAAGTAGTGTCGTCAGCGTAAATTACGTATTCTGTTTCGGAGTAAATCTGTACTAAATCATTAATATATACATTAAATAATAAGGAACCAAGAATACTACCTTGAGGTACACCATGCTTTATTTTATTGTAAGTAGAGGGATGATTATCTATAGAAACGTACTGATATCGGTCAGTTAAATAGCTGGTGATAAGAGATAGTGCTTTGTTCCGGACACCGTATGCAGAAAGTTTAAGAAGAAGAGTTTCGTGATGAATCCTATCGAAGGCTTTGGAGAAATCTATGTATATTCCAAGGGTTATTTGTTTACATTCAATGTTATTTAAGATTATTTCTTTTTGCTTCAAGAGAGCCATTTCAGTAGAGGACTTAGGTCTAAATCCAAACTGTCTTGGAGTTATCACGTTGTATTTTTCAAGAAAATTGGAAAGTCGTAAATGTATTGTTTTTTCCAAGCCCTTAGAAAAAATAGGCAATATAGACACTGGTCTATAATTACCAAGATCGTTTTTCGAACCACCTTTATAAAGAACAACTACTTTTGCTATTTTCATGTCCGAAGGGAAAATGCCGGTAGTCAAAGACAAGTTATAAATATAAGTTAAAATTGGGCAGATAATGTCCAAGACGTACATAACAGGTTTCATTTTCAGTCCAAAAGCATCTTCACTGTTTGTATTGTTCATGCCTTTAAATATATTAAGCACCTCATTTTCGTCACAACATGTTATAAAAATACTGTTACTTGTATGATTCGTAATGTAATCCAATGGCATATTGTTGTGTTCACTATCAACAAGTCCACTGAAATAGCTATTAAACTTATTTGCGAGTGCGAGTCCACTATAACTAATGCCTTCCATTGTAATACTGTCAATTGTATTTGTAGAATCAGGGTTCAAGACTCGATTCAACCTATTCCAAACTTTCTTTTGATCGGTCAGACCAGCGAACTTGTTAAGGTGATATGCATTCCTCGCTTTTCTTAAAGTTAAGTTCAGTTTGTTTCGGTACCTCTTGAACGTTGCCCACGATTCTCGACTGCGACTTTGTAAGAATTTCTGATAGAGGGAATTTTTCCTGGCAATCATTCGAAGAATATGCGAGGTAATCCAGGGTTTACGAGCTCGTTTTGGTTTCTTTACATCTTTGTACGGAAAACTGTTACGATATATACAAGCGAATATCTTCAGAAAACAACTAAACGCTATGTCAGCAGTCAATGCAGCAAAAACTGGTTCCCAGTTGACGTTCATTATTTTGCGTCGAAATGTTTCTAACGTGGTTGGGGTGATCTGCTGTATTTTTACATTTGTTTGTTTACGTGTTGATTTTAATACAGGCACACTATTACATACGATGTAAACAGGCAGGTGGTCACTAATAGCATAATTAATAACCCCGGTTGAGAGCACATTTGTTGCGTTATTTGTAATCAGCAAATCAAGAAGTGTTGCCGTAGTGGGTGTTATGAGCGGATTGAGAAAACTGCCCACTGTAACACGTGGCCGGCAAATTAATGACTGGTCGTGAGAGTTTGCTAGGGAAGAGCAACCTCAGTCTCCCAACCCTCACCAGTGGCTTCATTTGAAACAGCCACCTGCCGGGCCAATGGCGCGTCGCTTAACCGCTGCACCACTGCTTCAGCAGGGGTATGAGCTGGCTCGCGATCTATGAATGTAAGTTAAGAATGACCGTGTCTATGAAGTGACAACCAAATTTAAGCCGAGGCCCCTGAAGGGACTTACAAACGCTATCGAATCATACACTAAAGGCAGAACTTAAGTGTGTCCGTAATTTTCAATTAGTCCCACAGTTACCTTCGATATTCTCGTTTCCAGATTCCCCCGTGGGCGACAGTTTGTTTCTTCCTTTACTGCAGCAAATCAAGAAACGGAAGTCGTCAGCTCTCCAGAGTGCGGCACAAACAGCGCAGAAAACCATGTTCCGGACAGGGATTCTTCTATCGGAAAGCCATTTTGCGTTTTCAGAGGTTAATGCTCTTGGTGCTTCAATGGAATCGACAGAAACCGTCGTGTGTACTGTGCTGGCGAATGTACAGACTAATACTATACTGGCTTCCTCTTATTCAAAGCTGAAAGGGTAGACAAGGACACAAATCACACTTCATATCAGCGACGCAAAAGAGGCAGAAATGCTCAAGATTCTAATGAGCCCCGTATTTTTCTTTCTTGATGACTTGGTCGCAACTACTACTCAGTTTCCATCTTCTTAGGCTTCGTATAGGTAACCGCTTTGTAATTTAAACAGGAATATTAACAGATAATTCTGATTACTTGTTGTTTGCGCGCAGTTTATATATTTCTAATCGAAGACTTCATCGTCGTTCATTGCTAATCATTTGCTCTACTTGGTTGAGGTCGGAAAGTTTACTAGGTGTCTGGATTCACTATGCTTGCACAGAGCATGCTCACTGAGGAAGTCTCAGCTGGAAGGAATAGGTGGAGGAAAAAACTGCATTCAAAAACTTTATTCAAAAAAGAGGGCTTGCTCTGCAAGGCCAATTGGCCATCTACCAAGCCCGAGTGAAGCCAAGCACTCCATGAGAAAGAGGCAGGGTAAGAGGTATAATGGGAAGTAATGGCAGTGTTACATGACTACAGCGTGTGTTTTCTGTCTGCCCTGATCTCCGGACAGTTGAGACACTGAGCTGCGTCAAGCCATCTGAAGGCGCAGAACATTAGTGGGCTCAGGAGAGTGTTATTTTCAACCTTGCGAAGGACATGTGCTTGTTCCCTGTTGAGTGACGTGTGAGGTTGGTCTAAAATTGAGCGATTTTCTCTGGTGTTCTTGTAGTGTTTAGATATTTTCTCTTTGTATGTTGCGGAGTCTTCCGGTAACGTTGCATTTGGCCACGGGATGGAGGGCGCCCGGATGTTAATTTCGCGGGCTCGTTGATAAACCAAATAATCTCCCTAGATCACACTATGGCCAGGTATCCAACGCAGACTCATTGCAATGTTCAGTTAAGGTTGTAGGATTGTATTAGAATGTCATGTAGTTGGATTTTGAGTAGTCGGCTTTGTATATTGCGAATAACTTTTCGGGAGTCCGCTTAGATGTTGATGTTTGTGGTCTGGTGGTTAATGAATAGAGATGCTTCGTGTATGCCGTACATTATCACGTCAGTTTCTTGAGTGGTTAAGTTGGCAGGGTTAAAAAATGGCTAAACTCTGTGGCTGACCGGTGTTGTCTATCTGGGTGCATACACTGCACACGCTTATGACCCAACATTAGAGCATGTGGCATTCGTGTACATTGTGATCATATGCTGTCTTTGCGGTGACAGTTTTCTTTCACCTGACATCGGCCGTCATAGAGGTGCGAAAACACCGAAGTTTGGGCCAGTTGGTAATGATCCATCTTGAGAAAACGAATCAGCGCGAAAAAACGGGTACGAAAAAGACACACATACCACAGGACGAATGCTGCACTTACAACTGATTTTTATAGAGAATACCAAAGCTTAAGTACAGCGCTACAATCGCCTCGTGGCAATCACCCGCAATGATCCAAAAACGTCATTTCATAATCAAGAAGAGATAAGGAAGCGGTGCTGACAACTGACCACCTGCTTTTCTGATGTGATATACTTCTATAATCCCTCTTTCCATCCGATCCTTCTCACGCCCAAGAAATTAAGTTTTCCGAATTATGCGGATGACCACTTTTTCCTTCTTTCACCAGATTATAATGCTCCCTAGCTCTCTCATTAAAACAGCGTCCCGTTTGACCGATGTACTCGATTGCAAGTGAGCGGAATGCTGTACACTACCTTAGTAGTGCAACGGGTGAAAACGGGTTGGTGGTTTATAGTGCAAATCGACTTTTTCTTACTAACCATCATTGGGCAAACTTTTGATAGCTTGCTGGGGACGGAGAAGAGCACGTTAACACCGTATCTGCTAGCAACTTTCTTTAGATTATGAGAAACTCTGTGAAGATATAGAATTACTTGAGTTGACAGCCTCTGGTGTTGCTTAACCGTCTTTTTGATGCGCTTTTTCTTTTGTAGCAGCCTCTCTGCAACAGCTGAGAATAAATCTGGAGGAAAGCCGGACATGCGCAATCGCTCAGTTTGCATTTGCACACTTTCAAGCATTTGATGAGGAACACGATTTTTCCAAAGAGGAATTGAGGCAATTCATGGCTATTGCTGTTTTGATTATTTTTGAATGAGCACTATTGTAAAGGAGGAGTGCCTTTTGTGACCTAGGATTGTACATCCAGCATATATGTCCGTCCAAGGAATGAATTAACAGGTCAAGTAACTGTATACACTTTCCACTAGGGAGTTCAAAGGTAAACTTTAAGCTTTTTGCAACCGTTTTGAACGATGCGAGAACATCAGCAAGCGCGTTCTTCAACAGAAAAAGGTGGTCGGCTACCTAAAACGACACGGCTTAACGATAGTACAGTCCGACAAAGAGGGTGGTTTTGTGGTGCTTCCCAAAGGAACGTATGAACAGAAAGCTATTCAAGCAATCGAGAAAAATTTCAAGAAGACCAAATTTAAGAAGAAACTACAGAAGGCTACAGCGCTAAAGTTGCTGCAGGATCTTCACCTGGAATTACTTGCGAGTAGTGTCGAAAATTCGGATATTTGCACTCTGGAAGCATTTTTCTCATGCATAACGCTCAAGCCCGATTTCCCGTTTAGGGCTATAGTTTCATAAAAGGGTAGCTGGCAGTCAGCTATAGGAAAGCACCTCCAGAAGCAGCTGGCGACATTGACGATTGAAGACCCCTTCCTTGTTAGAAGCTCTCACAAGTTAGCCGAAGAACTGAAGCAAGGGCTCAGCATGACTTCACCAGCCACCTTCGGGTTCTCCATTGACATTGAAGATCTTTACTACTCCATTCCCCACAAAGAACTGTTTAAGACGGTTAGATTGGTAATTGAGGATTCAGGAGAAGTGCCTTTTCAAAGCAGGGCGGGTGTGAACAGTGACCGTTTCTTAGCCCTTTTAAAGTTTTATCTAAAGTCAACTGCCATTAATTTTAACAACCGATTTTACACACAAAAAGCAGGAATATGCATCGGGTCGTGCGTTGCTCCCGTTCTTTCTGACATTTTATTTTCCTGCAATGACAAAAGCCTGCAAGCTTACTAGCTAACTTGTGCATTTTTAGATATGTTTTCGATTATTTGGTGATAATGGGCAAGCCGCATGTTTTATCTATTGACGAAGCTGTTGCTGATGTTCTCGCATCGTTCAAAACGGTTGCAAAAAGCTTAAAGTTTACCTTTGAACTCCCTAGTGGAAAGTGTATACAGTTACTTGACCTGAGAATTCATTTCTTGGACGGACATATTTGCTAGATGTACAATCCTAGGCCACAAAAGGCACTCCTCCCTTACAGTAGTGCTCATTCAAAAACAATCAAAAGAGCAATAGCCATGAATTGCCTCAATTCCGCTTTGGAAAAATTATGTCCGCATCAAATGTATGAAAGTGTTCAAATGCAAACTGAGCGATTGCGCATGTCCGGCTTTCCTCTAGATTTATAGTCAGCTGTTGCAGAGACGCTGCTATAAAAGAAAAAGCGCATCAAAAAGACGGATAAGCAAGACCAGAGGCTGTCAACTCAAGTAATTCCATATCTTCACAAAGTTTCTCATAATTTACAGAAAGTTGCTAGCAGATACGGTGTTAACGTGCTCTTCTCCGTCCCAAGCAAGCTATCAAGAGTTTGTCCAATGATGGTTAGTCAGAAGAAGCCGATTTGCACTATAAACCCCCAACTCGTTTTCACCCGTTGCACTACTAAGGTAGTGTACAGCATTCCGCTCACTTGCAATAGAGTGTACATTGGTCAAACGGGACGCTGTTTTAATGAGAGAGCTAGGGAGCATTATAATCTGGTGAAAGAAGGAAAAAGTGGTCATCTTGCTATCCACTGCCGGGATTGTAAGTGTAAACCCATATTTTTGAAAACTAAATTTCTTGGGCGTGGGAAGGATCGGATGGAAAGAGAGATTATAGAAGCATATCACATAAGAAAAGCAGGTGGTCAGTGTGTCAGCACCGCTTCCTTGTCCCTTCTTGATAATGAAATGGCGTTTTTGGATCATTGCGGTTGATTGCCACGGGGAGATTGTAGCGCTGTACTTAAGCTTTGGTATTCTCAATAAAAATCAGTTGTAAGTGCAGCATTCTTCCTGTCGTATGTGTGTCTTTTTCGTCCCCATTTTTTCGTGCTGCTTCGTTTTCTCAAGATAGACGCGCGGTGTTATGTTTTTTCATATATAAGGAAATGCTATGTTGCGTGGCAGCTGACGACTTTTGCCAACCGGTGTAAGGTAGATGGGGGTGATGACTGCTGGTTTCAATGTGTTTCATCTCTGCTGCGTACAAGACAAGCGACTGACTGCCTGTCTCTGCGTTGTGTTAGTTCGGCGAGAGTGTGAAAGAAGCCACTGTGTTCAAGTCGCTGATTTTAGGCATATATGGGTAGACCCAGAGTGGACTTGTGAAGGGTATTCAGCGAAGTTCGGCTTTTCTAATTTGGGCTTTTGTTCGCTTTAGGTAAGGGCCGGAAAGATAAATAGACGCTAACAGTCTGACTCGCGACCAAAAGAGGAGCACGTGTTTCAGAAGCGCTTTCAGATAAAAAAGTTGGTCATTTAAAATGTTGTTTTCACATTCGCAACAATAATAGGAACAGTGTTTATAAACTTAAGGCATTGCATAATAATTTGCCATATATCGTAAATAAATACGAAATGGCACGAAAGCCAACAGTGAATGATGTCGACAATTTTTTCTAAATTTAGAAAAGGTTGAGAATATTTTTCTATGTTTTTACCTTGTTTCTGTGACTGCCTTTAGTATAGTTCATGTGAATTGTGTCCTAGATTGTTCACTCGACTGTATTCTTTCCTGTTAAGTTGTACATTTTAGGCACATTTTACAAATACATTTAGGATTATAAACAATATATTTTTGCTATTTTTGCATATACACTGCTATGTCGATCTGTTTCTGTATAATTGTTTGTATTCTGCAGCTTGATCATTGCTGTTAATTTCCACGTTCTTTTTTCATTACTTTGCTGCTGTACTTTCCGTGAGTTGTACCGCAATCTGCCAATTGATAGGGTTCCCCGGCCTCGTCAAGTTTTTTGCCGTGGAACCTTTCCAGGATATTTTCTGGGTAAATAAAGAAATGAAATGAAAATTATATGAAAAGATACGTCGGTTTTAAAACTAGCCACTGACTTTGTTCGAGCCTTTCCAAGTACCCTGATCATAGCCGATGATGTAGAGGCTTCTTAAAAGTTGACGACTCCACCTGTGCACAGCATTTCACTTAGTTGCAGCACCGAGAAATGTTGTGGAGCGGACACCGTAAGCAGTATCCGCACCCTGAACTCAAATTTCTTCCTGCTTAAAAGTGCTTCAAGCCCAGATCTTCACGAATGAAAGGTGCTCTTAAAAGCTACGGGACCGTTTTCACATTAAAAGCGCTACTCAGTAATCCTACCCGACATTCAACGCGAACAAGTGTTCACAAGAAATTTCTTTCTGTCCACAAAGTCTATCTGTACGAAAACATTTACAGCAAAAATAATGCCTCGTCTTCTCTGTGTCGACTGTTCAAAAACGTAAAATATCCTCGTGAGTTTGGTCACGCTCCTCATGGTGCCCCTTTTCTATGGTTCTTGAAGTTTTAATACATACCTGCTTTGAAATAGAAAAACGTACCTTCCAGCGCACGTTTCTTCTTCATGCAGAGCCCTTTGAAATGTCACATCATACAAATTTCCTGAGGACCTAGAGCAAAAACACAAAGCGATAAAGAAAGATTACGCGAGAAAATCACAAGACCACACAAAAATCGTCTTTGTCGCCGTGAATGGCAGAAGTGCGGTATGCTGAAGCAGCGCCCATGATTTTTTTTCGTTGTTGTTATTGGAAAGGATTTCTTTCTGAAGCATTTGTTGCAGGCGATTATAAGCCCTTAACGCAGGCAAGAGAAGATCACTTAAATGTTTTGTCCCCTAGCCATACTTGAGCGTTGGCACCGAGGCACAGCCATTCATTTATTTTTTATTTATTTGTGTATTTATTTACTTTACCCCTCAGGGCCAGTGGCATTAAAGAGGGGGAGTGGTAAATATAAAAAAAACAGTGAGAAAATACAGTTGGTTACAAGAATATTTAAAAAGCATCTGTATTTACAATGTTAGCTATTGCTAAGCGGAACTGCTCATAATTTACAATGCCAGCAGCTTCTGCGGGAAGGTGGTTCGCGGCAAGAATGACTGCGAGAAGCATTTCGTGTTGCATGACACAATTCCGACTTTGAAATTATGATCAATACGGCGGGATACATAAATTGGCGGGGGGATGAGCTGATCACGTAAAGCAGGATGATGAAACAGCTTGTGGAACAGGGCCAGACGAAACACTTTTCTACGCGATGTTAGTGTAGGAAGGCAGAGATTAGGTTTCATAGCAGTTATACTCGCTTTGCGGTTGTAGTTAGCAAGGATAAAACGTAGAGTTATTTTGCACCATCTCAAGATCATTAATTAAGTTGCCATGCGCAGGGTCCCATACAGGTGTTGCATACTCAAGTTTAGATCGTATTAGTGTTTTTTAATGCAATTGTTTCAAATTCGAAGGGACATTAAAAAAGTTACGACGTAAGTAGCCTAGCATGCGATTAGCATTTTTAATTATGTTCTCGGTATGAAGAGACCAATTAAGATTTGAAGAAATGTGAACGCCTAGGTATTTATATGACGAGACTGATTCCAATGAGATGTTATCAATGTAGTAGTCAGGCGGGGCCGAAGTTTTTCAAGATACACACATGACTTTGCATTTGTTTATATTTAGCTGCATCAACCAATCTTTGCACCACTTCCCTATTGTGTTGAGGTCTGACTGAAGTAATGTAACATCGTTAACGTTGGTTATTCCTCTGAAAATGACGCACTCATCAGCGAATAGGTGAATATGACAGTTAACAAGAGAGGGAAGATTGTTAATGTAAACTAGAAACAGTAGGGGTCCAAGAACTGAACCTTGTGGAACACCGGAAGACACCTCGGTAAAACTGGAGTTGAAACCGTTAGCAAAAACAAATTGTGAACGATTAAGTAGAAAACATTTAACCCATTTCAATAAGTTACAGTCAATATTCAGTTGTTTTAGTTTGTGAAGTAAAAGTTTGAGACATACCTTGTCGAAAGCCTTTGAAAATTCTAGAAAAATACAGTCAGCTAGTGATGATAGGTCTAGAATATGATGCAATGCATGTATAAACGATATCAACTGTGTTTCGCAAGAGTAAGATTTTCGAAAACCGTGTTGCGCAGACGTAAAGAAGGAGTTAGATTCGAGGAAGTTAACAAGGTTGGTGAATATTATATGTTCAAGCATTTTGCAACAAGTATTGGTAAGGGATATCGGACGATAATTATTAGGGGAAGCTTTGCTGCCGGATTTGTAGACTGGAACCACTTTTCCGACTTCACACACGGTAGACAGCGTTGATTGGTCAAGTGATTGCTGGAAAAGTTTGGTTAGTATATTGAAAGAATAAGCTGAAGTGCTTTTTAAGAACTTTTGGTTAATGCAGTCGTAACCTGGAGCGGAATGAACATTGAGTGCATCAATAAGCTTATCGACACCAGGAGTAGCAACAGCTATAGGTGACATGGATACATAGTTGAAGTGGTGAGTTGGTGGCATATGTACATCAGACATGGCTGTAAAGTTGTCAGTGAATGCGTGGTTCAGAACCGTGGCACAAATATATTGACGACAACCCAGCTATCCCGGGTGAGAGCTCCTTCACTCGAGGAAATGGCGTAGCCGTCGATCTAGCTCCGCATTCCCCATTTACTGCTGCAGCCGTGTGCACTCGAAATAACTGCTACCTCAGAAGGCGGAGCTCATGTTATCCTCTTTTAATGCGTTAGCATTAGAACGGTCTGTGAAATCGGAAATTGCAGCCGCCGTAACGCGTGGCATAGAGAACCTCAGTGTGTCCCCTCGAATATAAAGATATATCTTTAGATATAAGCAACTTTTCTGTGTTAAAATGGGATATAACGAACTTTAGGGTCTCGAACTCGGAAACAGAGCACCTAATTGAGTGTGCCAGCCTCGGATATGCTAACACTTTCAAACGATCTACCGAGGATCGCCTTAAGAGAGTTATTTAGCTGCATTAGCGAGCGCCGCAAATATGCATTCTGGTTGTCTGTCGTCGCGGTCACAGCGGCAGGTTATTTGTGCGTCTGCCGCAGTGATTTATGCTTGGTGCCTGAATACCCGACGTACGTCATAGAAACGGATGAAATATTTAATTCACTGCCCGAAAGAGAGGAAGCTGCCACAAGCATGGTCATTCAAGCATACATTAGACGAAGATGAGCGCGTACACGTGTCATGTGTACAGCAATCGTTTCAAGGAGCAAGGTTTCATTCATTAAGTTGACATTAAGCTGTTACCTACGTAACAGGCGACGCAGAAGCATCGGGTGAAACTTACACCTGCATCCTCCCTACCGCATTTTTCGCCTACTATATAATAAAGAGACTAATCGAAGGGCGCCTTGCCTGCCTGCACGTACCGATACCGGCTCGCCCGAGTTTCGATTTCAATTCAATTCACTTCATTTTTTCATGAAAAACGACAAATTCTGGAGAGATTCCAGGTTTAAAAGCTGCTAGAAAACATGCTTGCTGGGCCCATTAACCTCTAAAATTGCAGTAGACGACAAAACGCATATAAGTGGGTGAACGCGATCTGCACAAAAGCATTTAAAGCAAGCTCTAACTATGAACACACATTATATTTATGTTTAATAAATGTGTACAGGTCTGAATTTCTACAAGCCAAAACAAGTAGGGACAAAATCTATTGCAACATTCAAAGAGAAAATAGAAAGCTAGAAAGCAAAATTGAACACTCGGTATGGATCGGTGATAATAAATCTCAAAGAGGTTCGTACAACCTAGCTGTAAACAAAAAAACATTTTAAGCTAGCTTGAGCTAACATTAGGTAGAGATTAGTATCTATTAAGAACAGGCGGAAAGTAACGTTCTATTGCTTATAGTTTATAATTACTTCAAAAGTATGTTATAAACCAGAGACCAGTGTTTCGAAAAGGAATTTGTTGTGATGGGGCCTTAGACGTGAAGTACTTCTTAAGAAATTCCTAAAGGCAGGAGAAGAATGGTAAAACGAGCCCGAAATCCAAAAACATACATACATCGAAGCGGGTTATTTTGTCTCCGGGTAGCGAAAAATAACCCGCTTAGAGCATATTGTCACCGAGAAACGGTTGACGTACGCAGGGCTGGTTTACTTGCGTTACTTATACGCGCAAGACGTTGCTAGGGACGCGCAAGGCAGCAGGCAGCACGAGAGATAAAGACGACAAACCATCTACCTCCGAGATGGCCCAAGGCTTGCCAACTGCCAGGAAATACAGTTCGGCCGTGATACGGCGCCACTAGAGGAGTTAGTAGTGTGCCATTGCTCCCCCTCTCTGAAAGACAGCGACTCGGCGTGGCAGCAATGGGAGGCAGGACAACAAGGGTAATCGCACGTGTCCGGCGTGTTGTGTAGACACGCGCGAGGGGCTAGCGGGTGTGGTAAGGCTTCATCCGGGCGACGTGGACAAGTTCGGAGGTTGGCCGTCTAGAAGAGCGCACTGTTCCCTGGGGGAGACTTCGTAGATGACTTCACTGAGCTGGCGGAGCACCTCGTAAGGGCCAAAGTATTTGCGTAGAAGCTTCTCAGAGCATCCTCGCATGCGGATTGGGCTCCACACCCAGACTTGTTCGCCGGGCTGGTAACGCACATTTCGGTGGCGGAGGTTATAGTGGCGAGCATCGTGAAGTTGCTGGTGCCGGATGCGCTGTCGAGCGAGTTGGCGGGCGGCCTCAGCGTAAGGAACAAATTGGGCAGCACCCATAACAGAGGGGGTAGCGCTAGCTGGAAGCAGCACTGCATCCACCATGGTTGTGGCTTCGCGACCATGTACTAAACGAAATGGAGTGAAGCGTGTCGTTTACTGGACCGGAGTATTATAGGCAAAGGTTACGTAAGGGAGTATGGCGTCCCAATTCCGGTGGTCCGCGTCAACATAATAGAAATCATGTCGGCGATCGTCTTGTTGAGCCCTTCGGCGAGGCCGTTCGTTTGAGGGTGGTAAGCGGTTGTTTTGTGGTGACTGGTGCCGCTCAGGTGCATAACCTCCTTCGTAAGGGCCGAGGTGAACGCTGTTCCCCTGTCAGTTAAAACGATGGTGGGTGCACCGTGACGAAGCACAATGCTTAGAATGAAAAAGTTCGCAATTTCGTCAGGGGTACCACGGGGAAGAGGTTTAGTCTCACAGTATCGGCTGAGGTAGTCGGTGGCGAACACAATGTAGCGGTTACCCAGTGAGGACTCCGGAAATGGGCCGAGTAAGCCCATGCCGACTTGATGGAAGGGGACTTGATGCAGATCAATAGGCTGCAGTAGGCCGGCTGGCTTAGCCGGCGGCGTCTTGCGACGCTGCACTCGCGGCAAGTTCTTACGTAAGGCTTCACAACTGCTGCAACCCTGGACCAGTAGTATTTTTGCCGTATTCGTGCCAAAGTTCGTCAAAAACCCAGGTGACCAGAAGATGGGTCATCATGGCTCGGCTGCAGGACTCCGTTGCGGAGGGCCGTAGGCACGACGAGTACATAGACAGATTTTGTTGGACTGCAGTTTTTTTCTTATACAGGACGCCGTCACGTAAACAGAACGACGACAGCCCGCGCGAAAATATTAGCAGGCGAGACTGAGCGCCTCCGTCCAGATACTGAATGAGGGGCCGTAGTTCACTGTTGTCTGTTTGGTGTTGAATGAGAATGGACATGGAGATGGTGCCAAGAAAAACAGAATCGTCTTCGGGGTCAGCTCGGGGGTCCTCGATAGGAGCACCAGACCAACAGTCGGAATCACTGTGCTTGCTACCAGACTTATAGGCGATGGTGACATCGAATTCCTGAAGTCGAAGTCTCCAGCGTGCAAACTGTCCCGAGGGACCTTTGAGGTTCGCCAGCCAACACAGCGAGTGGTGGTCACTGACGACCCTGAAAGGGCGGCCATATAAGTACGGGCGAAATTTAGTTACTGCCCTCTCTTCACTATAGCTACTGCAGCGTCCCCCAGGGCGGTGTACTTAGCCCCGTGTTATTTAATCTAACACGAATTGCTCTCCTTGAGCAAGTGCCAACCACAGTCAGGCTATCAATGTACGCGGATGACATCTGCATATGGACATCTGCAGTAACACGCCTACAGTTGCGAGCAAGAATTCCGAGAGCCGCCACACAAACTGTTATCTACCTCCGTAATCGAGGCCTGGAAATTTCCTCCGAGAAATGCGCACTAGTGCCATTTACGCGCAAACCCATGGCAAACTACAGTGTAATGATAAATGGCCAAATAATACGACGGGTCCGATCGTACAAGTTTCTAGGTGTCATAATCGACAGGGACTTGTCATGGAGCCCACACATATCATACGTGAAAAAACGGTTGACAGGCATCTGCCACCTGTTCAAGTTTTTCGCTGGCAAGACCTGGAGAATGTCGCCTAGTGCCATGTTACATCTGTACAGGGTGCTTTTTCTAGGATTTCTGCGATACAGTTTGCCAGCAATAAACAACACAGGCAAAACGAATCTACGCATAATACAGTCTTCAGGGTCAAGTGCTCCGGATCTGTCTAGGCCTGCCTCAGAGTGCTTCAACAGTGGCTACGCTAGCAATCGCTAGAGACCACCTTGTCAAGACCCACATTGAAATTGAAGTACTCAGGACCCATATAAGGCATCTAGCCAGGAATCTTCGTCACCATTTATCCTCTCTGCCAGCGGACAGGCCACACACATCTTTCAGCCAAACGATAACTGCATATGATGAATCATTGCCAGCTTGTTTCACTCCGGCTGCGAGACCTTCGATCCCTCCATGGTGCCTCGCTCAGCCAAAAATCAACCTCGCAATACCTGGTATCTCGAAAAAAGCTGATCTGTCATCACCAGCCCTTAGACAGCTCACGCTACTACATTTATACGAGAACTACCGTGACTCAACGCATATTTACACTGATGGATCTGTCCTTCCAAGCAGCTCCGCGGCGGCAATCGTCATTCCAGCGAAAGCTACAACAATCAAATTTAAGACGACCCACGCGACAACATCGACGGCAGCAGAGCTCGCAGCGCTCTTAATTGCCCTTCATCACATTGGTGATGAACCGCCACACAAATGGACAATATTCTGTGATTCGAAGGCGGCACTGCAGTCTCTACTGTCACCTCTGCGACGCGGACCGCACGAACAACTAATCTTCCATATTACAGAGACGTTACACCATATAAGTGATGTCGGCCATGAAATAACGTTCCAGTGGCTTCCAAGTCACTGCGGGATTATCGGCAATGAACGGGCGGATCACGCTGCCCGCTCAGCCCATACTGAGGAGCGCCACGTCCCAATTCCTCTTTCTAGAACTGACGCGGCACGGAAGCTCCGCCTACTTGCTCGGCAGTGCACCGAGTCGCAATGGAATGAGCCACATTTAAGAAATACGCGACTGTACTCACTTGATCCAACATTAAGTCTTCGAGCGCCATCACAGCTTCGCCGTAGAGACGCCACGCTTTTATATCGACTTTGGTTGGGTGTTGCATTTACTAAAGCCTATGCCTTCCGCATAGGGATGTCCGACACCCCAGCCTGTGACCACTGCGGCCATGAAGAATCAATTGGCCATATATTGTGCTCCTGCCCGCAGTACAGTCCACAGAGGGCATGCCTTAGCCACGAACTTCACCAACTGCTCGACCAACCGCTATCCGAAAAAAGAATTCTACAACATTGAAAGGACCTACCGTCGCAGAAGGCCGTGCAAGCGCTTTTTCGCTTCTTACAATCTACCGGCCTGTGTGAAAGACTAACTGGAACGACTTGTGTGTGTGTGTGTGTGTGTGTGTGTGTGTGTGTGTGTGTGTGTGTGTGTGTGTGTGTGTGTGTGTGTGTGTGTGTGTGTGTGTGTGTGTGTGTGTGTGTGTGTGTGTGTGTGTGTGTGTGTGTGTGTGTGTGTGTGTGTGTGTGTGTGTGTGTGTGTGTGTGTGTGTCTCCATGTGTGCACGTTCCTTTTTTTTGCGTTTTCCTCTCTGTCATCTTTCTAACCCAATCAATCAATCAATCAATCCATCATGTCTATTTAACATCATGACCCCCAATCCCCAGTGTAGGGTAGCAAACCGGAGACTCACATCTGGTTAACCTCCCTGCTTTTCCTTTTCATGCTCTCTCTCTCTCTCTCTAGTTACTGCCCACACAATGGTCAGGCATTTTTTTTCGGTGGTGGAATAGTGCACCTCAGATCATGACAAGGTGCGGCTCGCGTAGGCGATTACGCATTCGAGACCATCCTGCCTCTGCACAAGGACCTCACCAGGGCCGATGTTGCTGGCGTCTGTGTGCAGTTCAGTGTCGGCAGACTCGTCGAAGTGTCCAAAGATGGGCGTACTTTGGAGACGAGTGCGGAGGTCGTCAAAGGCCTGCTGTTTCTCCAGGCCCCAGAAGAACGGTTCGGAATCTTTCGTGAGTCGGGTGAGGGGCTCAGCGATCTGGGAGAAGTTCTGCACAAAACGCCGCTAATAGGCGCACAAACCCAGGAAGCAGCGCACACTGTGCTTATTGGTGGACACAGAAAAAGCAGCCACGGCAGCATTCTTATCGGAGTCTTCGCTAACCTCTTTAGCGCTCATGATGTGGCCCAGAAACTTCAACTCTTCAAAAGTAAAGTGACACTTTTTGGGCTTCAGGGAAAGACAGCCCGACCGAATTGCTTTGAACACAGCGCGCAGGCGTCTCTGGTGCTCTTCGAACGTGTCAGAGAAGATGACAACGTCATCCAAGTACACGAAACAAGACTGCCATTTGATATCGGCATCATCATCTGGAAGGTTGCAGGAGCCGAGCACAGGCCGAAAGAGAGCACCCGGAATTCATACAGACCATCCGGTGTAATAAAGGTGGTCTTTTCCCGGTCACGTTCGTCCACCTCGACTTGCTAATAGTCACTCCGTAAATTTAGCGATGAAAAGTACTTGGCGTGGTGCAGCCGGTCCAGGGAGCCATCAATACGCGGCATAGGATAAACATCCTTTTTTGTGACTTTGTTTAAACGTCTGTAATAAACGCAGAACCGCAGGGATTCATCTTTGCTACTAGAACAACAGGCGACGCCCCACGGGCTCGTAGACGGCTGCATCACGTCGTCCTGGAGAATTTCTTGAACTTGGCGGCGAATGGCATCACGCTCCTTTGAAGAGATCCGGTAAGGCGGCTGACATAAAGGCCTCCGGTTGGCGTCAACTATAATTCGTTCCTTTGTGAGCGGTGTCTGCCTAACCTTGGAGGTCGAAGCAAAGCAGTCACAGAAAGACTGGATAACGCTTTCAGGCAGCGTTTCTGATTAGATGGGATGTTCGGGTTCAAGTCATTTTTTATGGGAGTGGTCGGTGCCTCCACTGATGCCGAGGCTCCGGACAAAGCGTGCTGTCCCGCGAATTCGCTTAGTTCTTCGAAATACGCAATTGCTGTTTTGCCTGGCAAATACTGAGGTTCACAGCTAAAATTGGTTACCAAGAGCTCGGTTTCGCCATTGTTCAGTTCAACAATTCTTCGAGCAATATAGACTTGCGGACCAAGGAGCAGCGACATGTTGATTTCAGTGATGCCACGAATTCGGTGCTGTTATCGCAATATACGGTAACAAACATGCTGGCTCTTGACGGGACCAATACATGGTCGTCATAGATGCGTAACTTAGCACTGCGTGGCTCGGCATCGCCGTCAACAGGGGGCTGAGTGGAAAATGACACGACCAGCTCCTGAATGTTGATGACGGCACCGTACTACCGAAGGAAATCCAAACCGAGGAACAGGTCTTTGGAGCACTCCGGTAGCACAGCAAAGCAACCAGGGAAAGTAGCACCACGGATCTGGATTCGTAAAGTGCAGACGCCAATTGGCATAACCACATGGCCGCCGGCGGTGCGGATCTGCGGTCCAGACCAAGGAGTCAGAACATTTCTGAGGGCCGTTGCTACCAGACTACTCATTACAGAAAAATCAGCGCCGGTATCCACAAGTGTGGTCACATCGCGATTATCAGCGGTTACTGGGATTTCGGCAGACACCGGTCGGTCACAGCAGGTCGTTGTCGTTGAGGTCGACGGGTGAGGTCGTCGGACGGATCGTAGCAGGGAATCGTCGATTTCGGCAGAAACCCGTCGGTCACAGCGTGTCGTCGCTGAGGTCGTGAGGTCAAGTAGTCGTCGGCCGGATCGTAGCTGTGGGTCGTCGGGTGGAGGCTCTTGACTTGGTCCAATAGCGGCGGCCCTACCCCCGGAGGACGCCATCTTCAGTTTTCCCGATGTCTGGACGTGCCTCTGAACTGGCCAGAAGACGACGGGCGGCTTGGCGAAGATAACCGCCTTTGGGATGGCGACCGGGACTGGCGTCGCCGCGAGGTCTATGGCTGTACGTTATCAGACAGATATTGCTCGATATCCCGCGGCCGTCCTCCGTAGCGTGGTCAGGGGAAAACCATCGCAAGGCTGTTCTGCGGTACGGGCAGTGAAGGAGGATGTGGCTGGGTTCCCCGCAGTGGTAGCAGAGTGGCCTATTGTTGGTAGTACGCCAAACGTGCGCTTTTCTGATGGTGGACCGGGACTCCTGCGGTTCGGCGGGTATAGCTGCAATTGGATACCGCACTGAAGGCACAGGAGTGACGGGGGAAAGAGCCTGCATCACTGGCCCAGGACGGCTTTGTAGTGCTTCACTGTATGTCATCACGTGGGGCGCCGGCTGCGGAGCTTACGCTGGCTGAACAACTCGCCGGACTTCATCTCGGACCACGTCCGGAATGGCTGCGACGCAGGCCTGTGGAGCTTCGAAGCGAAGTTTCTCGAGTTCTTCGCACCAGGCTTCTCACTAGCTTTCGAAGTTCTTCAGTGGGTAGCGACGTAAGCGTACAGTGGTGAGTGGCTACTACACTAGCCTGACGACCGTAGTGCGCGCTCCGTTCCTGCAGAGAACGCTCCATGCTTGCTTCCTCCTTGGTCCTTGGCAAAGTCGGCCACTGTTCTTGGCAGGTCACGTGCCAGTCCGGCAAACAATTTCTCTTTTACGCCGCGCATAAAGTGGCGTACCTTCTTGGCCTCAGGCATACCAGGGTCGGCGCGAATGAAAAGTTGCGTCATGTCCTCAATGAACATGGCGACGCTCTCGATCGGCTGCTGCGACCTTGATTGCAAGGCGAGTTCAGCCTTCTCATTTCTTTCACTGGTGTTGAAAGTGGCTAAGAGCCCTCGGCGAAAAACCTCCTAGTTATTGAAGGAAGCTTCGTGGTTCCCATACCACGTCTTGGCCGATTCCTGTAGTGCAAAGTAGCCATTCCGTTATATGCGCATGCCGTCCCACTCGTTGAAACCCGCCACACGGTCAAAGCTGGCCAACCAGTCTTCGACGTCCTCAAAGCTCTCACCGTGGAACGATGGGGGCGACCGATATGGGTGGAGGACGAATGTCGGGGCCGTCATGGTCCTTGTCAATGTTATGAGTTGGCCGAACTCGGGTTGTAGGCCTTGCAGGCGGCGGCTCGTCTTCTGGACTGGTGTTGAACCCACGCGTTGAGAACTGACGTCAAGGATGTCCTCGAGGTCAGCGTATATGGGCTGTTACCCAGCTGCTCCACCAAATATGTCACCGAGAAACGGTTGACATACGCAAAGCTGGTTTACTTGCGTTACTTATACGCGCAAGACGTTGTTGGGACGCGCAAGGCAGCAGGCAGCTCGGGAGATGAAGACGGCAAAGCATCTAGCCCCGAGATGGCTCACGGTACGGCGCCGTTAAAAGAGTTAGTAGTGTGGCAATATATACCTCAGGCTCAAAATCATCTAATTTGCCAATGCCCGGAATCACCGGGAGCAAAACAGACTGATCCCCTTGATCAAGTTTCCTGGGAGTCCTACATCCGCAGCCCAATTGCGGATGTACAGCAGATCGTCCTACGCATGGCGAGGAGGCTTACTCCAAGACCTTCTCTGCGGTCACGGCGCAGGAGGGCCGGCAAGGGGGAGACCCTCCCTCTGGCTGAGTTCCTGCCCCGAGTTCCATGTCGGTGTAAATAAAGTCTTCTCTCTCTCTCTCTTGGATTATATTGTAATTCCGGAAAACAGTCCGCGTCATAGAGAGGTAAGGAAGATTAGCAATATAGCGAACATTTTCTTAGAAAAAATTAAAATAGGTTTTTGTGGAAAGGAACTGACGCAGTAATCGAACACATATCTCGGTGGACATCCGAACTGCACCGTAAAGGAAAGATACAGGAGGAAGTGAAAGAAAAAAGCAAAAAAGAGGTGCCATAGTGGAGGTCTCCGGATAATAATTTCAACGACCTGGGGATATTTATCGAGCACGGATATTGCACAGGACTCGGGCGCCTTTTTGCGTTTTGCCTCCTTAGCAACGCGGCCACGGCGGTCGGGTTCGAACCGGGTTACTCCGACTCAGTAGACGAACACTTTAACCGCTGTGCCAGCGCACCGGGTACAATTTTTTCCACAGGATATATATTTTTGTTATGTTTTTCTTTGGTGGTCGCCCAAACAAAGCTACAGGAATTGAAAAAAGAACCGAAGAGAGCATCGATTTGAATTTCACCCCCGTAGGGAGAAGCCACAGGAATCGTAGTAGCACTCCTGCTATTGAAGAAAGCTGCATACATACATACATACATACATACATACATACATACATACATACATACATACATACATACATACATACATACATACATACATACATACATACATACATACATACATACATACATACATACATACATAAATACATACATACATACATACATACATACATACATACATACATACATACATACATACATACATACATACATACATACATACTTACATACATACATACATAAATTTAATTGGCAATTCCAAATTATGAGGGCTGAGAAGGTAACGCTAAAGATTTTTGCTTGTCTAATATTTGAGCTTTCTGACCTGTGTATTTAAGAAAGTGTGGTATTTGAGCTGGCTTGTTTCTTGGATGGGAAATTATTACCTTAGTCTATATCGCATTTATTCGGAGGCAATTAGAATAGGGCCTGTTTTGCAATCTGGTAAGTATTACTTTTCACTTCTATGTAAATTGTTTACATCAGAGACAGATAAAAGTATACCGCTATCGTCCGCGCATATAATAATTTTTTGAAGTATCATCAGAATGGACAATGTCTTCATGTAGGCGTATGTAGGGCCCAGTCCCTCAGGTACACCATTTTCTATTGGTAGAAAATAGGACTGATGGCTTCCTGTGTAGACCGGTTGTAACCGATTATTTCAGTATGACTTCATGAGGTTTAGAGATGTTCCACGAGCTTCATTCTGATGAAGTTTGTGAAATCAAATTTGATGGCTAAGGGAATCGAAAGCTTTACTGAAATTAATGAAGAGTCCTAGAGTAATAATACCTCTTACGATGTTTCACAGCATACATCCCTTAAGTCTTAACAAAGGTGCTTCGTCGTCATGTAGTAGAGCACAACGCAACCGGGAACACGAGACGGGAAGGCGACACAACGAGCACTGCGGCCGCTGTGTCGCCTTCTCGTCTCATGCTCCCTTCTGCGTTCTAAGCTGCCCTTTCGAAAACCAAATTGAGCACCAGAGAAGATTTGTGTTGCATTAAAAAACTTCGATACGCGAAGAAAAAATTGGTGGTGGTTTAGCTCTAGTTAAACCTGGAGTGACGCGATAGCTACAGCTGGCTGAGTGGAACTCGGTCACGTGACCAACCATGTGACGAACCACGTGATCAGCCACGACGCCGCGCTGCTGGCTGCACCACGTGACAGCGTGGCGGCGCAGCCTCAGAATAGCGCGCAGCCACAGGGAGGAGGCGGCGCCACAGGGTTACGCGCCGCCACGCTGAAGGCTCAAAATGCTACCGTAAAGTAGCTCTCGCTACAAAAACCGGAATTACACATATTTGACATGACATCTTTATCATCGTAATTAAGCATAACAGTCATCCTTGCATTCTTTAATTCTTCCTGGAAAACTCACGTTTTGATTGTGGGGATCTGCCCTGCAGTCCCTTGTGTAGACTTTCCCGCGATGCGCCGTGCAACAGCAGCCTCGCCTCGAGGAGGAGCACATTCCCTTGTTAGTTACCTTAACTAACGAGAGGGGGCGCCAGCGTCGCAGCGCGAGAGCCTGCTCGCACGCGGGAGAGGGCAGAAGGCTTTCGGCGGGGATCGTCGGCACGAACGGACGTAGCTCGCGGCTCCGCTCTTCGCCAGCGGGGCGAGGAAGCGGCGGGGAGACCCGCGCCCGTATCTCGTCGCGTCCGGCCTGGCAGTATATTCCTTGCTCTAGCGCGGGCAAACATTCGCTCGGAA
Organism: Amblyomma americanum; assembly: GCF_052857255.1. Classification (NCBI taxonomy): domain Eukaryota; kingdom Metazoa; phylum Arthropoda; class Arachnida; order Ixodida; family Ixodidae; genus Amblyomma; species Amblyomma americanum. The sequence goes on from NC_135505.1 coordinate 24,874,604, forward strand.
CATTGCTGGTGAGTCGGACGACCTCGATTCATTAGCGTACCTTGTTGCTAGCTGGCGTTATTGTTGCCGTATGAATAAATGCCTGTTTGTGTCAGCCAATGTGTCGTTCCTTTGTTCTCTCAGAGTAAAGCCCGCCGTGGTTGGCATGCGCTCGGTAGCGTACGCTATCAAGGGGTGGTGTCTGGCGGTTTTGAACTTTGTGTGTCAGCCGCGGTTAAATGGGAGCGAACGTATTTATCTCCCCAATCCAACCTCGCACGATCGCCAAATTAAGCGATCACCAAGTACGTGCTTCACTGGTTTTATGTGGATATTGTGAAAGACTGATGTGTTGCTATTATTTAAATTCATAAAGATTGTTTACACCTCTGTCTAATTGGTTATTGGTGGGCGCAGGGAAAAGACTTTAGAAGGGGGTACTAGATGAGGGAAATTCAGGCAGGAAATTCAGGAAAATAAATACAGTCGATAGTCCAGCGTTGTCCTGTGTTCTTTGTTCCTGTGTCTTCGTCTTTTGAAATCAAGGCGGAAAGCTGGGCTAGTTGGTGTTTCATCATGAATTAAAAGACTAGCGCATATAACAAAGACACAAAGAAGTAGACAGGGCGAGCGCTAAACATCAACTGAGTTGTTTACTGAACATAAAGGAACATATAAGCAATTCGGTGGTGCATGCGCACACTGGGTTAACAATACATAGACAATCTAATCAAGGTGTGGCAAACTGTTCTTTAGGTACATTTTTCTTTTTTGGTCAAGGTAAGTGAACTAGTGCTTACACAGTTATCACCTTCTCTGTCAATGTGATAGGCCTCACAAATCTCACGACCTAACTTTGTGCCTCCCCTACCAAGCACACACGTGGCACCAAACGCTGGCACGCACCCGCACCGCTTACAATGCATGGCCAAATGACCGCCCCCCGCCAATGAATCTACCAGCGTGCTGTGCTCTCGTAGCCGCTCGTTCAGGCACCGTTCAGGCACAGTAAAAACAGCGAAGATGCTGGGTCTGAACGTATTCTTTTCCACCAAAACCCACAAAGAAGGCATGCCTCTCAGAGAAATTGTATCCGAGAATGAAGCCTGGCAAGGCCTGGTATCAAAATACCTTCAAAAGCACCTTAGCCAACTAGATGTAGAAGACCCTTTTCGTGTGAGCAACTCAAAGGATGTGATTGATTGTTTGGGTGAGCAAGGTGGTGCTTCAGGAGCTAATTTCGCCTTTTCAGTAGATATTGAGGAGCTCTTTTATTCCATTCCCCAAATAGAGTTATTAGACGCAGTAAAAGAGCGAATTGAAAGCTGGGGGGCTGTGAAGTTCCAAAATAGCAGCGGGGTTTCTGTAAATGACTTTGTAGCGTTAGTTAAGTGTTACCTCTCATCCACCTTTATTTGTTTTAACGACAAGTTGTTCGTGCAGAAAGACGGTATTTGCATAGGCTCATGCATAGCTCCAATACTTAGCGAAATATTTTTAGGTCAATTTGACAAACGCGTTGCAGCGTGCATGAAAAGGGAAAAAGGTGTAGTGAAGTGTTTTAGATATGTGGATGATTTTATTGTGTTTGTGAATGTTGAGAATGAGAGTGACAAACCACAGGTTGTAAAAAGTGTTTTAGATATTTTCGGTGAATGTTCTGCCAAGCTGAGATTCACGCATGAAGTTCCGATCAACGGGTGTCTCCAATTCCTCGAGATTTGTTTGTTCTTTGGCGCGGGGCACATCTGCTGGTCGTACCAGCCACGCACAAAAAAGGAAATTTTAGTGTACAATTCGGCTCATTCGAAATTGGTAAAACGGGGCGTTGCAAAAAATTGCCTGCGTGGTTCTCTCGAGAAGTCTTGCCAGCATAAAATTGAGATCAGTTTGCAGACGCGAGTGCACCGGTTGCAGAACGCCGGTTTTCCTATGGATACCGTGACGGCTGTAGCGCAGTGCCTCCTGAAAGAAATCAGGGCAGGTGGCCGCCCTGGCGTGGCAGCGGAAACTAGCTGCAGGAGGCTGAGGCGTACCGCTATACCGTACGTGCACCAGATATCGCACCGGCTGAAGAAAGTTGGAGAGAGGTGCGGTGTGGACGTGATGTTCACTGCCCCCGAAAAGCTGGTGCGCATGTGCAAAGCGGTCAACGAAGAAAGGAAACCGGTCTGCACCACAAAACACGTATGCAAGTTTGTGCCTTGCACTACTGGCATCGTTTACCGCATACCCCTCTCCTGCGGTAGTTGCTACGTGGGGCAGTCTGGACGGTGCCTGAACGAGCGGCTACGAGAGCACAGCACGCTGGTAGATTCATTGGCGGGGGGCGGTCATTTGGCCAAGCATTGTAAGCGGTGCGGGTGCGTGCCGGCGTTTGGTGCCACGTGTGTGCTTGGTAGGGGAGGCACAAAGTTAGGTCGTGAGATTTGTGAGGCCTATCACATTGACAGAGAAGGTGATAACTGTGTAAGCACTAGTTCACTTACCTTGAACAAAAAAGAAAAAATGTACCTAAAGCACAGTCTGCCACACCTTGATTAGATTGTCTATGTATTGTTAACCCAGTGTGCGCATAACAACTCAGTTGATGTTTAGCGCTCGTCCTGTCTACTTCTTTGTCTGTGTCTTTGTTATATGCGCTAGTCTTTTAATTCGTCTTTTGCGCTGGTTTCCTTCTTCAAACATAGCGCATGAAGACAGGACAATGTTGTCTCTGCACTGTCCTGTCTTCATGCGCCGTATTTTTCAAAAGGCAGTTGTATCTTTCGTTAATATGTAGTTAAAAAATTGTTAAAATGCTCAACAAGTGTTTGGCCAGATAGTAGGCGGCTTATGTGCAGTAAGCGTTCGGGTGACGCATTTCTTTCTATTTACACGGCCTCTACATGTGTTAGCGCTCTCCGCACCTGCCACTTAGTAATGCTCTTTTCGCGGGCACTCAGCGTCTACTTGCCGCACACTAATGGCCTGCATTAATGCTTCATTCTTCATAAATAGCCTTGCTTCCTTCTCATTAATGGTTTTAACGACTTCGACACACTCACCTAATGACAGCTGGTGAAAGTTCGTGTTGGCACCGTCGCAGCGGCGGGCCGACTCACTCCGTGGTTTTTGAGATTATTGCACAAGAAGTCGATTTAATGCCTTAAATACGGTCTAAATCGCACCAAAGTGCTCTAAACACGAAAACTAAACCATCTTAAAGGCACCGTGCAGTGGAAGCTCGACGACCGCGATACCACTTGGAGCGTCACGAGGGTGCTCCCTTTAACAAATTCCTTTAAACAGTCCAGAGACTTCTGTCCATAAAGTCTATAGACTCTCTTTAGACAAAAACTAGAGAACTGTCTACAGGCAACACAAATCCTATTGACCATCTGTAGACAATCTATAAATTTATGGCCATACACTTTTAGTAGACTTTTCTCTATAGACAGTATATGGACTAAGAATAGACATAAGTATAGGAAGGCAATAAAGTCTATAAGAAGTCTACACTGTATGCAGACGACTTTTGTAAGGGCTGCTTGCGTCCAATTTGAGAGAAAGGGCCGGTCGAAATAATTTCATTGCTGATCAGCCCCACCATGTGTCGCGATGTGCGCCGAGACGGCGCCTTGCTCAGAGCAAACCCTATAAATTATTTACTGTAGGCGGGCAAAGGAAGTCCATCAGCTTTTTTTTTTTGCTTTTTGATGGTCGTAAGTTCCTAAACTTAGTGTTTTTCTGAACCCCTCAAAAGTTTGAAAGCAATGAACATTACTTGAGCAGTTAAGTAATTATGAACTTAGAGTACTCTTTGTTTCATTAAGTAACTTCGAATTCTACTTGTTCGTAGTGACTACTAGCGGCAGAAAAACAAGTGCAGCGCTCCCGGCTTTTGGAAAGAAGAAAAGCTGCAATCCGCAAATTTCCCGAAAAGGAAGCAGAAGAAGAGCAGTCTCCACCGCGTAGATTTATCCCACGACGTCATTGCTTGGCTAACCGGTGAGTTTATCAATTATTTGAACTTTTACGGTGACGGCAGCATCCAGCGGTCACGGCAGTATCCAGGGCAGCGTTTGAAATACGGGATATTCGCAGCTTTTGCGTTACATTCGCGACATCTGAGTCGCAAACAGTTGTATTCTGGTTTAAATTGATCCTGGCATTGTCCGTTTCGATCAGTATTGTGAGCTGTGCGCCTCTGTTTACGATTACCTGCTCAGAACATGCAGTGAAAACTTCTGGGAGATTTGGACCGGAATGGTTGATGTACTTCTACTGCTTCTGGTAGCGCAAAGGTGCTTTTCAAACCGAAGTTCTATTCGAGTGCAATATACAGTTCGCAAAAGGGGTCAAGGGGAGAGAGGTGTCGCGTTTCTTCATTCGTCCTTAAGGTCTTCTTTTGCTACGCGGTGTGATGAAAGCTACGGATATGTGCGAAAATTGAGCCAGGTGATTAAGTTTGTCCACTGAGAGGCAAAATAATAAGTATTTCATCACTCACCTCCACTGGAGCATCGGGGATATTCGTGACGTGTTTTTCAGCAATACAAGCAGGTCAGCACTTTGTGTTTCGTCTCCACCTTCATTAATGCCATAGCATTGGAATCGGCGTCAGACTGAAACATCGCCGATTTCCGAGACGAAATTCACTGATTGGTAGAGAGGTCAAATGAATTTATCGCGTCATTATAGCCTGCCCACCGTGCCAGCTGGAAATCTTATCACATGATTGCGAGCTACCTGATGAACGTAGCAGGTAAAATTAATGAGTGTATCTAGAAGGTTACTTGATCTCCTGCCATCATCACAGCCTGCTCACCGAGTCGTGAGCAACCTAGTGTCTAAACAGCAACCTAGATAGAGAATCGACGTCAAAAACGAGAAAAAAGAAATGTACGCAGATGTCGACACCTTCGCAGCATGGCGGATACTTGCTACTGCAGCTAGCAGCCTGAATGTGGCGGTTGATGAACAGACAATTGCAAAGAAACTGACGCAAACAGACAGGAAGGTTGCAACCGAAACTGCGACAAATCTGCATTCTAAGATTATCGCATTCCACTCTTTAGGTGATTGAAGCGTCCCTCCAATATTTCGCCCCGTTTTTTAGTTACTTTTCAAACCGAGGCTCTAGTCGAGTGCAACATAAAGCTCGCAGATGATCGCCTTATTTTTTAATATTCGTATGCATCGTCAGGCAAGAACTGCAGATTTATTTCTTACCGTCGTGGCATCCCGTTCAGCAGATATAAAACGCCAAGCTGAAGTAGAACAGAGTAAAATATAACCATATTTAAATTTTTTATGTGATACATATTGTCACACCCCTCTGTGCGAAATTCACGGTCCCCCCCTAGGTAAATTAAGACGCCCTTCCAAGATCGAGATATTGCGCAGTCTCGAAGTGAATCGACATCAAGGTGGCCCTAAGAGCCCCAACACAATATTTATCCCGGCCTAACCGTACGACAAACGTTGGATACGGGCAGAGTTCTACACTGCTTTGTTCTATGACCCGCTACAGACTAGAAAGTTGTAGACCCAGGCTTTACGGGAACCTGGCTATGCGAGTATTCGATTTCACGCGTTCTTCACAATTTTTTCCTTTGTGCGTCACAGTTCGTGATGAATTTAATGGCGCAAAGAGAGTTATGACCAAAGAGCGCTTTACCACAGCACATCTTCATCTACTGAGTGTGGGGTCAATGACCCATTCAAAAGTATTTCACCCCCGGTAAACCGAGCACAATTCGAGGAGGCAGCTTGTACCCACTGCATCAACAGTTACTCTTTCGCGACCATTGGGCATGCGATTTGGTTCAATTCGCAGTACCTGGACACGAACTTTTGGACGTGATGGTTGGTCGCACCGAAAAGGCTTCGTTTCATCGTCATTGTGTTATGCAAGTAGCCGTTCTTGCTCGACGGATAGAGTTAGCTGCCTAGCGTGTAAAGAAAATGCATAAATTTTCTTCCCTTCGTATACTTTAATGGCCCAATGTTTTAGAAGAATCCCCCAAGCTGGATTATATTTGTAATAAGGAAGTAATTTCTCATTGACATCAAGCACAGTGCAGCTATAGGAGTACAAAATAAAGCTGTACAGCATTCCTTTGTAGCCATTTGGCGGAGATTGCTTGGATGCCAATGGTAATTACTCCCTTATTACAAATCTGTTTCACCTTGAGGGATTGCTCTAAAACTTTGAACCAATAGTGCTCCCACCTCGAGTTATAAAAAATGAAGTCTTTGTGCAAGCTGTATACCTTTCCTACTCCACTACGTGGGATTCCCTAAAACATTTCCCTAAATCATGTTCCCGCTTCGAGTTAATGGTCAATTCGCTACCACCCTACCAAACGCTAGCCGCCCCCGTTATGTCAGTTGGTATAGCGACAGCTTTGTTGTTGCAGTGGTCTCGGTTTAGGAGCATGGACAACGGCAAATTTTTTTTAACGATGGAGTTTCTGTGGAAGCCGTGTAGCTTTCCTCTGTCGCCGTATGGCTGCATTTGGGTGGATGTCAATGAGCAATTATTTCCTTATTTCATGTACCCTAACTTTCTTTACTGTTCTGGGGTATTCGGTGGCATTGGGCTTGTCTGATGCTCTCCAGTGAATTTCTCCATGCCTTCTTCGCCCCACTTGACAATGAACGTTTTCGTTTTATAGATTCAGGCCATCCTAGCTAGCGACAAAGCAAAGCTTTGCAACAAATGATAAAACGATTAGATTTTGTTTAGGCCTAACGAACTCCAAAATTTTCCGTTTTGCCCCATGTGCAGCTTGCTGCTAAAATATTGCCGTCTTAATTTTTGGTCGGTGCGACTCACTAGTATCAAACATTCTTAAACTTTCCACTATCTAGCACCCTAATCTAATTGGGACAGCACATACGTTTCTCATGGCCGTGTGGGCTGTTTGAGCTGCATGGTTTAAAAAATGTGGCTGCGAAATTTTGCGTCTTTTTCCACCACTTTCTCTTTCACCAAGGCTCACTTCGAAACGTTTTTCTCTGGTTAGAAGAGGCCAATCTTTTCAGCCTTACAAATAGTTTCAGTGAAGATATGGCGGGTTATGCCACCAAAATCACAAGTGAACACGTTGATATATTTAAAAGCTAGCAGGGGGGGGGGGGGGGGGGCAGGGGTTGAAAAACAAAATGTGGCGTGTTGGCCAGTGTCACGTGTTGCCCCACTCTCCTCTCCCTATGCAAATTTAGGAAAGCAGGGCAAGCGGAAGCTTCCCAGAAACACTTGTCTAGTCAGCGATACACACCCTCCATCAGGTTAATTAATGACTGATGGGTGCATTTGTAAAAATTGCGCTTTGACGTTGCCGGTAAGGCCCCGACATCTATATCAGCTAACTCATTTTGGTGCCCGTAAGAACTGCTTTGAATACTAATTTCTTTCACGAACTCTTCCCGATTTGAATAACGTCAAAAACAATGAAGTGTTGCAGCCGTCTCTAATAACATTCGAACGAACAACGTATTTTCTAGTTTGTGTTGCCGCTTTTGCTGCTTTAATATTTGTTGTATATTTTTATTTTTATTGTTTCTAGCTTGCTGTTAAAATGATTGTATTTCTGATGCTGCCAGCAGAACTTCAACTTGTACTGTTATTTTATTCTTTACGCTTGCGCGCTCTGTTAAACAGTTTTGTTTTTTCCACGCCGCTAAAATTCCGACAGCAAAAGGTTGCAGTATCAATAAATAAAGACATTCATCGCGCTGTTTTGTGTTTCCTGCACACTAGCAATGGAGTGCCTCGGACGCAATGAAACACAAGTGCATATCATTAGTCAGTAGTAGACTAGATACACCCAACTTTCGGTGGTGTGCTTTTCCTATTGAATGATATGTAGAGTGTGTCTGCTTGCATCACGCAAACTTGGGCGCCCCTTAACATTTAATGTAGACAGCTGGACTAATTGGTTGCTTGCAATGCGTGGTACACATCTGTATCGCCTCATTCATGCTCTTACACCAGGATACTGGCACGGGCAGGTTGGTTCAACATACTAGAAATCAATCGCGCGACGATGGGACAATAAAGACCGACATCGACATGAAGGCAGACACAAGAGCTACTCCGTTCAATCTCTTCGACAGACATGAGCGAGCAGTCTGCTGACGGGTCCCGGGCATCACCCACGCACCGCGCCTCCAAGATATCTCCAAGCCGAAGAAGCAGAGAGCGGCGACCACGTGGACCAACCGCGACAGCCGGAGAGGAGTGCCCGCCCGCCAGTACTGAGGTGAATCATCTCGTAGCTTAAAATGAAAGGTCAGCATACGTGCGACTAGGCCCCTCAGGGTTACGAGAGACAGCCTGTCCAAAAGCCGCAGTAAGTGAAATTAAAGCCAGAAACTGGCTGACGTTATTGTGGGACACCAAAAAGTTATGGTAAATATTGTTGCAGTCCAGAAAGTCCTTTAAAAAGGTTAAGTATTATGTGCTACTTCCCAGACATTCACTGTCAAAACACCTCTGGTGTTCGCTCTTTTACCGAAGGACATAACGAACGCCATAATTCTAAAGGGAAACTGCACCACGTTTTGAGAATTCAGTGATAGTCAAGGATTTAAATCGTTAAATGATGTAGGTAAACTCTGTCATGTGTTTTTTTTTTCTCAATAGCGTTTGGAATGGTGAAATAATCAGAAATTAAATTTCATGCTTCTCCTCACAGCAATACAGGGGTGCGGAGAAGCTTGGTGTGGTGTCACGGACAGTAAAAATTGATTTTGAGGAACGGAAGTGACCCAGTAACTCTCTCACATATCTCGGCGGAAACCAGAACTGCGCCTTAAGGGAAGGAATAAAGGAAGGAGTGAAAGAAGAAAGGAAAACAGAGGTGCCTTAGTCGAGGACTCCGTAATAATTTCGACCACCTGGGGATCTTTAACGGGCACTGACGTCGCACAGCACGCGGGCGTCTTTTACGGTAAGGTTTCAAATTACGGCTGCCATCAACCACACCCTTCCCTTCGTCATGAGATGCTACCATACAACGTTCGGCAGGCTTATTCTTTGATGGCTTAAGTCTTCTTTTCTCGAAGTAAGCATTTATCCTTAAATGTACCGCTACCGCTCGTAACGTCATCATGCGCCCCTTACTTGCCGCTGTGCGCGGCGAAGACACTTTAAAGGCACCCTTACTTTAATCGGCTATTTCACCATTTGAAATGCTACGTCAAAAGGACTTCCCATGCGTTACCTGCAAGTTTGACGCTTTCGACCTCTTTAAGCTTGCCGAATTTTAAAGCCTCTCAACAAAGAATGTACTTGCCCAAAGAACACAGGACACAGCAAAGTAACACATACGACAAGAACAGAGCGCAACTTCCAACTAGTTTATTAAGAGCAGGCAACTTGAATATATACCGGTTTTGGCCAACAGAAAGATTGCAAAACCAACAGAAAGATAAGCCACGTGCGCAGTTCATACCAGCATGCCGCCACCAAGGGTACAACCAGATATCATTCTGTCCAACTGATATGATACTCCAAACATAACAAGCAAAACATAAAACCAAAAAAAAAGAAACTGAAGATTCTTGAGGTGAAAAATGAATGCGGGCAATATGACATAACTTAGCAAAGCAGTGTCAAAAATGCCATAACAAAAGCAGTCAAACATGAAAGTGATATCTGTCAACAGGTAAACTATCCTCGTTGCAAAAGCAGTGTCAATAAAGCGAGTGTGAAACGCCAAAAACATTAAGCCACAGAGATAACAGCACCGAGTTTCACCGACGTAAAGCAAACTAGAGGACATCGAATTTACACTTGTCCATCTAAGAATGTTATCTCTTTGTCGAGCAGAACAACTTAAGCAGTACTAACGCATTCGTCACTGGTGTTAGCAATATGAAAAGCCTCAATTATTTCTCTCCGAAGTTTAGTCTTAGCATGAGCCAGAATCGTGGTATTGGTAAAGATGGGCTTGCATCCATGATCCACAGTATGCTCTGGTAGGCGGCGTCTTTCATTGTTTTTTATTGTCCTTTCATGCTCCCGCAGTCTCTCGTTGACGCACTTTCCCGTTTGTCCGATATATACGCAACCACAGGTTAACAGAATTCGATACACGACATTGGTGGCGCATTAGACGTAATGATAATCGTGCTTCGTTTCACATGACTCTCGCTTCTTAGACAGGACAGTACAAATACTAGAAAGCTTACTGGGGGCGGAAAAAAGAACCTTTGCGTCACATATATGGCCTATCTTCTTCAAGTTGTGGGAAATTCTATGGATATATGGTATCACCTTCATGCTGTGTCTAGGGATTGGGGCGCTCGAAGACTTCTTGTTGCCTTCTTTTACCTTCTGTAGAAGACTGACTGTGACACTGCTGATGACGTCAGTGGGTACCCTGCTTTCTCGAGACGGGCAGTTTGGTTTCCAAAACTGCCTTCCATAAAGTGCGGGCAGCTTTTGTTGAGCGCTGCTTGAAGAAGTGTTCCTACAATCCCACGTTTTATCAATTTAGAATGGGCGCTTTCATAAGGAAGCAGACGTTTTCTCGTACGTGGGTTGTACTTGTAACACAGATCGCAGTCAGGTTGACCAAAGTTGATCTGCAGATCTAAAAACTGGATACAGTTGCCTTGAGGGAATTCCCAGGTGAACTTCAAGCCTCAAGACTCAGTGGTGAACAGCTTAACAATCTCTGGCACCAAACCTTCAAAACTTCCTTCTGACGGAGCGTTCAGTATGACCAGGTAATCGTCCACATACATCATAATTTTGAGTACGGCCGTCCCTGTCAGGTTTTTCTGGACACGGTTGTCCATGGCAGATAGGTATATGTCACAGAGCACCGGTGCGACTGCAGAGCCTATGCAAATGTCATCTTTCTGCTCATAAAATTTATCTTCGAAGGATATGGCTGTCGATTGCAGGTAGAATTCCAGCAAGGTGATGAAGTTGTCCGTACTGATTCCAGTGGAATTTTGAAAACTTATCTCATCTGTGCTGGAAATATTCTCCCGAACCGTTTCTAGAAGGTTTTCATGTGGAACAGAGTAATATATATCCTCGACGTCTATGGAAAACGCCGAGGTGGCAGAGTGAAGGCCTTTGTTGTGTCCTGTGTTCTTTGCGCAAGTACATTCTTTGTTAGAAATGAACCAACACGCCCAGACAAGAGTGTTAATTTTAAAGCTTGTGCAGTTAATTTTAACGGTACTCGTTTTTCTCAGGGATGTGATTTACCAAGATTAGAAGACTATATGTATTCTTGCGAAAATTCGTCATATTTATTCTTATATTTATTTCTTCACTGCAGCAAGAAATGCGCTGCATCTCCGGCTTGATAGCGTGCTCATATGTTCAGAGTTTCTGCTGGTTGGCGCAACCAACCTGGACTTTCATGAACTTAGCAGCGAACGGTTCACTCAGGGCATAGGAGTCTTGTCCTGTGTTCACCGTCTGTTGGCAGCAGAGTCCAAGTGAAGTTTTTTTTTTTGCTTTGCTCGTTCGAGTCGAGGTCGTCTTGGTTTCATCGGGCACGTTACTTCGTGGCAACTCGCCAGGCGCCTGTCCCCTGCAGTCGAGCTTCCGTGCACAGCACTCCGGCAGTACCACAGTCCTTGTTTGCTGAGCTACGCCAGCTAGCAATGGAGGATTGCTGTGCCTGCGTAGCGGATGCAGCTTACGGTGCAAGCACCACGCTGGCATAGGAGAAAGCTTATCTGGAGCCTTTGGCTCGGTTATCTCGACGCGTGCGGACTTCCACGCGCGGCATCAGATATTGTAGACGGAATGCAGCCCAGCGGAAACGAATCTCGTGAGCTCCCCCCGTCCTGTATCGGCGTCACCCAGCCCTGGCCGGTGTGAACATTCGCACGTAATTACACTGGTGAGACGGATATTCTTAAATCTATACTGTAGCCTTCCGAGGAACATCTTTGTCGGTAGCCGCTGTTGATGCTGTAGCATTAAAGGCCGCCTGTGTCAGCGCATTGTTGTATTCGTTTGTTTTCAAGAGCAGCGCCCGCCGTGGCCGGTAGTGCGCTGCGGCGCTAGCGATTATAAGGGGGAGGGTAGAGGGGGAGCTGACTGTCAGGCCAACACAAGCAGAGGATATACATATTGTACCAGAGTTTTTTTATACAGGGGTCGATGACAGGGGATGAAAGATGGGCACCCAGTGCGCTGTGCCCCGACCCAAGACATGCACTCTCATCTTTTTCTTCATTGCCGTGCCTACAAAGCTGCCGCAGCGTCATATTCGTCACTACACGATATATTCCTCCCAGCAATTTTAGAGCTCCACATCTGGTGCCCAACGTGGGCCCGCTCTTAGAACAATGTACGAGTCTCTTCGGTCTAAGAAGCAATCATTTCTTTGTCTGGGCATCGCAAGTGGTAGGCCTAGCGTGAACATTGGTCACAAGGCTCGGCGGCACACTTTTTTGAGTGCGAGGCGAATTTGGCTGTAGCGTGTTCAGACTCTTCGACGAGCGCAGTGCATTTTAAAGCATTTTGTGGCGGGATCATTCCGCACGACAGAAGCGTGGTCCAAATCGAGGAAGCGTAAGAACCAGCACCGCCGGAGTGGTCCAGCCCAAATAGAGTGAAAATGGAAGCCTTCTGGGTGGTCTGAGTTTTTCTGCGCATATTAGTTTTTGTCCACAACCCTTGGAGGCATGGCTCTGAGAGCTGGTGGGCCGCGGGTCACGGATCCTGTAATGAACTAGCTGGTATTGTAGTTGGGCACCAGACGCTCCAACACCATCCGTTACGGTGGGCGCCGACCGTTCGGAAGCTAATCAGTGCAGCGAGTGGAGTAGGACGATACCGGACAGCTGAAGACTCCTCGTGGCTGGATGTATATGCCCCTTCAGGGATTTTCGTCCGTCCTTGGCAACGTGGCTGTCAGGTCTAAGACTTTATGGAGCTTCCCGGTCTACATTAATTAACACACCACCAGGAGGACCACCAGGATCCATGGAAAGTGAGAGTAGCGCAAAACGGGACAAAGGGACAGAGAAAGACAGACACAACACAGGCGCTGTGTTGTGTCTGTCTTTCTCTGTCCCTTTGTCCCGTTTTGCGCTACTCTCACTTTCCATGGATCACCGTTACCGACTCGCCCAAGTTTCTACCCTTGTGGACCACCAGGAGTCTCGCTTGACACGTGGAAAGACTTTTTAAGCGACCTTGACGTTTGCACAGCCGCCCGGCACTTTACTAGCGGATTTGGCAGCCTTCCGCCTCATTCGTTGCCTATATAAAAGAGCATGGGAAGCTTTTTCCCCACTAATGCCGATTCAGTGGAGTCAACCAGGTCTCCTGATCTATGTACTTCATCTTTCTGCTGCCTGCTCTGAAGGAACTGCCTGTCAGGCGCATCCATTCGAGGCGGCAATGGTCAGAAACGCAAGCAGTCACCTCCGGCTGCCCCTATCTTGGCGTCAATGTGCAACCGTCGCGCCCTGCTCTTTCAACCAGACCTCACAACATAGGGCCTGCTGACACGCAGTTCGCGGTGATGCCAGTGAGGCCTATGGTGACTTTCACGCAAGCTTTTGGGTGTCTTGGACGTCGGCGTGAATCCGTCGCTGGCCGTCAAGGCAGTCGCAGTGGGCCTGAGTGCATGGGCACATCATAGACGTGGCTTCCACCGCAAGATCTGTCTCAAGTTCACGAAGAATACCTCCAGAGCCTCTTTAGCTTGTTCTCACAGCTGCCCGGAAGATTACAAGTGAGGGGATGTGGGGACTCATCAGGCTACGTCCCCTGTAGTCGAGCTTCCCCGTGCAACACCCCCGCTATGCCCCGTGCTTCTTTGCTTAGCTGCGCTGGCTAGCACTGTAGGCCGCCTGTACCTGAGCAGATAGAGCCGCTTACGGTGCAAACATCATGCTGGCACTGGATAAAGCTGATCTAGAGTCCCCCCGCAGGGGGGCGCCTGCAGCTTGCAGGCGTCGCGACGGTGAGTGGCGACACCGCGGGTTCCCGAGCATCCGCAGGGACATCCCCGCAAGGGGATGATGGTGAACTGTGCATCACCACGGACCCGAGCACCCGCGCCTCGCCGTGCGTGGCATCGCCGTGTCCGGGGAAAAGGGGATCCTGGTGGTTGAGCCGATGCCGAGCGTTTGGACCCTTAAGGCCCCTTGGAGGAGGCAACACACCACTTTGGCCCCAGCTTCCTGCAGACGGCACCTCCGGCCTGACCCGACCGGGGGGAATCGGCAGTCGCCTTTTCCTATCCTCATCTCCATCTTTCACTTTCCTATCTCTGTCTCACAACTCTTCTATATCCTACTCACTTCTTGGTTTTTCCTGTTTTCCTGGCGGCGAGGGTTAACCTTGTGTGACCAACTACCCTGAGTTGAGTCATATTTGGTTATAGTTAAGGTGTACAGCTGGCGTGGGCAGGACTTGCTTTCAAGTTCCTGTCCCGTCCCCTTGTTGGACTCCATGGTGGGTGGCTGGCACCATGACTGAAAAACTTCATTTTTTATGGCTCCCCCCCTTTCAAAACCCGATCGCTCTCTCAAGAGAGGGCGGAACGAAGCAGCTGATTTTTTCTCAAAAAAGAGACAAACATTTTCAAAGTTCCACGTAATCCACAGTGAAAGTGACAGAATACAGGCAAGAATAATATCCCCATTCCTTGTGTCAAAATGCTTAACCGATACCTTGGGCCCTGGCTACAAGGTCTCAAAAATGTCCAGCGGTGACTTACTTCTTGAGCTGCGCGACAGCATCCAGTGTTCAAAACTCTCCAACATTGCGTCTATAGGGGACATCTCTGTCTCTGTAACCCCCCACCGATCTCTAAACACAGTCCGAGGTGTAATCTCGGAATCAGACTTTATCCATATCACAGAAGCTGAAATGCTTGAAGGGCTTACCGACCAGAATGTAATCGATGTTCACCGAATCAAGATCCGCAGGGATAACAAAGAAATAGATACCAAACTCATGGTCCTCACATTTAATACCAGTACCTTGCCCGAAACGATCGAAGTTGGATACTTGAAAGTCAACGTCAGACATTATATACCCAATCCCCGCCGATGTTTCAACTGTCAAAAGTTTGGCCACGGCTCACAAAGTTGCCGCGGCCGCAAAACCTGCGCGAAATGCGCTTCGAAAGACCAGCATTCTGAAGAATGTGACGCAGCACTGCGCTGCGCAAACTGCGAAGGAGACCATGCAGCGTACTCCAGGGCATGTCCGTCCTGGAAAAAAGAAAAGGAAATAATTACCATAAAGACAAAAGAAAACATTTCATTCAAAGAAGCAAGGAAGCGTTTTGCGCTTATGAACACCTTCTCTTTCACAGCAAAACCCAACTTCGCTGATGTGGTGCGCGGGGGCGTAGCACCACACAGCTCTACGGCACCTGCCGAGGCTGCTTTCACAGAGCCAGTGGCAGGGCCATCCACGCCCCAGGCAGGGACAGCGAAGGCTGCTCTGCCACCCTCAAAGCAGGGAGCGCCGGTCCATGGGTCGGCATCCCGCAGGACCTCCCCCCGTCGGGAGAGGCCTGAAACTAACACAACCGCGGGCCCTCCGCGGTTCTCCAGCACCTCGGTTGAGGTGATGGATACAGCACCCACTCCGCCTCCACTACAGAGGCGGAACAGCTCTCTTGAGCGGAAAAAAGACAGGCCCCTCATAACGGGCCCACCTCATAAGTAAATCTCCTTTTATTTTCACTCAAAAACACAAGCATGGCTTTTTTAATTCAATGGAATTGCAGAGGACTTATGCGGAATTATAGTGACATAACACATATTTTAGGGTCAATGTTACCCATAGTTTTATGTCTTCAGGAGACCAATCGTGGTCCACAACATGTACATATCCTGAAACATTATCAAACATTTAGACGCGATCGCGAGCAGGCAAATCGACTTTCAGGAGGCGTCGCAATTGTCGTCCAAAGCGGCGTCCCTGCTCGAGAAATCAAGCTCAATACAAAACTTGAGGCGGTTGCAGTCAGCATCGTCAGTTATAAAACACTAACAATCTGTTCCGTATACATTCCTCCACATTTTACACTAACAGTCCATGATCTAGAAGAATTGATAGATGAACTTCCAGAGCCATATCTGGTAGTTGGGGATTTTAACGCTCACTCCCCTTTTTGGAGAAGCGAGCGCTGCGACTCTAGGGGACAAACAATAGAAGATTTTATCCTCTCAAATAACATCTGTCTTTTAAATACAGGAAAAGCAACTTATTGTTGCCCAAGCTCGGCAAAAATGAGCTTTCTCGATTTAGCTTTCGCATCACCATCGCTTTTTACCGATTTTAAATGGGATGTTTTAAATGACCCTCTGGGAAGTGATCACCTTCCTATTATCATCAGTCTCTCATCGTCTACTGCAGTCATCCCCACAAGACCACGGCGCTGGAAACTTCACCTCGCCGACTGGTCACTTTTTACAGCAAGTGCCACACTAGAAAAAGAATTTTGTGAAGATCTCAGCATAGACGAAATTAATGGAAAATTTACTACATGCATAATATCGGCCGCTACACTAGCCATACCACAAACAACAGGACTCGTACACAAAAAACATAAAGTATGGTGGACACAAGAATGCACATTGGCAAAAAAACAACAAAATAAAGCTTGGGGCTCTCTGCGTCGGTATCCCACAGCGGAGAACTTGATAGCCTTTAAGAGGGCCAAGGCCAGAGCGCGATTCGTTCGGAGAAACGCCGAGAAATCCTCGTGGCAGAAATATGTGTCCTCTATAAACAGCTCAATAACCTCAAAAAAATGTGGGAAAAAGTTCGAAGATTCAGTAGTGACCATACCCCTTTCACACTTCCTCTATTGACTACACCCGGGACACAAACATCATTAGAAGAACAGGCCAACATACTAGGTGAGCATTTTGCAGAAGTTTCCAGTTCGTCCAATTACACAAACACGTTCCAGAAGCACAAAGCAATAGCAGAAAAACAAAAACTTCCATTTGCAGCAGGTATGAACGAGGACTACAATCAACCCATCACACTCCAGGAATTGATTAAGGCATTATCTTCTGGTAAAAAGACAGCAACAGGCCCAGATAATGTGCATTACGCTATGCTTGCCCATCTCTCTGAGGCTGCCGTGCAGGCATTGTTGAACTTCTTTAACAAAATATGGATGACTGGCAGAATACCTGAGGAGTGGAAGAAAGCAATAATAGTACCTTTTCTGAAACCCGGAAAACAACCAACAAGTCCTAACAATTACAGACCGATAGCCCTCACCAGCTGCATCGCTAAATCTTTCGAAAGCATAGTAAACATTAGACTGACCTTCACACTTGAATCTCGTCGACTCTTAGATTTACATCAATGTGGATTTAAGAAAGCATGCTCGACCACTGATCACCTTGTCCGCCTAGAAAACACCATCCGAGAGGCGTTCATCCACAAACAGCACTGTATCGGTGTCTTCTTCGATTTGGAGAAGGCATATGATACCGCGTGGAAGTTCGGCATCCTCCATGACCTAGCAGATCTAGGGATCCGCGGCAGGATGCTGAACTGCTTGAACGACTTCCTGACTAACCGCACATTCAGAGTCTGTCTGGGAGCAACTCTATCAACGACATTCACCCAAGAGAATGGCGTACCCCAGGGATGCATTTTAAGTACGACACTCTTTATAGTAAAAATGAATTCTTTGGCCAAAGTAATACCTAAGTCCGTAATGTATTCAGTTTATGTAGATGACATACAGATAGAATACACTTCATCCAACATACTGTCCTGCGAGAGACAAATACAAATCACACTAAATAAACTGGCTGCTTGGGCAGAGAAAAATGGATTCAAGTTCTCCCCTGAGAAAACAATAGCTGTTTTATTCTCATTACGACGAGGCCTACAGGTCGATCCCAATCTGTGCTTGAATCAAACCACACTGCCAGTCAAACAGGAAAATAAATTTTTAGGCGTCACTTTTGACAAGAAACTTACATTTCTGTCACACATTAACAACCTGAAAAAGAAAGCATCCCAAGCCCTCAATGTATTAAAGGTACTCTCGCGAAAACGGTGGGGGCCCGATAGAGCATGCCTATTGCAAATATATCGCTCTTTGGTGCGCTCCAAGCTGGACTACGGGTGTGTGTATATGGTTCGGCAAGAACATCCTACTTGAAACGACTGGACCCTGTTCATAATCTTGGTTTGCGCCTATCAACTGGAGCTTATAGAACATCCCCGGTAAAGAGTCTTTACGTTGAAGCTAATGAGCCCACACTAGAGGATAGAAGAGTCACACTAACATGCACGTACATCCTAAAAACCCGTTCTCTCCCTAAACATCTCTGCTATCCCATTGTTACCAAGTGCCCATCTAGGAGATTATTCAATAATAAACCACATTTTATCAGGCCACTAATAATGCGCTTTGAAGATAAATGTGAAGCCTTAGCAGTGCTGGACGCCCTACCTAATATTGCACAAAGACATGAATATCTACCACCATGGTACAGCCTTCCTTCAGTGTGTGACTTCACATTGACACACGTAAACAAAGAGAAAATACCACACGAGCACATACTGCAAGAGTTCTTTGCATTACAAGAAAAATATGACACTTACACCGAATTTTACACTGATGGCTCAAAAACAGAAAGTCATGTCGGAAGTGCAGTAATTCAAGGAACAAAAGAAAAAATGATACGATTGCCACAGTATGCATCGGTATTTACTGCGGAATGTTATGCCATCTTTATAGCTGTAGAACAAATAGTAAAACAAAACATGAAAAATAGCATCATTTACACCGATTCACTGAGTATGCTAAAAGCGCTGCATTCTACAAACGCTGCTGAACCCATAATAGGAAAAATCATACATAACATAGTTAAAATTACAAAGCAAAAACATAACATCATATTCTGCTGGGTCCCTAGCCATGTTGGAATTTTAGGTAATGAGAGAGCAGATGCTTGCGCAGCACAAGCTAGAATTGGCCATATAAAACAAGTTAACATACCACAGAGGGATTTTTCTAAATTACTGCAAAGTAAACTCAGGAATAAGTGGCAGATTGCATGGGACGAACAAACAAACAACAAACTACATTCTATAAAGCCTTTTTTGGGAGAATGGAGATCATGTACACATCAGGAGCGTTTCATAGAAGTTATTTTGTGTCGACTACGCATTGGACACACACACCTTACTCACAACTTCTTACTGACAAAAAAAGGCAAAACTCTGTGCGAAATGTGTGGCGATGAACTCACGGTAAACCACATTTTAATTGTATGCAAAGAACTGGAACAACTGAGGAAAAAAGATTTCACAACATTGTACAATGAATACATCCCACTACACCCCATGTTACTTTTAGGAGATCAAGCACTGGTTGATTTTGCAGCATTTTTAAATTTCTCAGAGAAGCCAATGTTTTATACAAACTTTAGATATAAAAAGCGTAACCTTTAACAAAAGCTCTAATCGTGTGTTTGGCGCATCATAGCCTGAGTTGCTTTTGCGCCATTAAAATCAATATAACTAACTAACTGATCTAGAGTCCTTGGCTCGGATTACTCGAAGCGTG
This sequence comes from Amblyomma americanum, assembly GCF_052857255.1. Taxonomy (NCBI): domain Eukaryota; kingdom Metazoa; phylum Arthropoda; class Arachnida; order Ixodida; family Ixodidae; genus Amblyomma; species Amblyomma americanum. Next base: position 24,894,130 of record NC_135505.1, read on the forward strand.
CGAACGCTTCCGCGCGGCACTCGTTAGAATGCAGCCTTGCTGGAAATTATCTCCTGAGCTCCCTCCAAACGGTATCGGTGCATTGGGGTCGCCCAGCCCCTGGCCCGCGCGAACATTCTCCCATGACTTGCTAACTCGTTCACAGAGATTAACTGGAAAGCATAATCAATGAGTTAGGTAGAGCAGGAGGGCAGGTCTAAAGATTAACATGGAGTAAATCAAAGTAGCATTCAAGAGTCTCTCAAGGGTACAGCAGCTCACAATTGGTAGCGAGGTGCTGGAAAGGTAAGGGAATACGTCTACTTAGGGCCGGGTCGTGACGCCTGATCCGTATCATCAAAGGGAAATAACTAGAAGAATAAGAATGGTGTGGAGCGCATATGGCAGGTTCCCTCAGATCATGAATGGCTTTTAACCGATATTCTTCAAAAGAAAAGTACACAACAGCTGTAGCTTACGGGTAATCACCTATGAGTCAGAAACGTGGAGGCTAACGAAAAGAACAACGCAGCGAGCCATGGAAAGAAAACTGATAGGTGTAATGTTAAGAGACCGGAAGCGGGCAGAGTGGGTGAGGGAGAAAACGCGTGTTAATGACATCCAAGTCAAAATCAAGAGGAAGAAACAGGCTTGGGCAGGGCATGTAATGCGAAGGTAAGATAACCGCTGGTCCTTAAGGGTAGCGGACTCGATTCCAAGAGAAGAGAAGTGTAGAAGGGGGCGTCAGGAGGCGGGCGGATGAGATTAAGAAGTTGGCGGGCATACAATGGCCGCAGCTGGCAGAGGACAGGGCTAACTGGAGAGACATGAAAGAGGCCTTTGCCTTGCAGTGGCCGTAGCCAGGCGGAATATGTTGATGATATATATAGTGTATTTTTCCGATCAGAGTCTGCTACTTAGTCTCTAGCCGGTGATAATTGTTTCTGTAGCAATTAACGCCGCTTGTGTGAGCACACTCATATTCTTTTGCTCTCAAGGGCACGACACACCGTGGTCGCCTTGCGCGCTGCGGCGCTGGCGATCACGGGGTGAGATGGCGGCATGAGTGTCAGACGCAGACGAGAGGAGAATGAACAGATATAACTCCCCCTTAGCACCGTCGTCGTGACTTGGCCTGTCGTTGTGGAATCCGCCGTCCTGCGTGAATACATGTGTTCGTAACTTTGTTTGTAAAGGAGCCCAACCTCTATAGGATGCTCTTCTAGGTCTTGCTTCAAACGGATTGGTGACTTATCCGGGCCACGTGTGCATATCTGCGTTGAAGTGATGCGAACTGTGCAGGTGATGGCAACAGCGGTGTCGACTCGATAGATGGGTGCCCCGCTTGGCGCATGTGTTTCGAGTGGCAGGGTCACTGATCAGGTCATGGTCGTGGTGCGTCGAAGAAGCCACGTAGGGTGGCGTGCATGCATGGGCATGACAGGCGATGTCGTCGTTCTCAAACAAAAATTACAAAATAAGCAATGGCCGATAGATCGAGGATTACAAGCTGTTACGCGTGATTTCGTCTGCCACATCGCAAAAATAGCAAGGTGAGCAATGGCCGATAGAACTCTGGCTCGCATTTTCTAAGCCTCAGCGCCTATCATAGTGCAAGCGGGAGTGAATAAACGGGGACTGTTCTGGTGCAGCAACTTTTCACTGACAAGGTTTGGAATGCTCCCATGAGGCGTACAAAGCAGTGCATCGTGGTCGGCACTTCTTGCGTCGTGGTCGTACTTGTCAGAGAGAGGTATATTACTGTAGTAGGATGGAAAGTTGGGCTGGTTAGGTTACGTTCATTTTACAGGAAAAATACAGTGCGAACAGAGACGACGAACGAAGAAGAGGTGCACAACACAAGCGCTCTCTCGCAACTAAAATTTTATTCAGGAGGAAAACACATATAAAAGCGACATAGAAAACGGCGATGTCAGCAATCACATGGGGCAGTCAACCCAAGGAACAAATCAAAAACTGAAAAAATAGCGCGGGGCGCCCGTTTTTTTTTTTTTGCATGGCCCATGGCAAATCAAGTATTGTCCAAGAACCGTATCTACGCATCAAATAATGTGATAGAAGGTTGTGATCCACGCGCTAGTTTTCTTCTTTATGAAAAACGCTTCCATAATCTCTCTGGTACGCTGGTCCTGGTGCCGGTACAGTACCTTGGTTTTCTCAAATATTGCCTTATAGTTTTTCTTATCTTCGCACTGAGCGCAATGTTTAGATACATCTGACGATGCTTGTTCGTGTTCTTTCAGGCGGATATTTAAGCAGCGCCCGGTTTGTGCAATATACACCTTTTGGCAAGTGAAAGGAATCTGGTACCAGATTCCGCTAGACAGAATACTAAATATATTCTGAGGGGGTAAAAAATGTGTCGCAGAAGGTAAACAGAAAGTGTGAAGCCAAAAGAAGACAAGCTGCCAATTGTGAACAATGTGCCCTTGCTAGACTGTAGAACATTACCTTGGTTTTCTGCATGCTAATTTTTAGACCCAGCGTTCTGCTCTACCTGTCTAACTCATTGATCATGATTTGTAGTGCACCTCTTGAGTGACTCAGCAAGGCAATGTCATCAGCGAATCGCAAATTTAGGTATTCTCCACATACTCTTGTTCCCAACTGTTCCCAATTTAGGCCTCGGAATACTTCCTCTAAACAGGCGGTGAACAGCATTGGCGAAATCTTGTCTCCTTGCCTGACGCCCTTCATTATTGGAATTTTATTGCTGACTTTATGGAGGACTATAGTAGCTGTGCAGTTGCTATATATGTCTTCCAGTATTTTGACATAAGGCTCTTCTACACCATAATTACGCAATGCCTGTATGACTGCTGAGGTTTCCACTGAGTCGAATGCTTCCCACGAAGTCGAAGGTTTCCACTGAGTCGAAGGCAAACGACTATTGACTACTGCTTAATATCTCAGGGGATGTATAGCGAGCTCGAAATATTGGAAATAGACGAAGAGGGAAGTACAGCAATGGAAGTGATCATGAGCGTATTAGTCTACATTTGGGAGCCCTGCTCAAAAGAGAAATGCAGAGACGTCGAAAAAAGAACGCTAATTTAAACGACGCACAAACAGCGCTAATAGCCACCAGCATAGAGGAGACAATCGAGAAACGCCCCAAGGAAAAGTAGGATTATGATCTGCTCATCAGCACAAAAATGATACAAGTAAAAAGAGTAAACCGCTGGAGAGGAAAGAGGAAGTCACGAAGCGGGTTGAATAAGGAAATTAGTGAGGCCATCGACCAACGACTAGTGGCTTCAAGAGAACAGAAAGATGCAAAGAGGTCGCAGTTATCTGTAAAGGAAAGAGGCCAAAAATGGGAATCTTATCTACAATAGAAACAAGTGCAGGTCTTCGTCCAGGCTCAAATAAAACAGTCCTCTGATCGCTGGCTGAAGTTCGCGATGCAACTAAAAGGGGGCCAAGAAAATTCTGGAACCATAAAAGCTGGCTGGGTAAAAAGAATGTTTGGAGGGAGACGACGCTCGTGAACGTCTTTTTATGTGCTCTTATAAGTCCCTCGTCCGTATTTTGGCGCTGCCTTCTAAACAGCTATGAACTACATTACATCAGTTATAGCGGAGTCATTTTGGCGCAATGATCGAGTAATCTCCCCAAATGAAGGTTTTCTGCCATTGCACAGCGCAATAGAAAACAGCTTGGAAGTGACCAGTCTTTGGCAAGAAAAAGGCGGAAGCAAATATTCCTAAATGTACATCCGCAGGAATAGATGAAAATCCAGTCAAGCTGATTCATGAACTTGGCCGAAGAAGCAAGGAAACGATAATAAAGTCATTGAAGACAGTCATAACAAATAAGCAAATTCCGTACAGCTGGAGACAGAGTAAAATGAATTTGATTTATAAAGAGAAAGGACATAAGATGAACACAATCCTTCAGACCTATTACGATAACATCTGTTTTAAAAAGGCTGGCAATATAGGCGCTGAAATTAAAAATGAAGTCATGAGTAGAAAGTAATAGGTTACTCAGAGAACTTAAGAACTGGCTCAAAAATAGTAGGCGCTTAGATGGTAGCATGCATAGAAATAGCTAAGGCAGAAAACAGACCTCTGTATTAAGGCTTTGTGGAAATAAGTGGTGCGTACGACAACGGCAACACAGAACTCCTGTGGAACATATTAAAAGGTGAAGGTATCGGTCATGAGGTAGTAGATTTTCTACAGGAAGTATGCCGAGAAAACTAAATTGAAATTACATGGGAAGGGATGAAGAGTACGACAGCTGTCGAGGTACACAGAGAATTAAGACAAGGTCGTCCTCTATAATCGCTCCTATTCATGATTTATATGATAATATGAATTAAGGCTACAAGGAATCAATCTAGGTCATAATCTGTCGTACAGATTAGGCAGAAAGGTCGTCGAGCAATGGCTACCGGTTACAATGTATACGACGATATTGTACTGTTAGCAGATAGCCAGGATGATTTGCAAACTTTCGTCGTCTTCAAACTTCATCGTCTCCACAGCAAATTGCTGTGGAGACGATGGAGATACTCTAGGCTTTAGTTTTAGCGCCACTAAATCATGTGTTATAATTTTCAATAATACAACTGATCGCTGGTTTCAATACAATGCAATGAAATACTCAGAGGGGCATATACACAAGGGAAAGCACGAACAGTGCATTATGGCAAAAGAGCGAAGAGATGCAGGGAGAATGATATATAAGGCATTACGGGGGTGCAACAAATATGAAGTACTGAAAGGTATTTGGAAAGTAATAGTGGTGTCGCGGTTTACTTTCGGGAATGCGGTTCTGGGCTTAAAGGCAGAAGTTCAGTCGCGATTAGAAGTATATCAGAGAACTGTTGGAAGATTACCACTGGGTGCTCGGAGCAAAATACCATATGAAGAACTCCTGAGGAAACTGGACGATAACAGGTGGGAAACTAAGGTATTTAAATACCTATACAAAAAGATGTTCAACCAAAATGGCGCAAAAGAATTAGGAAGCTAACCAGTAAGTGTATGCCAGATACGAGGCCGGAGAAAGAGCATTAAACGACAGGTTAAAAACGCGGATTGTAAAAATTGGATAGATTCAATGGAAAAGAAACATAGCATTGAACTATATCGATACTGAAAAAGGCAGATCAGGAAGGAAGCATTCTATGGTAACTCAAGAGGCAGTGCCCTACTCTTTGAAGCTAGGTCAGGGTGTCTTAGAACGTGCAGCGACAAAAAGAAATTCAATGAAGAAGACATATGTGCTGTGTCTGGTGAATCTGTAGATACAATTGAACAACTGGTACTCAGATGTGATGGTATCCATGTGGATGCCGATGCAGGCACATGCAGTCTTCCTGGGACCCTAAGGTTTAGAGATAACAATGGTCATATAAATAAATCTGCGAGCTAGCAAATAGCGACTATATATTGTTGGTTCAAAAGCAGAGAGGTGACATAAGGCTAGAGGTGCAGGAAAATATATTTGAAATAAATGGTTAATCTTAATAACAATTTACAACACAGTTAAACAAATATAAATAAAAAAGCTTATCATGGTGGAAACTGCCACCACCTTGTTTAAAAGGGGACGCTCCTACTCTCCATCCATCCGTCCGTCCGTCCGTCCATCCATCCATCCATCCAGCCACCCATCCACCCATGGCAGTCTCGACCTCTTACAACCATGCCGCTAAGCGTGGCTGGGGACGGAACCAGGGCAAGCAATACCCTTGTCCTACATGTCTTCTTCAAGTCTCAGAGGAACCAGGTGGCTTCAACCAGGAAATCGATTGTAGCTGGTCGCCTGGGGCAGCATTTTTGAACTCCACGTGAGTTGGAAACACCTGTAGTAGATTTTTCGGCCCCTAAATTTGTGTTCGCTGTTGTTTTCTTTTCATCACTAACGGCTTTCGACACCCGATAAACCAGGTGCGCCCCGGTAGATTAGGTCTAGGTATAGATCGGATATTTTAGCTAGCAAGTCGTTGGCTGTCGGCACTATGCGCTCAGCTTCTTCGTTATATTCAAGATATCGACCCTCTTCGACGCACTGAAGATATCGAGGTTGGGAAGTACTCGAGCAATTTTTGTGTTTATACTGATGTCCCTCATCTGTCTGCACGACATCCGGACCCCGGAAGCAAGCCAATGAACTCCGCGCATAAATTACTTCTGCCGCAGACGTAGACCTGTGGCAGACGATACTTCGTGAAATCAAAGTAGTAACCTAAATTTAGATCGTAGATAAATCCTTTGGGCTGAGACAAGTTGATTCCCAGGCACAGCCTTCTTCTATCTTGCGTAGTAGTTATTATTAGTGGCTCGGAGCAGACGGCCCGAGTCTCGGCTCGCTCCAGACACTCATCCACAAGATGTTCAATATTGCCAGGTACCTTTTTTATTGTGCATGCGGAAGGCCGCGGCAGGCAGCTTTATTGCTTCGTTAGAGACGCGAGATGCGACCAATTTTATCTGGAGTCATCGCAGCCACACGCGATTCCATGCACATTGTTCGAAAACATTTTAGTTGCTCTTGCCGCTTTGCCTCCAAGGTTCTTAGCGAAAATATTTTAATTATTTCTGTCAGGGATCCCCGAAGCACACACGAACCGAAAGAATGGTCTAGGCGACAGGCGTACCCACACAGACGCACATTTAATACACCCTACGTGACACACACACAAGCACACAAAGCTAACAAACAAAACTAACACAAAGCACAACCTTGAAGGTATTGGTGAGCGCTACCAAAATAAGGAAAGGGACGAACACACAGGACCAATAACTTCAAGGATGCATTTCAAACTACCCCCAGTTGTAGATCTTTTGACAAAACACAAGGACTACCAATACACACGACCCAGGAATACTACTACAAGAGTCTACTACTAACGTTCTGCTGGTAACGTTCGGCATTCGTGCTCACTGTTTGGTGCTTATGCAGTGTTGCATGGGTCCAGTAGCCGGCGTCGAGGTGGCGATTGAAGTCCTCAGGCTGGCGTCGCTGCCAGCGTCGTTGGTGGTATCGTACGAACTCCCGATCCAAGTTCCCGTGGAGGAGATGCTGTAGATGTTGGCGTTGGGCGCAATAACCGGATGGGTGCAACTGCCCTGGAGGCACCCCTGGCCGTAGCAGGTGGTTGCGTCATTCGTTAACTCTCCGGAACGGGCTCAGGAACGGCAGGACGTCTACGGTGCGACGGCGTAGTACGTGAGATCACCGGAGCTGTAGCCGGCGTTGCTCTTTTCAGCCGAAGTGTTCCTGACCCGCCGGAACCTCCGCTTTTCTGTTCTTCACCCCGCGCCTCCCTCTCCCTCACTCTTTTAAAACCTTGGCGTTGGTGCACGTCACCTTTGTCTTCTTCCTATTCTTCGTCTCTTCTCCATCAATCATCTCTTCCCACCTCACCGAATACTTCATCTTCGTTATTCCTCGCTTAACACACGTCATTCTTATGGCCATCCTCGTCGTCTTCTTCAAGCCTCTTTCGTTGACACTTCTATTTCTTACTCTTTATTATATGTGACACTTACAGATTTCTGATGTTTTGGAATATATGAGTTGAAATGAATGCGGCCGAGAGCGTCGGTGATACTGTCCCCAGGTGACCGCCGAGCGCGTTTGCTCTCATTGCCGCCGCCGAACTGTTCAGTTCTTTGGGCGCTTGTCAGCCCCAATAAAGGCTTTCTTTTGGGAAGCCTTTTACTGCCTTCCTAACGGCTGGACCACCGTCATCACTACGTGGCAATATGCAGGTGGGAATATTCTGGTGCAAAACAGTCGGACTGAAGATACGGCTAAGCAACGGCACACTATCGTACACACTCGGTCCCCCTCATTCGAGTATGGTGGTATGCGAGTCAGCACTCTCTTCATGACTTACTTCGAGAGAAGGTGACTATGCAAAAACATACTCCAGCTTTTGCTTGGTGTTTGTGAACATCTTCCAGCCGACTTGCAGTATGTGGCGGTGGTTCGATTACGACCTCACGGATGAAGAGTTCCAAGTTGTAAAATTCCAGGCGCCTACCACGTTGCTAGTGACATTGCGTGTCAGCAGCACCCAACCACTTCTGAAATACTTATTTCATGTTCTCCAGGTACTGCGTCCATTAGACCCGCATTCATTGTACGCGAGACGGCAGAATTCTGAAACCCATCCCGACAGTGAGTGCTACACGAAAGTGACCTGTCTCGACCTAAATGTTTAGGCCGCGAGAATAGGAGCGATATACGAGCCATCTGACGGCCAGAGAGTTGTTTTTCGTCTCACTGAAGCGTCCACCTGCAGGGATGAGGGTTTAGAAGCATAGCTGCTAGTGCGACGACTCACCGAAGGCCGGTCCTCAAGCAAGAGTCCTAGACCATGATAACTGGCTTCCATCAATACTTCTTTCGAATGATGCGGGTAATACTTTGGCAACCATGTTTGGGAGCTCATCGACGACTTGACGTTAGAATAAGCTTCCTTCTGACTAGGTCCCCAAAGCCAGGTGTTCATGTTGAAGAGGGAGTGGATGGTGCAGCCGAGTGAGACAGACTTGGAATGACGCGGGCTGCATGGTTGGTCATCCCAAGCAATCGCCGTACCATGCTGATGTCAACAGGCGGCGCAGGTCCTTGATGTCTTTGACCAAGTCTGGATCGGGCGAAATTCCACGCCAGACACAACTCGTGAGCTCTTGACAGAAGTCACGCGGAACACGCATAACCCTTTACTGAGAGTGACCGCAGCGTGATAGAAGCGAGTAGAGGCATCGGCCAGGCATTGACCGTGATCACGGAGGTCTCTACCAAATGTTACATTGCAGTTAATCATATCTGCGACTTGAATCATTGTGTACGGTGCGCTTCATTACTTGTTGACACTGGTGTTAACAGTGTCAGCGTTTAGGAACAACTTGATTTTTTTTTATCTTTACGCGATTTATGTTTTAGGCGTCGAAGACATCTACCGATGGTTACAGGAACAAATAGTGTAGGCATCTGTAAGCACACTTTGTGAAATGATTCTACTACGTTTGTGAAACGGTGCTTACAGGAAACAGTACATTTCCCATCGCCGCTGCTCTCCGCTTTCAAGACCATGGTCTTCGTTACTTATTTTCAAAAGGTCGTCATGTGCAGCTGCCACTTACATCAACTTCAATACCATTGCAGACTTAACGCAATAACCGGGAAGAAATGTGCATTCGTGGTTGTGAAGTGCCGAGCGTTACCTACACATCGTTGTGTCATTTTTTGAAGCGAAAGCTTTACTGGCCGCAGGGTGAGCAGTTTCGCGTGATTCCTGGAGAGCCGTGCTGCGCAGGCGCGAGGAGCAGTGACGACACACAGCGAATTTCTCTCTCTCGCTCCCTAGTCAGAACTGCGCATGCGCCACTAGTAGCACCGAGCCACAGGTGTTCCGCCGCTGCGCAGTGCCCCGCCATTCCTCAAAATGCAACCTTAAATTTTCAGTTTTCTCTTTCTTCTTTCCCTCCTTCCTTTATCACTTCCTTTACGGCGCGGTTCGGATGTCCACCGAGATATGTGAGACGGTTATTGTGCTTTGCGTAGGGAACCTCGATGCGAGCGCCGGGTGGAGACAACTTAAGCGACGCCGCCATATTGAATCACAAGCGGCCTCTTCCATGTACCGCGAAATGCTCGACTGGTAGCCTGGTAGCCCAGTGTAGCTCTCGCTGCAAAAGAACGTTCAAGTTAAATCACTTTGAAGCGCGCCGAGAGCATGAACGGCGCTGTTACAAACGCTAGCGCCGCTGATCTCGTGTGATTCAATATGGTGGAGCCGCTGAAGTTTTCTCCACCCCGGCGGCACTGGCATCGAGGCACCCTAGCTTTGCGCGCTCTTCCGCGCCATCTGGCATGACGTCACACCACGTTCCTCGTCGTTGCGATATGCAGCGCAAGTAACTGGAATATTCAAAAGAATAGCGCTCAAAGGGAGAGGACTCAAAGAAAGGAGCCTAATAAAATTGGTGCAAGCATACATAATAAGTCGACTCAGCTACGCTACATCATACCTTAACATCCGGGCCCCAGAAAGAGATAAGTTGGACTCAATAATTAAGAGGTGCTACAAACGAGCGTTAGGAATACCCGTAAGCACCTCAACGGAAAGACTCCTATTGAAAATATACCTGCGCTCAAAAGACACGGACTGAAAGATAAAGACACACACACACAGCGCAGTCCGTGTCTTTTGAGCGCAGGTATATTTTCAATATGGTAAACCAACTCGCCCAACAAGCCACTCTGGAAAGACTCCTAGCTATGATGATACACAACACGTGGAAGGAAACGGCCGAGGCGGTCAGAACAGCTCAGCAGGAAAGACTTAGCCAGACATATACAGGCAGAGCCATTTTAGGCATGGTAGGATTGCAGGCAGACAGAGGCATGCAACAAAAACAAGACATCCCGAAGGAGGTAAGGGAGCATCTCAGAATAGACCCACTTCCGAGAAACATGCACTCTACCTTCAACAGTGAGAGGAGGGAAAAGAGAGCCGAAGCCCTCATGAGACGCTTCAACGATATGAATAAAGAGACTGTAGCTTACACGGATGCGGCGAGCGGTAGACTGGGAGCAGCTGTAGCCTCAATGGTGGATGGCAAGGGTACAGCAATATCAGCAGCTACGATACGCAGCCGAAATTCGGAAGTAGCAGAAGAGGTAGCAATAGCGCTTGCTTGCGTGGGAACAGAGGCAAACTATATAATAAGTGACAGTAAAACAGCCATCTACAATTATGGAAGAGGTGGAGGCGCATCAGAAGCGGTGCAGATTCAAACGGGGAAAAAGATGAATAGAAAAATTAGCCTAATATGGGCACCAGCTCATACGTCAGTACCAGGCAATGAAGCGGCGCACCTTCTAGCTCGAGATCTCTACCTCTGAGCTGAAGCGGAACCGCCAGATTGCAAGGAACTAGACTAGAGACTACAAACATACACAGAAATCATAGAGAATTACAGACTGCAGAGAACTGTCCCTCCTCCGGACAAGGAGCTCGGGAACAGAGAGGCAGTAACCTGGAGAAGGCTACAGGCCGGAAATTTCATAAACCCGGTATAGGCGTCACACGTCCTACAAGACGAGGACATAGAAGATAAATGTAAAAAAATGTGGAGAGAAGTGGGACCCTCGACCATATAATTTGGCAGTGTGTACACTCCCCAGGTGTGAGGGAAGGAATAGATAGTAGAGAAGCCAGGGAAACCCTTCTGCAAAGCGCGGACCCCGCGACCCAGAAGAAAGCCATCCATCTGGCGGCAGAGGCCGCGAAGAGCCAACAACTCTATTCCTGCATCTAGTCGCGGAGGCCCTGGCCTCTGCCCCTAGGCCTGCGCGCCAGGGGTAGGGAGTAGAGGGCCTCCATTTTTGATGGAAATAAAAGTTTTTGGAACTGGAACTGGAACTCGTCGTTGCGCTCGCAGCCGCTCGCTTCGCCAGCTGCGCCACTTGCCTGATAACATGTCGGAGGACTGAAAAGGAGAGCTCGCGTGCGCCGCAAAAAACAGTTGTGTCGTCTTTAATGCGACAACAACATAGCTAGGCAACCAGACTAACCTGGACTTGCAATCAAGAATAACCAAGGCTAACCATGCTATGCCTTAGCTTTCGCTACGTATATCCTGGCATAGTCGAGCTATGGAGCGCGGATTGTTTTGCGAGTTGGTGCATTGCAAACACGTACAAGCGCACAAAAAACAGACACGAAGTAGACTTAGACACCACCAAAGCGCTCATGGTATCTGTCTCTTTCTTCGTGTCTGTGTTTTTTGTGCGCTTGTACGCGTTTGTAGTCGAGCTAAGCCACGGCCAATTTTCTCTCTCGCTCACTCCCTGGTCACTCCTGCGCATGCGCCACTAGTAGCACCGAGCCACATGTGTTCCGCCGCTGTGCAGCGCCGCGTCTTTTCTTAAAATACAACTTTCAATTTTCAGTTTTCTCTTTCCTCTATCCCTGCCTCTTTTATCCTTTCCTCTACGGCGCGGTTCAGGTGTCGACCGATATATGTCAGACGGTTACTGTGCCATTTCCTTTCCTCAAAACCACACAAAACAAGTGAGCCGATGGCGTTGATAGAGTTCATTGGCGTTGACAGCTTTGCAAAGACCGTTCATTTTCACCAAAAGAAAGGCGCACATCGGCTCTTTGGGTCAGTGGAGACCTCAATCTCGCTTTCGGTTTGTATATCCTGGATTAGCTGGGTCGATCCACAATAATTTGTGTTCTGGCGCCCGGCCGTTTGGCTACCTTCCATAAACGAACGAAAAGGGAGCGCCTTCGTGGCGGTGCAAACTGCTGCGTCTTGGCACATGAAAAAAAAAATCAGGAAGGCTCGAAGCGCGTTTAGCAAGTTATTGTGTACCTGCTAATCCAAAAATGCTTCCTTTAAGACGAAAAAAATAGTATTATTCATTTTTCAACAGAACTGCATCCCGTAGAAATTAAGGATAGGACAACTCGAAAGCCATGAACCTCTGTAAATAAGTATTCATCACAGGAATTTTTAAGCAAGTATGACCGACTGGCGCGATCGCGTTGCATTAGAATAAAACAGTACGTAGTACAACAGAGTACTTCTAGAGTTGTTAAAAATATTTCAGCGCAAGAAAACGCAACAGCTGCACATGTGGGCAACAAATTAATTTTAGGTGCATGGTTCCCTCCGAGTGCACCGTAGCACAAGAGATTCAAATGACAGGGGCTGGTAGGTGGAGCACACTACGCATGCAGAGCATGATTTCAAGTAAATTATTCAAAGCTGAACCTTGCAGCCAAGCTACATGTTCGAGCAGAACCAGCCTATGCAGGTTTAAAAAACTGCCTATCGACTTCGCTTTTGCAGCAAGTACATGTTCATCCTACCGACTTCATGCTGCCGGAGGGCTAATAGACTTATTAAACAGGCTTCTCACTCACAAAGTAAATAACCTGTGAGGCGTTGTGAAAATAAGGGCAGAGACGAAACAGGTCAGCAAGCTTCCACATGATATCCAGCGTGACTGTAGGCGTTCAGTAAACAGTAATGTATATTAAATATCAAGCTGGGGTGTACGCTAAGCTATAGTATGAACTTGAATACATTAACACTTTTTAATCATTGACTGTTTTACTAATATTATAGAATAGGGCCCTTAATTGTTTCTCATAAATAGTTTGTCTCTAGGTGAATGATACACATTTTCAACTTTAATGCAGAAAAAGCTACAAAGTTCATTCCCTTTCCAAGATTGGATACTCCCTTTCGTACTACAGCTATCTGTTCTCTGTTTCCGCAGGCATCGGAATGTGGTTTTAGAGAGCACAGCGTAGCATAAAAGTGCCTCTGCATTTCACTCTTTAAAGAAACACAGTCAGGAAACGCAGTGGTAGCGCAGTGGCATCAACCATGCCAAAATGGCGGGCCTCGCAGTTCCAGGTTTCTTCAACATCAGTTTTAATTTTGAGGCAGCTATTTATTATTGTAACATACTGTTGTGAAGATATTGACGGCAATGCTCACAGCTTTCGATGCGTAGCGAAATCATGCGTTCGCACCGAGCAGATAAGGCTACGATATAAAACCAAGAGTGGATTTTTGACAATAAATAGCAGATAACTACAAGGTTCCCATGGAGGAATCTGGGTATATATTTAGTGTTATAGAGCAATCTTACGATGTGCGAAATAGTAGCATTCGTAAACTTCCCGCTGAAAAATTCGCTTGTGTAGAATTTCTCGGCATGTTATTGCGCGCGTAAGAAATGGGAACCCGCATTTCGCATAGTTTCTTCTGGGGGTATGCACGCACAGTACATGTAGGCAAAAATGTAGGCACCGGATGGGGACGACCGATGATGTTATTGTTCCTGAAACGAATAAACTTCCTCAACTGCCTGCCTTCGCCCAGTTTTGCCCCTGTCAAGTGCTAAAAATGAAGTGCACCTATAAATACTCTGATAATTTGCTACAATTGCATTCTAGCGCAGCTAAACGGCTAACATAAGTACAGTCACCTAAGTGCGCACTCAGGTAGGAGTTCGTTCACAGAACGCATTTCGAGAGCCGAGCACGTAGCCTCGAAGGCACTTTATTTTTGGGCATTGATTATAGTATGTAACAAAATACACATACAAGTTTATTTTACCTTTTAAATATATTTTTTTTGCTTTTATGTAATGGTCTTATGAGAAAGAACAGTAAAGCAGCGCATCACTAATCTCGCTGTCATCCGCCGTGTTTTTCGTCGTCCGTATTCTGGATGTGCTGAGAACTAATCTTGTATTGCTACGCCTTCCGCACAACAAAAATTAAATGTTATCATTGCCGAAAATTAAGCTATGTTCATGTGCAGCTATAAATGAGCCTAATTCTGAACGTTATGCTTAAAAATCGCAATTTCTAAAATTTTTGTTTCCGACAGCCTCCATTTTCGTAGCTGCGATCGCGCTCTTTCGCGTTAAGCATCGCTTAGCATGAGGGGCACTCGAAGGGGTTAAGTGCACTTCCGGAAGTGCGCCTTATTTTGTGCCCCTGAAAGGAGTATGACTCGCTACTTGAAGTGCTTGTGTGAAGAATTCTTTCTATTGCGAGAGCAGTAAAAGCCTCATCAGGAAAAAATGCGTCGTTGGTCGTAAAACTCGCCCATTGGCTGGAGCGAAGTGATGGTGCCAGAGTGGATAAATCTTATTGGTTGGGGGGTAGTGATGTCAAATGACCGGAAGCGAAGTCGCTTCCGCTAAAGGCGTCAGCGTCTTCTAGCGCTGCCTCGTTGCCAATAGATAAGGTACCTAGCTCTCCGTCTCAATTTTTTTTCACGTAATGTACAGCCCTCGTCAAAAGTATACCGCCCAAGGGGTTTGCTTCTAAGCTTTTTAGCGTGGCTGCCTAGGTCATCAAGCATTACAAACCTTCGGAGTATTCAGGACGCCATGTCATTCCTCTTTCGAGAGATTACGCTCCCTGACGATGCACAACAGGGCATGCTGTAGAGCTCACAAGCAAAGCGCCTGGGCTGTACACTTTTAAACGGGGGGGGGGGGGGGGTATGTACATACACACGGTGTGTGTGCTGCTTTACACCCTCCCGATGTGTGTAAAGCAGTGTGGAAAGTCCAACAATATCACCACTTGTGTATTGAAATACCGTGGTAGCTTGACCAAACAAATCGCGAGAGTGGACAAAAACCACTGTAGAATAGGAAAACAACGCCGTTCATAGTAATATAAGAAGGAGACAAGTGTACGATGTGCATTTTCTTCTTGAGTCAAATGCACGGAAAATTTTTCCTCATGAAGCTCTCTGTCTCGCTGCCTCTTCACCACTCGTGTTTTTTTCCCCTCTGTTCAGCCAGAGCAAGCATCTCCGCAAGAAGCTCAGGAACCTGTGCAAGCTTCGTCATCATTTCCTGTGACTTCGCTTGAAGCCACAGTGAACCGACCGGAGGCCAGCACTGCAAGTCCAGACTCCGAAAGACATGACGCCAGGGAGAAAATAACAAAGGTATATTTCTACAGCACAGCCGTGTATGAAAGAACGTAAGCAATAAGCAAGTCACTCACTTATCAAGCAAAGGAGTGACAGCAAACAGAAGCAAGAAAGAATTGGTGCTGCTTAGGGTTATATTACCACAAAGCTTTGTAATATACGTTTCATCTCGCACAAAACAACCAGCACGCTGCTTTGCAACGAAAAATGTGATGAGATTTATCTGGAATGTCTGTCTGTGCAAGCAACCCAACGGCGCAGGTAATCGGCCCAATTGTGGAAATGGATTGTTTCACTCCAGTCCTTTGTAAGACCGGCCTTTGAAAATACATTTCCAATATTGGGCCCATTAGCTGTGCTGCTGGAGAACTACAGTTGGGAGTTGTTCCAAGTTATCGTAGAAGTTTTCCACACCTCATCTCGATGTTTCTTCGTTCGCTCTAAATTGAGCGCAGCCGAGAGCGGCGTTGACTCTTTTTTTTAAACAACCTCCAAGCACATTTGTTGCCATCGCCACCGCCGAGCTGCTGAGTGCTTCGTGGGCGTAAGTCAGCCAAAGAAAGTGTTTCATTTGGAAGCCTCTTCCTGTATAGTGCATACCTGACTGTTGACTCCCGCCAGCAGTGCTTCGCAATATTAATCTTGCTGCTGATCTGAGGCAAAAAATGTGGATTAAAAATAAAATGACAATATGTTAATAAGCTTGCTAAATTGCTTCGCGATCCATTTATTTGGCTGCCTCAGCCGCTTCTTGCGAATATACGCAGCTGCATAATAGGCCCGCTGGTGATATAGTCGAGCTTTTCTATTTTTAGACTAATCCTGCTTTATTCAACGGTCATGGCGGGAGCAGTCCTAGCGTGTGCACTTCCCAATTGTCATTCCATCCAAATATCGTTTGCTTGCTTTTACTAACGTACATTCACTGCTCTCATCGTGTATCGCAACGCTTCGTGCAGCGTGTATTGTAATGCCTCTCCCATGTCTCTCCGATTAATCCTTTCTTATGCCAGCTGCGACCAACGTATGCCCGTAAATTTCTTAATCTCATCCGCCCACCTAACTTTCTGCCATCCTCTTGCTACACTTGTCCACTCTTTGAATCTACTCTGTTATCTTTAAGGACCAGCGGTTACCTTGACTTCGCATTACATGCCCTGCCCAAGCCCATTTCTTTCTCTCGATTTCGACTATATTGGATGCCCTTAACCCGCGTTTGTTCCCTCACCCATTATGCCCGCTTCCGGTCTCTAAATGTTGCTCCTATCGTTTTTCTTTACGTAGCTAGTTCCGTTGTCCTTAATTTGAGCTGAACCCTTTTCATTGGCCTCGACGTATCTGCCCGTAGGTTAGTAACGGTAAGATACAGCTGTTGTACACTTTTCTGGGAGGGATAATGGTAAACTGCCATTAATGATCTGAGAGAACGTGCCATTGGCGCTCCACACCACTCTATTTCTTCTAGTTATTTCCCTCTCATGATCCAGATGAGCGGCCACTACCTGCCCTAAGCATACATCTTCTCTTACCACTTCCAGCACTCCCTACCAGTTGTGAACTGCTGTTTCCTTGCGAGACTGTTGAAAACTACTTTGGTGGACGACAGAGAGTAAGCTGACGGGTCTATAATTTTTCAACACCTTGTAGGCGACAGAGAGTAAGCTGATGGGTCAATAATTTTTCAAGTCTTTGCCGTCTTCTTTCTTATCACCTAAGGTTATGTTAGCGTGCTTACAAGCTTCTGGTACGCTCGAGGTCATAAGGCATTGCGTATGCAGGGTGCCTATGGGTGCCATCTTTAAAGAGATATGCTGCTGTTACCTGATCCTCACCAGCTGCTTTCCCCCTTTGCATTGCGCCTAAGTCTTTCTTTATTTTCTACTTCCCCTCTGTCGCGATGTCTCATTGCTTTGCCGTACCGCCTCTCTCATTAACTTTCTGATTACTTTGGCTACTGTATAGATTTGCGTATAACTCTTTGTTAACTTTAAGCCTTCTTTGTGGCTTAGCGCATACATCTGGTTTTTACCGATGCCTAGTTTTCTTTTCACTGATTTTAGGCTACCTCCTTTCTGTAGAGCATGCTCGATTCTTTCCATATTAAACTTCCTTATGTTGGCTACCTTGCTCTTAATTATTAATTTCGACAGCCCTGCTAGTTCTATTCTGTCCGTAGGGTTAGCCGCTTCCATGCTTTGACGTTTCATAATCAGATTTTTCATCCCTTGAGATCGCTTGCCGGGATCCTGTGGAACCATCCTACCGTCTACTTCTACAGCGCACCCTGTAATGATAGAACTGGGATTATCGTTAACTGTGTGAACATTCAATCGGTGCATGATATCGTAATTTCAAGGGCCCTCTTACTGCATTAGAAATACATTTCGCGGTCTCATTAAAGTCTGTGATGCTCAAACGAGCTGAAAACGAATTCTGCCCTAGGTGGTCGAAATCATTCCGGAGCAGTCCACTACGGCACCCCTTTCTTCCTTTCTTCTTTCACTCCCTCCTTTATCCCTTCTTTTACGTTGCGGTTCAGGTGTCCAACGATATATGAGACAGATACTGCACCATTTAATTTCCCAAAAAAATCAATTATTATTATTATTATTATTCTTTTAAAGCCGACCCAATATGTCGTTCAGCTCACTGCGCATCCTTGTTCGTTCACGACCGATTTGCGTGAACCTCTCCACAATGGCAAGGCGGAGACCACAAGCTATCCTTCACCTCCCCGATTGATCTCTCTGCCTGTTTCCTCAGGAGCCAGTGGTGTCATCTGTAGAATCCACCCCAGCTGTGGCAGCCCAAGCAGCAGCGTTCGCAGTGTCGCCCTCGACGGAGAAGTGCCCTGCTCTGGACCTCCCTAAAAGGTGCCTTGCCACAGGCTTTCGAGCCATTTTTGCACTCTCGGACTCAAGAGCGAACGGGGAAGGGATAGGAGACCGCAGCAGGTTGCTTGATACGAGAAGACCGGACAGCGGCTGATCTTCGCCGGCTCTTATTTCGCGTGACACTCCACGCATAGGAATGGTCAGCGCCAAGTCTGCTGCTCCCAGCTCGCGTGTCGGATCTGAAACGACAGTTGTCATTTCCGTCCACTCGTACGGTGGTAGACAAGAATATTTTTTTGTAGCCCATGGTCTATTTCTGTCAGTACTAGTATGAAAACAGGGGCTAGCTCTTCAGGCTGGTTCTCCAGAACGAAGCCGGCTTTGCTCTACGATCGCGACTTTCGTTTCGCGCTTTTCGTTTACTCCAGGATTTCGCCGCAAGTATCTTTCCTTACGCTCCGTGTTTTGTGTATGCACACCTTTAATGTTTCCTTACACTGTTGTGGTCGTGTGTTCATGTGTGTATGTATGTCTGTGTGTGCGTGACTGCTCTACTTGTGTTGTTGTTTTAGAGCACAACTCTTAGGCCCACTCTTACAAAAATTTCTTTAGGCATTCCATAGTGGTCCATAGAATTTATGTATGAAGTCTGTAATTTTTTTATAGACAAAATCCTTTAAACTAGGCTATAGACAATCTATAAATTCATGGCCAGACACATTTAGTAGACCTTTGTTCATTGACTATCTATAGACAAATGTCTATTGAAAGTCTAATGGGTAAAGGTGTATGGACAGTCTACAGACGATCCACAGACTTATGGCCATACACTTCCTGTAGATTTCTGTCTATAGGCAGTGTATAGACAAACGTCTACTGGTGCAGTACGCATAGTTCTATAAACTGTATATAGATATTCCATAAATCTATGGCCTGGCATTGTTATAGGCCATTTTCTTTAGTCAGTCTATATAAGTCTGTCTACTAAACCTTCAGAAGAAAATTTCCTGTTAGACTGTGTATGGACAACCTACAACAATTGAAAAAGGCCACCAGAATGGTTTTCGCAAATGGTATGACGATCAAAATACTTACAAGTTAACTTTATTTCCAAGCTATTCACGTTGGAAATATGCAATACATGCACAATAAGAATGCACCACATTATACAAACAATTGTTGATAGTAACGGTTGTTGACCTGTAAAGAGGGAAGTAAATTATATAAGGGTTTTTATGGAGGAAAAACGCTAAGGCGCCCGTGTGCTGTGCGATGTCATTGCACGTAAAGATCCCCAGGTGGTCGAAATTATTCCGGAGCCCTCCACTACGGCACCTCTTCTTACTTTCTTCTTTCACTCCCTCCTTTATTCCTTCCCTTACGGCGCGGTTCAGGTGTCCAACGATATATGACACAGATACTGCGCCATTTCCTTTCTCCCAATACCAATTATATTATATATAATTGAAAAAAATTCTAGTCTATATCTACAAACGAGCTTTAAAATGCAAGGCATATCTTGGCTATCCTATTCTAGAAAGGTAATCTTGAGCGTTTTCGTTTGGTTTTGTGGGGTTGAATGACCCAAGGTCATTCAGGCTGTGAGGGACGCTGTAGTGAAGGGCTGCGGATTATTTCGACCACCTGGACTCTTTCAGCGTGCAGTGACATCACATAGTACACGAGCCTCTAGCATTTCACCCCCATCGAAATGCAACCTCCGAGGCCAGGATCGAACCTGCGTCTTTCAGGTCGCCAGACCAACAATATAACCACTGAGCCATCGCGCCTGCTTCATCATTTCAGTAAATACATGTGATGAATTCTAAATGGTTTTCATAACACATTGTAAATAAGAGGAATAATCTCTTGAGCGCTCTCTCTGCACTGAATACCTACTGAAAAAAAAATTACGGA
Organism: Amblyomma americanum; assembly: GCF_052857255.1. Classification (NCBI taxonomy): domain Eukaryota; kingdom Metazoa; phylum Arthropoda; class Arachnida; order Ixodida; family Ixodidae; genus Amblyomma; species Amblyomma americanum. The sequence goes on from NC_135505.1 coordinate 24,914,339, forward strand.
AGACACTTTATCGAGACTAAAGTGTGAAACGGCTGAAACCTCACGCCATTGCAAATGGCGATTTGTTGCGTTGGAAACACCACGGAGGCGCACAACTCTTACGCATTGCCTCTCTTGCGTTGGCCCGTCGCGTCCATGGACTCTGTGGTGTCGGACGCGCCTCGCCGCCCTGATGCATGCGACGTATACGCTTGGCCTCTCTTGAGCGCCGCTTGCGTTCAGCGGCTGCCTCACGTCGCGTGTTGGGAGGCACTGGTTTGGCGAGAGGAGACATCCTTCCCACACAATACCACAAAGTAAACTGCCGCCACCCCGCCGCCACACCGTACCCTAGCAGAATGTCGCCACGCGCGCTTCGCAACAGTGACGTCCTCCCACACAGCGCCCAATCGGGAGGCAACCTCAAGCGCCTGACGACAAGGACGTCAGGGCGCACCGTCGTACACACGGCCGCCACGCAGGCCGATGTGATGAGTGAGTCATCCCACGCGGCGCCGAACCGCCCCTACACCCGCACTTGACGCCAGTGACGTCACGCACGCGAGCCAATCAGGAGGCGCACACCTGCGCCTAGCGACAGTGATGTCACGACACAGAGGAGACCAATCAGAAGGCCGGAAATCTGTGACAGTTTCTGCTAGCCGCATGTTACCTTGACAAAGAGCCATTAAAGGCTTCCGCCTTAATACTGCTATCTGTACGACATCCCTTTTACATTGGAACAGAGGACTTCGAAGAACTCTGCAAATGTCAGCATTGCCTCGCTACGAGCTGCAGAGAATGTCACCCCCATAAAATGCACATTCAGTGCGCCTTACAGAGGGCTCCAAACAGGCGAATATTGCAGCATTTATTATTATACCCGCTGTTAAACAAGCGCCTCAAAATACCATGCGTGAAGCCTGATATGTAGGTCAATACTCAAACGGGCACAAGTTCAGTACAGCTTTGCGCCCATAACATGAGGCATAAATTGGGAATAGCATTGTCATTCACCAGCGCGCACTCTTAGAAACAGCGCTTCCATGCCGAACGCATTATTCAGAAATATAGTGGCTGCAGCCCATTTCAAAAGCAGGCATGAGTTTGAGACAACATTCGCATTACTGTCAATACAGTCTCAAATTCACTTAGGTCTTCCTTCCACTGCACTCCGAACAGTTCAGTAAAAAGGTGTTTCTTGCATTCAGCTACTCTAACCTAAGGATGCTACGAATATCAACGAAAGCGCTCCAGGTAGGAGTTGTTTCAATGAAACAATCAACATCTGCAACCGCAGTCGCAACCACAACAACACAGCGCCAGCTGAATTGCATTCGTTTGCGCAAATAAGCGCCCAGTTACACTGGCGTTTCCGTAACGTAGCAGTGTAATATCATAAAAGCGTACTCTCTCTCTCGCACACATGCTGTCGGAGAAATTTATTCACGCGTCAAGATCGCGAAGGCCAATGGCAGCTGCCAGCGGTTCGTATAACAGTGATGGACGAATCCATATGTGTGCAACGAAAGGGGAGACGGGATGCAGCGCGCAGGTTTTTCGCGCTGTTTCTACACGCTGGCCGTTCACGCCAGCAACGACTTTTATTGAGTAACTACACTATAGAATTCTTCCCGCGCCGCTTGACTGCAACTTTCATAGCTACGCCGTGCTCCAGTGTCATCAACATAATCATCAACAGTCTGAGTAGCCCACTGCACGGCAAAAGCTTCTCCGATCAATCTACAACTGACCGTCTTTTGCCAGCTGAAGCCTCAGTGTTCAGCAAATTTCTTAATCGCATCTGCCCACCTAACTTTCTACCGCCCTCTATTACTTTTGCCTACTCTTGGAATTTTCTCCGTTACCCTTAAAGACCAGCAGTTATCTTGCCTTTGAATCACTTGCCCTTCCCACGCCATTTATTCGACTTGATTTCGACTAGGATGTCATTAACCCGTCTTTGTTCCCTCATTGACTCTGCCCGCTTTCGGTCTCTTAAAGTTACACCTATCACTTTCCTTTCCATACCTCGCTCCTTTGTATTTAACTTAAGCTGAACCCTTTCTGTTAGCCTCCACGTTTCTACCCCATAGATGAGTAAGCGTAAGATACATCTTTGGTATACTTATCTCTTGAGGGATATTGGCAAACTGCAATTAATGATCTGAGAGAACCTGCCATATGCGCTCCACCCTATTCTTACCCTTCTACTTATTTCCCTCTCATCATCCGCATCAGCGGTCATTACCTGCCCTAGCTTTACCACTTCCAGCACCTCTCTACCAATTGTATACTGCTGTTCACTTGCGAGCATTTTTGAACATTACTTTGGTTTTCTGCGTGTAACTTTTAAGATCTACCGTTCTGCTGTGCGTGTTTAGCTCCTTGATTGTGTTTTGCATCTCATCTCCTGTGTGGCCTTACCTAGTCAGTGTCATCAGCGAATCGCAAATTACTTTAGTCTTCATTAACTCTTATTCCCAACTGTTCCTCATCCATGCTTCGGAACGTCTTCCGTAAACAGTCGTGAATAGCATTGGAGAGACCGTATCTCCCGGCGTCACATGGTTTCCTATCGGAATTTTATTGCTGACTTTATGGAGGACTATGGTGGCTGTGCAGTCGCTATAGATACCTTCCAGTATTTTCATATGACTCTTCTATACCCTGATTCTGCTTTGCACGCATGACTGCTGCGGTTTCTACTGAGTCAAATGCTTTCTCGATATGAATTAAGGCTTCATATATTGGTTGGTAGTGTTATATGACAAATTATATTTATAGTTATATTCTGCGCGTTTGTCTATAGCCTGATTGATAGTGCGAATATGATCTATTGTCGAGTGTCCTTTACGAAAGTCTGTCTGACCATATGGTTGATTGAAGTCTAAGGTTGTCCTCACTCTAATAAATTCAAATTCAATTTATTTACGTCGGAAGAAACAACAGAGGAGACTCGAACAAAGAGTGTTGAAAGTTCACTTAGATTTCGTTCAAGCCTGCTTTTTTCGTGGCATACAGTAATGAGAGACTATTGTTTCAATAAAACATGCACACTTGCATTTTACAGTACAAAGCGAACAGTGTACACAAGAGCAGAACAGGGCTGTACAAAGCAGTGAAACAGCGAGAAGTAACTCTTAGAATGCCTCACGCAGAATTTATAGAATTCTATATTAAGTACAACAAATGTAAGGTAAAAACTAAAAACTATGTCTTAATCACAACGCAAAGTACTATCGGGGACAAAAGGTGTATACTCCACGCAGCGGGAGCCGGAGCAACGGATAACTGCATCGTAACGCCATCGAAAGCACGAAACATTGAAACGAGTCAAGAAACATGTATGCAGATTATAAATGGCTCCTATTGGCTGTCTCGGTCCCAGATGCTGCCTGTAGATCGCGTTACGATGAAGGTTTTCGTTCAACAACGGAGAGGAAGGGAGGAGGAGTAGGTATGCTGATACATCAAGGAACAAATTGGCAAAGAGTAAAGTCAACTTGCAAAGAACATGTCTGGGTATCGGGTACAATTGCCGGTAAAAGGACATGGCTAGGAGTAGTTTATTTAGGGACAGGGGACAAATGCAGGCAAGAGAACACGGATCTAGTTAAGTGTCTCAATGACGGTATAAAGCAGTTTGGAGAATGTGGCGATATTATTCTGTTGGGGGACATGAATGACCACATCGAGGATCTCGATGGATACACAGATTATAACGGGAAGTTGATGCTAGACTTCTGTGAGCGACACAACCTAGTTATTGTAGAGAAACTAAGTGTGAGGGACAAATCACATGGAAATCCCGTAACAGGCAAACGACCATTGTCTACTGCTTAATCTTGCTGGGGATGTATAGCAAGCTCGCAATGATGGAAATAGACGAAGAGGGGAAGTACAGCCTCGGTTGTGATCATAGACGTATTAGTCTACAGTTTGGAGCCCTGCTCAAATGAGAAATGAAGGGGAGTCAAAAAGAGTGCGGAAAATTAAATGACGAACAAATAGCGCAAATAGCGGCGTGCATAGAGGAAGGAATAGGGACACATCCCATGGAAAAGTAGGATTATAATAAGTTAGAACTCCTCATTAGTACAAAAATAAAACAAGTAAAAGGAGTAAACCGCTGGAGAGGAAAGAGGTAGCCACGAAGTTGGTGGAATAAGGAAATTAGGGACGCCATCGAACAACGACGGTTGGCATCAAGGAAACACAGAGAAGCAAAGAGGGCGCAGTTATATGAAGTTGAAATAGGCCGAAAATGGGAATCTTATCGACAAAAGAAACAGCAAGTGCAGGTCCTCGTCCAGGCTAAAATAAAGTATTCCTCTGATCGCTGGCTGGCTGAAGTTCGCGATGCAACTGAAGGGGGGCCAAGAAAATTCTGGAACCATATAAGCTGGCTGGGCAAAGCGAATCACAGAAAGCAGGAACAGATTCACGATGCGGAAGGAAAATGTTTAGAGGGAGATGACGCTGTGAACTACATTTCATCAGTTATAGCTGAGTCATTTAAGAAAGACGATAGAGTAATCACCCCAAATGAGGGAGCAACACAAGAACGCAGAATAGAAAACAGCGCCGAACTGACGAATCATAACTGGAAAAAGGAGGAAGCAAATATTCAAAGATGTACGTCAGCAGGGATCGACGAAATTCCAATCGAGCTAATTTATGAACTTGGCCAAAGAGCCAAGGAAACGCTGATAAAAGTATTGGAGGCAGTTATAACGAATCAGCAAATTCCGCACAGCTGGAAACAGAGCAAAATGAATTTGATTTATAAAGGAAAAGGCAATAAGACGAGCATAAAATCCTTCCGACCGATTACGATAACATCAGTTACATACAAGCTGGCGATGCAGGCGGTGAAAATAAAAATGCAGTCATGTGTAGAAAGCAATACAATACTCGGAGAACTTCAGAACAGGTTCAGAAGTGGTAGGCGCTTAGATGGTTGCCTGTTCGTGCTTACCCAGTGCATAGAAATAGCTAAGGCGGAAAACAGACCTCTGCATTTAGCCTTCCTGGACATAAGCGGTGCATACGACAACGTGAACAGGGAACCCCTGTGGAACATATTAAAAGGTGAAGGTGTCAGTCATGAGGTAGTTAATTTCCTACAGGAAATATATCGAGAAAATGAAGTTGAAATACCATAGGAAGGAATTAAGAGTGCAACAACTATCCAGATACACAAAGGATTCAGGCAAGGTTGTCCTCTATCACCACTGCGGTTCATGTTTTATATGATAAGTATGGAAAGAAGGCTACAAGGAAGCAATCTAGGTTATGATCTGTCACACACATTAGGCGGAAAGGTGGTTGAGCAACGACTGCCAGGTTTAATGTATGCGGGCGATATTGTACTGTTAGCAGATAGCCAGAAAGATTTGCAAACCTTGGTGAATTGCTGTTGAGACGAAGGAGACAGTCTAGGTTTCAGTTTTAGCGCAACTAAGTCAGGCGTGATGGTTTTCAACGGTACAACTTATCAGGAGCTTACAATACAAGGCCATGAAATACCCCGAGTGGCCGAATACAAATATCTCGGGGTATGGGTAAACAACGGGTATATGTACACGGAAAAGCACGAACAGTCTCTCACAGCAAAAGGGCGAAGAGATGCCGGGATAATGAAACATAGGGCATTGTGGGGGTACAACAGGTATGAAGTCGTGAAAGGTATTTGGAAAGGAATAATGGTGCCGGGGCTTACTTTCGGGAATGCGGTTCTATGCTTAAGGGCTGAAATTCAGTCGCGATTAGAAGTAAATCAGAGAACTGTCGGAAGATTAGCACTAGGTGCCCACGGGAAAACCAGAAACGAAGCAGTACAGGGGGATATGGGCTGGACAACGTTCGAAGCACGAGAAGCTCGGAGTAAAGTACTATACGAAGAACGCCTGTGGAAATTGGACGATAACAGGTGGGCAGCTAAGGTATTTAAATACCTGTACAGAAAGAGCGTTGACACACAGTGTAGGAAACGAACTAGAAAGCAGGCCAGTAAGTTTGCCAGAGAAGAGGAAGGAGAAAGAAAGAGCATTAAACGACAAGTTAAAAAAGTCGAAGGTAAAAATTGGATACATTAAATGAAAAAGAAGCAGAGTGTAGAACTATATCGATGCTGGAAAAGGCAGATCAGGAAGGAAACGTTTTATGATAACTCAAGAGGCAGTGCCCTCCTCTTTGTATGAAGTAGCCACCTTTGGGGGCTTGCGGGTCTACCCCTGCGATATGATGAATAGATTTTTATCAGAATACGTGCAAGCGATTTTGATTAGTAAGGTTGGTTTTCCCCCAAAGAAGAAAGCAATAGTTCAGGTGCGAAAAAATCAAGGAATTATAAGTGTGCAAGTTCATCTGCTTCTGGTAAGTATGAGCGGAATATTTTTCTCAGAATATAATTAACATGAGTGTCTCAAGACATGTTTTTGTGTAGGTATACTCCAAGTATTTTAACTGTGTCGACTTTTTCAATTTGTTCAGATCCTAATCTGATATTTAAGGTGTGAGGTATCACAGATTCCCTTGGAGTGAAGATGACAGTTTTCATTTTGTTAGTGATAATTTCCATGGAGTTCGCTGCGCTGCATTGAAGAGACCTTGAAACACTTCGTTAATGACTTAAGCTTACGGTCGCGAAACAAAAGGGTAGTCTCTTCAGCATAGGATATGTAGTGCACAGTAGAGCTAATGGTAGTAAAGTCATTCACGTAAAATGTTAAATTATAGTGGCCCAAGAATGCTTCCTTGAGGTACGCCGGTTTTAACAGATCTCTGTGATAACAAGCTGTCTCTTACTGACATGGTTTGCATTCTATTTTGTAGGTTCAGAGTAATGAGTGCTGGAAGTGTTTCATATATTTCAAGTTTGTTTAACAATGTGAGGTGATTAAGCCGCTAAAAAGCTTTAGTGCAATATATGTACTCATGTACATACCAACTACAGTTTCTCTTTCTTAAAATGCGTTTAGTATTATTTCTTTTTGCGTGAGTAGTGCTAGCTCTACTATATTTTCATTTGCAATGGCCGAATTCTGGCGGCGTTAACAAGCTGTGCCTTCTAACGAGTTTGGTGACGTGGGTACGAATTATTTCTTCAGTACCTTTCAAAACGATTAGTAGAAGCGAAATCTGGTGGTATTTTGATAAGTTGTTCTGATCTCCGCCCTTAAAAATTGTTATTACTTTAGAAGTTTGCATTTTTGCTGTGAAATCACGAGTGGAGAGAGCTAGATTGTAAATATGCGCAAGATGTAGACAAATAAGTCGAGAGAGCATTTACCAGGCTTTTGTTAAAGACCATTTATGTCACAGGTTGAGCAATTACGAAGAGAGCGAAACTCGTCAAATATTTCACTTTCACAAGTGAGAGCGAAAAAAGGTACTGTTCGAATATCGAGCAATATTTCCGATTGCTTATGCATATTGGGTACTAATTATCAGGATTACAAGATGGTAGTTAAATGCTTGAGCTTGTTCCTGTCCACTAATTAGTCATTTATAATTAGTGCAAGTTTACTGTGATTGGAAGACTTGCGAATAAATAGCTCGTTCAGCATCTTTCACATGACTCCAGATTTTATGTTATCACCTGTTTAAAAAGGGGGTAAATATACTGCCGTTTTTCACTCCGTAGTGTGGTATTTGTTTTGTTTAGATTTTTAATGCTATGATTTTGAATGAACGATTACTTTAATGAATACATTTTAGGCAAACTTTTCAACTCGTTGACGTCTCCTTTCCTATGATTCGAGATGATTTTAGCGTTGTTGCAACATTCTAGTACGCTCAAGGTAACTAGGCATTACGTATACATGGTAGCTACTTTTTCTAGCACAATCTTCCCTCCGTCCCTCATCAGATCTGCTGTTATATGATCCTCACTAGCTGCTTTCCCTTTTCGCATTGCTCCTTAAGGCTTTCTTTATTCCTGTTTCGTCATTGGCGTGACGTCCAATTGCTGTGCGCTACTGTCTCGCTCATGTCTATAGCATTACAAAATATCTAAATTGCATCTAAAAGCCGCGCATCTAAATTGCAACAGGAAAAGGCCAGTATACAGCTCGCGAGGGGTGGTTTACCATAACGGGTTTCGCACCGACTGCCTTTCCGCGCGTTAGAAAAGACATAGCTGCATCGACACAAGCGTCATTAGTCGAGAGCCCGATTGTTCCCGCCGCTTGCCGCTTACAAACGAGGATAGGAAGTTTGTCGCTGAGCAGGTAATGTGCCTGTACACACAGCTCTGCTTAGAATGCTTTAGGACGCCAAATTAATCAAACATTATCGCGCAGACTTACCATGAGTGGACTATGAAGCTGGATTTTGTTGAAAACGTAACCCGCGAGAGAAAACGCCGACTTAACAAGCGATATTGACACATTTGCGCACACAGTTGCTTGCAGCGCCTATTATTTTCCGCCGTCCAGAGGCAAAAATGGATACAACGTGAAACAAACCCATTTCACGGTCGTATCTTTTCCATTCGCACTTTTGCCCTGTGCAGCTTGATCTTGTATCCAAGACCACAGAGAACAACTGGTTTATAAACTTAAATTCTCAACTCGCGCTTTAAAAACCGCATTATTTTCGCGAAAACAAAACCGAAAGCTTACTGCTTCTGGTGGGAGACCTCGCGCGGTATCCCGCGGCGTCTCCCACCGATTAGTATGTGGCACACTTTTTGAATAATAATTATAAAGTTCATGATGATGGGTATTTATGGCGCAAGGGCATCTATGGCCAAAGAACGCCATGACACAAGGTAATTTCGACTTCACAAGGTGGGTCAAAGACCCATTTCCCAAGCATTTCACCCTAAATTAGCCGAACATCAGTCTAGGGGAAAGCTTGTACCCATTGTATCACCGGTTGGTACCCGGCGGCACTGGGCATCGAACCCCGCACCTTCCACATGCGAGCCGGATGCTCAACCACTTGGCCACCGCACTGCGGTGTTAAAATAATTATAAAGTTGCACAACATAAAGTCTTTTGCACTCTTTCTTTGTGTTTAGAAAACTGGTATGGGGGACATCAGCGTGTCATCGGCTGCGAAGCCGCAGGTGTATGGGGAGGAACGAAAGATACTGGCTTTGTGATTGTTGCGTCGCAGCGCTTTTCACGTAAATGCAAACGGCAAAGGTATGAATTGCAGATGCTAATCTCGCAGAGCACCATGCTTTTTAAGACTCTTCCAACGAGCACATCCGTGAATACTCCCACCCGTCCTTCCTCGTTTATTTTCAGGAATTTTTAAAGTATTAGAACTATTAAATTAGAGACAACTTTCTAATTTAAGCGCAGTTGGCAGTATAGCAATATAGAATAAGAATACGATCGTAATATAGAATACAACTGTCTCGAGCGATCCCTTTAAGGAAGAGCGCGCTCGTTTGATGCAGTATAATTTGCGGGCACCGTTACTTCGGGAATGGCTGCCTTTCCTCGCTTTACAGGTTAACATAAATTTTTTTTTATTTTTGTTTACAATCTACGTCATGGTATCACGGAAAGGGGCTTTTCAAGGCTTCTAAATATATTGAGGAGAGCTGCAAGGTCCTCATCCAATATTTTTTTTTTACTTCCCGAAATAGCGAAGGGGTTAAAGTACTCTAGCCATAGTTTCAGTCACCCGCTGCAGAGTTCCCCTCAGCATGCAGTGCAAAAACAAATTGAAATGCTTAAAATTAGTCGAAATGCAGTTTATAGATTGCCTGCAGACAAAAAAAAAAATTGGGATGGGTATAGACTTTGGTCTATAGATAACAGAGCTCAACCTCAAGAGGTTTCGATCTCATGAGGTCGACCTCAACCTCACGTCATGAGGTAATGTTGAGGTGAGGTCAGCGACGCTTTGGAATTTTGTGAGTGAGGTCAGCAAATCAAACCTCAACCCCACGCTTGAATTCGAAGTTGAGTCACGTAGTCATTCAGTGAGGTCAAAATTTTGAAGTCGATACTGTTTGCAGTTCCGACGAGCGCCGCTTCCGAAACGGAGCTGGAGCGCACCACCGCAGTATTCATGCAATGACTCAGTGTGCTCGGTTTCCCCTGTCACGACATCCGGATGCCGCAGTCCGCTCATAGCTTTCGGTACTACGCCGTAATGTCCGTTCAGTCATGGCCTACAGGAGGACGCACCCCACACTGGTCTTCCTGCAAGGAATGCTGCTGTCGCAGCTCGACATTCTCCCTGCCCCTTCCCCCGCTGGCGCAGCAGCCGTAGCTGCCTGCCAGTCGGCTCGATCTCCTGGGTGCGCGCCAAACACATAGCTCACTTTTACTTGCGGTAGCTTTTTCTGATCCCGCAAACGAATAAGTTCAGCTCAACAAGTACCCAAGAAACTAGTCGCAGTGCAGATGGCCCGAAGGAAGACTGCTTCATTTACATGCTCGTTGCCGGCGCTGTCGTCGAGTAAGGGGGATCCTGCTGTGAATTATAAGAAACTGTAGCAGTCGGCACAGGCAAGCGAATGTGATTCAAGCGGTTCCTAACAAGGACACATGTTGACTTGATGAAAAAGTACGAAGCGAGAAAAACCTGCATAATACCGTCGAAGTTCTTGATTGGTGGATACTCCCCTTTCATATCCCACACTACTTCTGTATATTCCCGCTCTGTAATGCAAGCAGATGCACCTATAATTTCAGTTTTATATCTTTCCGAATAACCTCTGTTTCGTCTCCAGTTTATTGTTCCATCTCGGAAATTCACATATTATGCCGAAACACCGCAGCGCGCGGCGAACATACGATAGAGTGTTATGACGGTAAAAAAAATGGAAAAGTATAATTCATCTATAATTATGTGGTAGCTTATTCCTTTTCATTTTTTTAATGTGAATAGAACTAATTACATGCTGACGCTCTACTGGTGAGTCGCTGTTTCCAACCTTGTAATATGACGTTTAATGCGGCACACTGTTGTTCGCTTTTGTTTTTAGAGTGCGATTTTTGTTTGTAGGTTCGTAATCATTCTGTTTGTTTGTTTTTATTTTCTTTCTCATATATGGTATCAGTTAGGCTGGCGGCCTGCCTTGCAGACGACCAGGCATTACCCACACCGTTATCTTTCCTTTAACTATTTTCCAGAGAGGCATCGCTCACCTTAAACGGCTTCTCGGAATGCTCGAGTGGTGCTCGCGGGTAAAAAACTTCGAGGATGCCGGCGTACCATTGTTTAGCTCAGTTTTGAAGGCAAACAAGCGACAAACTCAAAGAAGCTTGTCTCAGACTGGTTGACGAAATGGTGCCCAGAATTCTGTTCAGGCGTATGAGAATTTAGGCGGCGTTTTCTTTTCTTTGTCCCGGGAAGGGGGAGGGGGTGGGTGGGGGGGGGGCTCGGAAAAATATTTCGCTACGGCGAAACTTGACTACAGAGCCGTGCTGCTCTTGACACAGAGAGTCGTTCGCGCAGCCCACCGTAGACCAGTTGTTTTGACCCGTGTGATTTCAATAGTCGCCACAGTGTTCTAATATATAACCTAGCCCGTCCTTGCCGAGTCATCGGAGAATTCCCAGGATTCCGAAACCATTACCGATGCCACCTGGGAAGTGGCGGAAACGGGGAATATCCTTGACCTTGCAAGATCATCAATATCATCATCCTTAATTATTAGGTGTACGTATTGCTGTTTTCGCTCTCATATATCGTCTGCGGTTGCTGGGCAATGTGCAATATTTCCAATATTCTGAGAACATTTAATATGGTAGCGGCATATCAGTCTTCCCCGGGCTCGTAAAGATACATTATCATCATCAAAATCGGCAACATCTCGAGGGTCAACGGCATGAGTCGTTGCATGATCGTTGCAGTATACCATGCAAGAGAACTCGCGCGTTTACCTGCTGGACATTCCGAATGTCATTAATGTGGACAGGTTGTGGCCACTCATTGGGCGCGTATGTGGGATCCATATGTACTTTAAATAGGGGTGAGAGGGCGGTGGCTGTTGACCTGGTATGACGTGACATTACATCGTTGTCGCGTGACTAAGTGGGAAGTCACATCACACCGTCTTCACGTGACTAGGTTTGACGTGACATTGAATCGTTGTCACGTTACCTGGTATGACGTCACTCTCATACGATGGCATCAGTAATACTAATTAGTCATAGTGTTACCTAATTAAAATAATTATTACTAATTATGTATGAGAATTAGTGTATATTAATTAGTGTTGTAACGACGACTTGTCAACGCGGTAGCAGCAGTGCTATCGCTGAGCGCGCGCTGTTGGCTGGATACGGTCGAAATTTGGCTATAGCTCACAGAATGGTCAAGCATTCTTTTTCTGTGACGGGAGTAATTCGTCTCGACCTACAATTAAATTTGAAGAAATGCCACTTCTGAGCTCGCCAACTGACCACACCCGGTCATGTCGTATCCAAAGCGAGCATCCTTCCGGATTCGGCAAAGCTTCGCGCGGTTGCCGACTTTCCAAAGCCGTCTACTCTAAACGATGTGCTGAGTTTCATTGGCCTCTGTTCCTACTTTCGCCGCTTCATACGAAATTTCGCTACCATCATTTCGCCATTAAGCCGCCATGGTGGCTGAGTGGTTATGCCACTCGGCTGCTGACCCGAAAGACGCGGGTTCGATCCCGGCCGCGGTGGTCTAATTTAGATGGAGGCGAAATTCTAGAGGCTCTTGTGGTGTGTGATGTGAGTGCACGTTAAAGAACCCCAGGTGGTCGAAATTTCCGGAGTCCTTCAGTACGGCGTCCCTCATAGCCTGAGTCGCTGTGGGACGTTAAACCACCATAAACCAAACCATTTCGCCTTGGACGCGGCTTCAAGCCCAGAGCTCTTTGTCGTCGTGGTCTTCTGAGTGTGATGAAGCTTTTGTTACCTTACGTCGGATCCTTACTTCACCACAATCCTTCGCCATTACGACCCTAACACCCCGACAGAGATACACACAGATGATGGCGTGGGCACTGGTGCTGTGCTCACCCAGCGAATACCTAGACTTCAAGAATACGTTGTCGCCTATGCGAGCCGCACGCTGTCCAAGGCTGAGATTAATTACTCCGTCAAAGAAAAAGGATGCTTCGCCATTCTGTGGGCGATAACCAAATGTCGGCCATACCTCTACTGTCACCCATTCGACGTAGTCACCTATCATCACGTTTTGTGCTGGCTTTCGTCGTTGAAGGATCCATCGCGTCGCCTTGGCCCTTCGGCTTTGCGCCTTCGGGAGTACGACATTCGAGTCGTCTACCGCTCCGGACGCAAGCACTAACGCTGACGCCCTCTCCCGGTCTCCGCTGCCTTCCGACACTGCGACCATCTCCAGCATTGACTCCGTGCTGTCCTCGTTGCGCCCACCAAACATGCATGTGGAACAGCGTAAGGACCCCTGGATTACATCTCTCGTGCTCCATCTGCCTGGGCGCCCTACGGCGGCCACCCCTCGCTTCCTTCGGCGTCAAGCTCGCCACTTCACTCTGCATGACGGTATCCTCCATCGTCGTAATTACAGGCCCGACGGTCGAAAATGGCTCCTCGTCATTCCTCGCCAACTACGAGCTGAAGTCTGTGCCTCTTTCAATGCCGACCCCCCACTGCTTATTCTGGTGTCTTGAAAACCTACACTCGACTTCGGCGCCGGTACTACTGGCGTGGAATGTACATACAGCTTTTTACGCATGCACATTCACTCATGCCTTCACTGCCAACGCCGCAAGTCCCCACCACACCGCCTTTCTTGCCCGTCGCAGCCATTACTTTGCCCTGCCCGTCCCTCTGATCGCGTCGGCATCGACCTTTACGGGCCCCTGCCCTCTTCCCCTTCTGGTAACCGTTGGGTATAGTCGCCATAGCCCATCTCACGTGCTATGCTGAAATGGCGGCTCTTCATGCGACTACACCGCGAGACGTGGCTTTCTTCATTCTCCGCCAGCTGATTCTTCGCCACGGCGCCCCTTGTGAGCTTCTGAGCGACCGCGGCCGTTTGTCTTTTTATCAGAGGACTTCCACGCTCTCCTCGCAGAATGCCGCATCGTTCACAGAACCTGCACAGCGTAGCAACCTTAGGTCAACTACCTCACCGAACGGTTTAACCGGACACCCGGTGACATGCTCACGATGTAGATCAGTCCCGACATATCTAACTGGGACCTCGTCCTTCCGTTCGTCACCTACGCATATAATACCGGCGTCCAGTCCACTACCGGATATTCTTAGTTATTTCTTCTTGCGGACGCAAACCTACAAGTATGCTTCATGAAATTTTTCTCTACCATCCTGATGCATCCGACTGCGTGCCTGGTTTTGAAATTGCACAGTATGCCGAGGAATGCCGCCAGCTCGCCCGTTCCCTCACGTCCGACGATCCGAATCGACGAAAAGAGCGCCCAGATTCTGGTGGTCAAACCCACGTACCCCTTCCCACGGCCACCTTGTTTGGCTCTGGATCCCTGCTTGCTCTCTTGGCCTGTCGTCCAAATTCCTCGCCAATTATCACGGACCTTCCCGTGTTCTGCCTCAATCTTCCCCTGGAAACTATGTCGTCGAACCATTGACACCCTCCTCTGACCTTCGCCGTCGAGGCCGTAAAACGGCGCATATCAGTCGTCTGAAGCCATACCATGACCCCGTGATCTGCACACTACGCGTTGAGTCGCCAGGATGACTCCTTTCATCCCCGGGGGTCATTGTAAAGACGAAGATGTGACAACGAGGTAGCGGCAGTGCTATTGCTGAGCGGGAGTTGCTGGCTGGTTCTAGAGCAACCGCCGACACCCAGAATAACAGAGTTCAGTGGGGTTTTGTTTCAGGGCGATTAAACCCCTTTTCAGTATTAATTGGTTTGGTTTATGGGGGTTTAACGTCCCAAAGCGACTCAGGCTATGAGAGACGCCGTAGTGAAGGGCTCCGGAAATTTCGACCACCTGCGGTTTTTTAACGTGCACTGACATCTCACAGCACACGGGCCTCTAGGATTTTGCCTCCATTGAAATTCGACCGCCGCGGCCGGGATCGAACGCGCGTCTTTCGGGCCAGCAGCCGAGCGCCATAACCACTCAGCCACCGCGGCGGCTTTTTCAGTATTAATTAATAATGTGGTGTCATATCTTCGTCGCATGACTCGTCGGCTCATGACTTCACATGGTGCGTTTCTTGCGAACACTTTTTTGCGGATATATCCTTCAAACTGAGCCATCTAGCCGCCGTGGTGGCTGAGTGGTTATGGCGCTCGGCTGCTGGCCCGAAAGACGCGGGTTCGATCCCGACCGCGGCGGCCGAATTTCGATGGGGGCGAAATTCTAGAGGCCCGTGTACTGTGCGATGTCAGTGCACGTTAAGGAACCCCAGGGGGTCGGAATTCCAGGAGCCTTTCACTATGGCGTCTCTCATAGCCTGAGTCGCTTTGGTACGTTAAACCCCCACAAACCATAAACCATAAACAGCCATCTGTTGCTTTATCATTGATGAAAGAAGACACTCGCATCTACACTGGCATAAATACAACGCGCCTCTGTTGGAATACTACAGTCGCAGCTTCAGTGTTTTCAGAGGCAGCATACAGAGGACAGAAAAGAGCGTTTGCTGGATGGCAAAATTTTATGCCAGATAGAGCTAGAAAATTGAAATATACTGATATGCGTCTGCGTAGCCGTCAAATTAGAAAGTGCATCGGCAACCAGTTTTTTGAATTCGGTAATTATTCAAAAGTCTAAGAAGAGCATAGTGAATACCTCCAGCCCCCTCCCAATAGATGGTGTAGAAGGTCTGTGTTTGTAAATGACCGGTTCGTGCGTGAATGAGAGAAAGCCTTCGAAAACGAACAAGTATACGCGAAGCAGGTTGCTGAATATTAACAGTGATAAGCTTACAAATAGTTAGTGAAGAAAACCTAATGAAAAAAGTACCCTACCGCGTAGTGGTAGTAACCATGTAAAGGACACCCTTGTCCGCAGGCCATAAACTCTTGAAGGGTTTATTCCATATTAGAAGATTCTCCGTGTCACCGATCTCCCAGGAGAACACCCGAACCGAAAGAATGGACTAGGCGACAAGTGTACCCACACAAACGAACATTTAATACACCCTACGTTACACACACACTAGAACACAAAACTAAGACAAAACACAAAGACTATAAATACACACGACCCGGCAACATTGCTACCAGCGTCTACTGCTAGCGTTCAACTGTTAGTGGTCGGCGTTCATGCTAACGGTTTGCTCGGTGCGGCTGCGGCGTTGTATGGATCCAGTATCCGGAGTTGAGGTGGCGTTTGACGTGCTTGGGCTGGCGTCGCTGGCTGCGTCGTGCACGCTCCAGGTCCAAGCGCCCGTGGAGGTGTTGCCGGTGTTGTTGACGTTAGAGGCACCACCCGGATGGGTGGCAACAGCGCTGGAGACAACCCTGGCCGTAGCAGGTGGTAGCGTCCTCCGTTAATTCCCCGTAACGGGCTCAGGCACGGCAGGAAGTCCACGATGCGTAGCCGTAGAACGCGAGCTCACCGGAGCAGTAGTCCGCGTCGCTCTCTTCCAGCCGATGTGTCCCTGACCCGCCGGAGCCTCCGCTTCTCTTCTGTTCCCCCCGTGCCTCGATCCCCCTCGCCCTTTTATAGCCTCAGCGTTAGTCCACGAAAGCTTTGTCATCGTCTTCATCATCTCTCTCGACCTCACCGAAAGCTTCTCCCCAATTATCTCTCTCCACATCACCGAATGCTTCTCCCCCAGTCATCCATCTCCACCTCACCGAACGCTCCTTCTTCATCTTCTTTATTCTTCGGTTAATCCACATCGTCTTCATCACACCTCTTTCCTTTAAAATTTAATTTAGGCTCCTTAATATATGTGACAAGGGCCCCCTCTCTCAAGAGTTTTTTTATGAAAAAAACGGCCGTGGCTTAGAATGGTTAAGCCTGGTGATTGCGAAGCAGGGCCAGCCTTGGTGAGGGATTTCTCCTGTCTTTTCTTCGAACGCTCTTGTCTCTGCTGGGGTGTTTCTTCTGCACGCTGTTTTCTTCGCTTTTCGTTTTCCTTCTCTCGAAACGCATGTTCCTTCTCGAACCGCTGCTGCCGCTGTTCCGGGGTTTCTTGGACACGCCTCCGCCGTTTAGTCGCGTTCCAGCGTTCTGAACTAGTAGAAGGAGACTCACTGTCGGGCAAACTCATTATTTTTTTCCTTTGCTTCTGCTGTTTCCACAGAGGAGGTTGCACGTTGTCGTCGAGCTGTATACTAGGCACGCCGCTTAGAAAGTCGTTCTTCTCGTTCTTTCGTCTCCGTAGCTCGCTGATGCTTCCTCTTTGCATTCTGCCGAGCGGCCTTGTTCGTAGGCACCATCGTAACATCTGGCTGTATGACTGCCTTGGCGAGAGGAGCGGAGCTGTTTTATACAGCTGGTGTGACGTCACTCTGACCGTAGCGCCCCTGGTGAGAGGAGCGGGAGTTAGGCCGCCGTTGGTGGCTACCGCCTCGCCTCGCGACGGCGTGAGATGGGGCCCCGTTTTTACACTGCTGGTGTGACGTCACTCTAGGTCACGTGGTGTGACATCACGCAGCGAGGTCACGCTAAAGGTCAATGGTGCCTACCACCGTCTCGCCACGGAACGGGCTGAAGTGCGACCTAAAGTAATATTGCTTCGCAATAAAACTGCTCACGTCATCATCATCTTCAGGCCATCCACCGACTATCTCTTGTGGCGATTCTGGACCCAGCACACAACACACCGGAGATGTCCAGCACACACCAAGAGCACACCACTAATGAGCACACCAAACGGCGTTTTCAGAACACTAACACACCCCTGCGGTTGTCCGTACAGAGTCCTTAATAAACATGTTGGTGTCCGCAACACACTCCCTTGTTTAATAACATAACACCAACAACAGCAGCAAAAACCACAAGATAAATCCCAGAGATACATTAACACAGCGCCAGCAGCAACAACAAGATAAATCCGAGAGATACACTAACACAGCAACAGTACCAAGATACATCCCAGAGATATCTAGAGCAGTTCGCTCTATCTGTAGAGAGCTCTAATTTGTAACACATGTCCTCCGTTTTGCCTGACCCATCCGAAAGCGTCTCCCCCTTGATTTGGACTAGAGGCTGTGATCGTAAGTCTTCATTCACATAACCTCCTGCATTTTTCTTCCCACTGCACGTGGGCACCTCGGCAGCATCACCTGTCTCCTCAGCCACTACCACACATGCTACATTGGTGGCGTACCGTACTGGACCCCTTCCTTCGTACTTCTTCAACATATTTACATAGAGAACCCCCTTAGTGTCATCTATCAATAATTCATAATTCATATCCTTTTTTTTCCGCGTCACAAGGTACGGGCCCTTCCATTGCATCAGTAGCTGAATATGATCCGTGGGTAGCAGTACAAGAACCATGTCGCCCGGATTCAGATTTCTGTGAATGGCTTTCTTTTCATAATATCTCTTGTGGCGTTCACGCACCTTTTCCAGGCTTTGATGTGCAAGCCTGCATGTTTCCTTCAACCTGTCCCGCAACTCAAGCACGTATTTGTATCTTGTCTTGTGATCTGATGCTATCTCTTTATTAGCTCCCAGCTCCTTGAGTATTGCATGTGGACTTCTAACGGTTCTGCCACATAACATCTCGAAAGGCGAGAAACCAAGACACGTTTGTGGCACTTTGCGGTACAGGAACAAAAGAACTGGGAGATATCTATCCCAATCAGTAGGTCTCTCCTGGCACATTTTATTGATCATATTTTTGAGGGTGCCGTTGAACCGCTCTACACATGGGATGGAAAGGCGTCGTCAGTAACGGTCTTACTGACAAAAGGCGGTTAACCTCCTTCATTAGTTCCGATGTGAAGTTCGACCCCCGGTCACTCAAAACTTCTCTCGGGAACACATAACGCGAAAACATTTCCACGAAACCCTCCGCCACTGGGACACTGTCAATAGTTGTGAGTGGAATAGCGTAAGGATAACGAGTGGCCACGTCAACCAGAGTAAGCACATATCTATTGCCTTTGGCGGAAACTAGAGAGATAGTCCCCACAATGTCAATAGTCACTCTTTGAAACGGTAGGTCGATGGCTGGCATCTTGCCCAAAGGTACGGGACCAACTCTTCTCTTCGGAAATGCGCACTGACACACGTCACATGAGCAAAAAAAGCGTTTAACGTCACCCTGGACACTTGGGTAGAACTCCTAGGCGAACCTAGACACCGTTTTTTGAACACCCTGGTGTCCGGCCATAATAGCGTCATGTCCTAAGCGCAGCACGGTCTCTCGCATATCTTTCGGTAACACCAGCTGTTGGACCCGCCTTCCTGAACTAAATATGCACTCCCTGTGCAGAAGACTATTCATCAATTGATATTCCAGTGACGTACGACTCTTCTTCCTTTTCACTTTTTCCCCGATTCTTTCGAAGCAAGCCTTGAAGTTCGGGTCTTCTTTTTGCCTAATTCCAATTTCGCCCGGTGTTACGCTCAGGCACATCGTAACCGGAGTAGAGCGCGGACGCTGCGTTGCTCAGGCTGTCGCTTGAGCTCTTCTCTCCACTGCCGACGAGAAACTGACTGCACCCGTCTGAGCTTTCGCGGACCTTTCCTCTTTTGGATGTTCTTCAACGTCGAGCATCCTCCACTCGAGATCGGGGTTTTCGACACTACTTGCACCCGTAATGTTCCCCAAGACGAGATCGTAGATCGGTTGGTCTACGCATTACGCCACTACCTGCCCAGTGTAATATGGCGTGGACACTAGAATCCTGGATTCAGGAAGGCACCTCACTGTGCTATCTATAAGAGTGACGGCAGACGCTTCCCCTGTAAGATCCTCGTCCTTCAGCAGGGTTCTCCGAACAAAAAGTCTGTTGGCTCCGCTGTCTCTGAGCACCAATATAGGACGGTCCTCTATTTTCCCAACCACCACCGGTATTGCTGCTTTGGACTTGGGTGTTCCACTCACCGCCTCATTTTCCAGCGGCGTTCGAGCTCCTTTCCGCTGTGGAACTTCAGGTGGCATGACAAGTTCTACCCTAGAGTCGACAACGCATGCAGCTCGGTCCTGCGTTCTGTATCGGCACTCATCCAGAGTATGACCCCTCCTCATGCAACCTTGGCACACAACCTGTGCTTTTTTGGGCAGCGCTACTAGTCCAGCAGTCAACTGCACGGTGTCCCACCTTGCCGCAGAGAAAACACCTTACTGGCGCCTTAGATGCACAGCCATATGCGCTTGGTTTTGCCGCATCTGTCTCTATGATCTTTTGGGTTTCCTTCTTTTTTTTGTACTCAAAATTCATAGCTCTTGAGC
Source organism: Amblyomma americanum (assembly GCF_052857255.1). Classification (NCBI taxonomy): domain Eukaryota; kingdom Metazoa; phylum Arthropoda; class Arachnida; order Ixodida; family Ixodidae; genus Amblyomma; species Amblyomma americanum. Next base: position 24,934,609 of record NC_135505.1, read on the forward strand.
CTCAAGGAATTCGTCGGCAGTGTCTGCGAACTCTTCCAATGAACACAACTTCCTTCCAGGAATAGCGCTAGCTTTGACCTGCAGCACGCTAAAAATTGCTCTGTGTCTAGCTTGTCACGCACCCCTTCAATACTCTTTTCGGTCTTTGACATATCAAGCCACCTATCAAAATAGTTGGTCAGCCTGCAGGAAAACTGCTTTGCTGTTTCCGAATCCTCAGGTTTCGCGGTGCGAAATCTCTCACAAAAACCTTCTGCCATAAACCTGAATCATTGGAGGAGCGCCTTTTTGACTTTCTCCTAGTCCATGGAATCCGCAGCAGGCATCCTTCCAAACACATTCAGCGCCTCTCCGTCTAAACACATGCTCAATGCCGTGGCCCATTCACTGCGCTCCCAGCCTTGCCCCAAAGCTGTCCGCTCGAATCGTTACAGATATGAGTCCAGATCATCTCTTTTGTCATTGAAAGGCGCTATCAGCTTCCTTGGACAAACTCTGGCCAGTCTAGGAGATTCTGTACCCGCTATGGAGTGCTGATCATTGTCCGCGACCTCCTCGTATCCTCCCGTGACATGCGCCAGTTTCTACAAAATAAACTCCTCCCATTCTATCCTTCTTTACTCCTGTTCTGCCTCGCGAGCTCTTTTCTCGCTCTTCCACCTCGCGAGCTCTTCTCTCTGCCTCGCGAGCTCTTTTCGCTTCTGGCTCTTCTGCCTCGCGAGATCTTTTTGCCTCTCGATCTTCTGCTTCACAAACGTCTGCGCGCGCTTGCGCCCTTTCCTCTCTCTGCCTATCTGCCTCCTCTCTCTGCCTCTTTGCCTCCTCTTTCTGCCTCTCTTCCTCCCCGTCATAGAGGCGCATCGCCTCTTTCTTGCTTAACCCTAGATTGAGCGCCAGTTCTAACGCTTTTGCCAAATCCATACTTTCTGCCTTTGCGAACGATCTATCTGAGGCAAAGCAACAAGAAAAAGAGGAAATTAATGCTGGCACAGGCTCGCCACTTATCTTTCTCACGGATCTCCCAAGAGAGCACTCGGACCGAAAGAATGTACTAGGCGACAAGTTTACCCACACAAACGCACATTTATTACACCCTCGTGACACACACTCTAGAACACAGAACAAAAATAACACAAAATACACTATAAATACACACGACCCGGCAACATTGCTACCAGCGTCTACTACTAGCGTTCTGCTGTTAGTGGTCGGCGTTCGTGTTCACGATGGGTTCGGTGTGGCTGCGGCGTTGTATGGATCCAGTATCCGGCGTCGATGAGGCGTTTGACGTGCTTGGGCTGGCGTCGCTGTCGGCGTCGCTGGCTGCGTCGTATAAGCTCTAGATCCAGGCGCCAGTGGAGGTGATGCCGGTGTTTTTTGCGTTGGAGGCACCACCCAGATGGGTGGCAACAGCGCTGGAGACACCCCTGGCCGTAGCAGGTGGTAGCGTCCTCCGTTGACTCCCCGGAACGGGCTCAGGCACGGCAGGCAGTCCACGATGCGAAGCCGTAGAACGCGAGCTCACCGGAGCAGTAGCCGGTGTCGCTCTCTTCCATCTAATGTGTCCTTGACCCGCCGCAGCCTTTGGTTCTCTGCTGTTCCCCCGTGCCTCGCTCCCCCTCGCCCTTTTATAGCTTCGGCGTTAGTCTACGTAAGCCTTGTCGTCGTCTTCTTCTGCTTCTCTGCTCCACTAATCATCTCTCACGACCTCACCGAATGCTTCTCCACCAATCATCTGTCTCCACTCACCGAGTGATTCTCCACCAATCATCCCTCTCCACCTCACCGAATGCTTCTGCATCTTCTTTATTCCTCGGTTAATCCACGTCGTCTTCTTCACACCGCTTTCCTTTAAACTTTAATTTAGGCTCCTTAATATATGTGACACTCCCATTACATGCACATCAATAATGTATGTAAACACCTTAGTAGATAATTTAGAGACCGCTTAGCGCCGCTATTGTTCTAAACATTCATCACAATTGTACCATCATTATTTTGACTTTCCTGTCTCACATGATTTTTGAACTGTTTTTAAAAGAAGAACTGCTTATCACTTTTTTTGTTTTCTGAGGTCGAGAAGTGAGGTCATTATTGGCCTCAAAGAAAGTGAGATGAGAGCGTCTTAGGAGATGTCAACCTCAACTGACGAGGTTGAGGTGAGGTCGAGATTTTTAGGTCAAATTCTCACCTCTGATAAATAGTCTATAGACAGTCTATAGACAAAGAAAAACTAAGGCAGTTTTAGGCTTTAGTCTATTGATAGTCTAGAGACCCCAATACACGAAAAAAATTAAGCACATAGACTTAGTCTGTAGATAGTCTATAGACTTTCTATAAACAAAAGAAACTTAAGGCAGTTATTGACAGTACTTTATGCCTAGTGCACACACCGTCTATATACAAACGGAAATAAAGTGTAAGAGACTTCGGCTAGAGTATATATAGACTCTCTGTAGAAAAAAATGCCGATTTTTAGAGACCAGTCTATAGGTAGTCTACAGACCGTCTACAGACAAAAGGAATTTAAAGCTGTTATAGATATTACTGTTGTAATGGGAACAACCAGCAGCAGTTCAAGCAGCGCAGCGAACAGGCAGACAAAGTGCAGCCGTCATTCTGAGTGACGCCTGTAAGTGTGTAAGTCGTGGGGTTTTTCGACCAATTCCTGCTGACCTGCGCTCCGTATAAGCGCCTTTAAAATTGTTGGAGATGTCCCGATTCCCGTCCCGGTCCTCATCATGGAACTTCAGAGCCGAACGTTACTCGCCTTGGCCTCCATGCCAGACAGTACGAGCCAACCTTCGACGCCCATCCTACCACCGTCCTCTGTTCCAGGGTACAACTCCTGCGTGACCCTATTCTATGCAGTGGCACCGACGAGCAGGGCGTCGACGATTGGCTGGCCTCCTATGAGCGCGTCAGCAGTTACAGTCGGTGGGACGAATCTGTTAAACTGAGCAACGTCCTCTTCCACACCACTGACAGTGCCAACCTATGGTTTCGCAACCATGAAGCCGACCTTCTCACCTGGTCCTCCTTTAAGACGAGCGTCGCCGACGTTTTCGGCCGTCGCGCCGTGCGGAAACTCCGCGCCGAACAACGTCTCAGCTACCAGCAGGAACCTTCACTATATATTGGCTTTCAAGCGTGTAAACCCATCCATGGCTGAGGCTAACAAGCTTAACCAGACCCTTAAAAGGATCGCCGATAACGCTTTCCATATGCCCCGGGCGAAGACCCCCTACTCCGTCGCTACCGTAATCCAGCTGTGCCAAAGCTACGACGATTTACAAAGGCAACGCGCTTCTACGCGGCAATCCTGGGCGTCCACCAAGGGTCTTGCTGGCTTGACCCTTAGTGCATCGTCTTTTGAGCAGTCCCGGTTCATGCAGCAGGTCAAAGACTTTGTCCGCGAAGAAATCGCTCGCCAGCTTTCTCTGCTGCAAGGCATTCAAGACCCCGTCTGTCCAACTCCCGACCTAGCACAGTCCTTCGCGCCAAATATCCGCCGTGTTTTTCAGAAGCAGGTCACTGCAGTCCTGATGATGAGGATTGTGATTTTTTTATTACGCAAGGGCATCTGAAGCCAAAGAGCGCCAAGGCACAAGGTATTTTTCTTTTTCTCAAGGTGGGGTCAACGACCCACTTCCCAAGCATTTCACCCCAAATGAGCCGAGCACCAAACCAGGGGAAAGCTTGTACCCATTGTATCACCGGTGGGTACCCGGCATCACTGGGTAGAACCCCGTCCCTCCCGTATGCAAGGTGGATGCTTAACTGCAGTCCTGCTATTCAGCCCCCCACCGCCCTTTCTCCAGTGGCAGCACCACTCACTTATGCTGCGGCAGTCACCAGTACCCGGCGCTCGCGCACCCCTGCCGTGGGTATCAGTGGGGTACTGTGACCTTCTGTCTGCGGTTAAGGCTGTAAGAAATGAAGGGCGATGGTTGAATCCATTGGCACCGAAGCTGAGAGTTATGGTAGAAAATCTTAGGGAACAGGCACAGGCGTGTGTGCTTTCGGCGGGTAGCTATTGTCATAAGGTTTAAAGATGTTTTCATTTGAGTGACGCTAGCTGAAAGCCAAAATGAAACGACCAGCACAATTCTGCACAGCTTCCAACATATCTGCCAATGTGACCTGTCCAGAGTCCCATAAGCATGAAGCATATTCTTTTTGCGCTCGCACCTAGATATTGTATAATATGATTTTAGTAAAAATGGAGCAACAGAGAAGTTTCTTCGAAGGCAACACAGTGTTGTGTTTCATTTAGATGCTATGTGTTCTATATGTAATTTCGAGGATGACGTGTTACTTGTATGAACAACGAGGTATCGGTACGATATTACGGTTTCGAGAGGATGATTCTGCAGAAAACAATGTTGAAGGCATGGCCATTCTCTCGCTCACTGACACGGGTGCTGCCGTGTCGGCGATTAGTGACGCACTTCGCCACAATATTCGTAAGTTGGCGACCCGCTGTCTGACTTTTCACTCCGTACGACCACCTCTCAGTGCATCCATCCCATCGCAGCCTGCACGGTCTTACTTTCTACCAACGACGTCGCCCGTACCATCGAGCTTGTGCTGAGCTCCTGCTCTCATGATGTCATCCTCGGCTGCGACTTCCTCTCGACCCTTAGCGCAGTGACTAGATGTGCCCGTGGTAAACTTGCGCTTTCTCCCGTGTGTAAGGTTTCCTTGTGTGACCTGTCTGTCCGTTCCGTTAAGCTTCTTGAAGCTGCCGACACCGACATACCACGTTTTTTTCTGCCCTCGTTCCGCCGCAACCTACCTCTGCCCTCAGAAGCCCTATTCTCTTCACACCCACCTCAGCCGCCACTCGTCATCACCGTTTTCTGGTTCCTTTCGCCGTTCTCGCGATTTCCGAAGGGCACTGCGCCATCTGGCTCCAACCCATTATCTTTACTGTCGTCTGTATTCCGCGGCGAATCCATCGGCTTTATTCAATAAATGCACCCTCCTTTGATAATGAGTCCTCTGATCACCGTGCCTGCCTAAGATTGCAGCCCTGTCCTGTTGTGCGACTGCGCCCGGTCCGCTTGCCGTCGACACCTTTGATCGTACCATTGCTACCGACCTTCTGCACGTTTATTCTGACCAGACCTTGGCACTTCTGCAATGCCCCCGCACGACTTTCGGCCTTTCCCAGCCTTCCTTGGGCCGCGCGTTGGCCGTCTCTCACGAAACTGACAGCGGTACGCATGCCCCCTTGCGCCAGCGACCGTACCACGTCTCGCCCGCTGAGCGTCGAGTCATTCGCGACATTCTTGAGCAGGGCATTATACAGCCTTTTCACAGCCCTTGGGCGCCTCCTGTTATCCTGGTGACGAAAAGAAAGATGGCTCCATCAGGTTCTGTGTGGAGTACACCCACGTCTCAACAAGATCACTCGCAAGGACTATCCTCTACCCCGAATCGACGACGATCGACGACGTATTGCATAACTTGCAGGAAGCGTAATATTTTTCATCCCTGGCTTACTCTCCGGCTGCTGCGAAGTCCCGATGGCTACCGCTGACGTGCTGAAAACCTCCTTCGTCACTCCAGGCGGCTTGTATAAATTTAATGTGATGCCATTCGTCATATGCAATGCCCAAGTCGCATTCGATAGCATGGTGAATTATATTGTCATGAAGTGATGACTGCAAATCCCAGGAGCAGAACGACAGCGAAGATCGTGTCTTAAGAAAACTTTATCTGGGCTGACTTGCGCCCACAATAGACTGAATCAATCGGCGGCGGCGCAGCAACAAACGTGCTAAGCGGTCGTCGAACAGAATGAAATGGTCGCCGCTCTCGGCCGTGCTCAATTTAAAGCTGACAACGAACCTCCGAGATAATGCGTGCAAAGTTACTAGAACATTCTGGAACAACGTAGAATCAGCTGTGCTTGGATGCGATCAATCTAGATAAATCTGCTCGCGTCCTGCATTGCAAACAAAGCCATAAAGCGGCTTGGCGGCAGCTTTGAAGAATGAAGAAACAAACACTGCAAAAATTCGCGGAAATATTTTCAGCAGGCTTAAATGGCAAACGTGTTAATGTTACCTGGATGACATTGTCATTTTTTTTTCAGATGATTTTCCTTTCATCTGCAGCGCCTTGAGCACGTACTCACGTGCCTTACTGAAACTGGGCTCCAACTAAACTTGAATAAATGTTTTTTCGGTGCTACGAAGGTTACAATATCCGGCCATGCCATGTCCAAGGACGGCGTTCTTCGTAACCCTGTCAAATTTGGCGCCGTCACTGACTTCTCCAAACAGACTACCTCAAAATTTCGCAGTTTTATAGTCTTGTGCTCATATTTTAGCCTCCTCACACGCAATTTCGCCTGTATCATCGCACGTTTTACACAGCCTCTCGGCGGCAGCCCGAACCTCCCGTCTTGGTCACCAACCTGCGATACCCCGTTCAGTAATTTACGTCGCCTGCTGGTCTCCGCCCATCCTTCGGCATTTTTTTTTATTCGAGAAGTGCGCCATGAGGCATAAGTTGAAAAAGGAATGGGGGAAGAAATGCACAAGATTGAAAGTTAAAAGGAGTGAAGACCCATTGCGCTAAGGTAGTCGCAGAGGTTGCTAATGAAACGGTTTTTCGTAGTCCACTTCACGTAGTCCCTTTCGCCGTTCCACCGTAGGCCCACCTCCCTGAGGAGCCACTTTCTTATAGCAGCCGTCGCTGGGCACGTCCACAACAAGTGTCACACATCACAAAAGTCAGGTGTAGCGCTACAGTGAGGGCACCTGTCAGGTGCTGGCTGATCTTTGGAACGCCACCGATGACGGACAGATCGTGTCAGAGCCGCCTCTGCCCGAATCCGGCGCACGGATACCTCCTCCTGCCGAGAAAGACTACGGGGGAGAGGGTGCGAACACGGAGGAATTAGCGCGCGTGTTCGCTGGCGCAGAACTTCGGAATCGGAAACATGGAACAGGAACGGATCTGGGGGAAGAGGGGAAGGTGGCGGATCGTCTGATGTATGAAGATGAGTCATAGCATTCGCTTGAATGTTATATGGATCCTGGACATGGCCGCGAATCCAGTGTATGCGCACATGACATGGATACTTTGCGCAGAGCACATGAATTGATTGTGAAATCTGGAACGTTCGTCGAACAGCCTTAAGCTGCTTAAGGGCGGCGCGGGAGTCGGTGTAAATATGAACTGTATTGAATGTTGGAACGAGCGGAAGGGAAGCAATGACATTATAAATTGCTTGAAGTTCCAATGCCAGGGGAGCGCACGTATCCGCAGTATACGTCGCGCGAGAGTTGAGATGCGGATGAGATGGACTATACACAGCAGTAACTCCCCTCTCTGCAGAATGTGATGCATCCGTGTATATTATGCACCCTTCAGGCCGATACGCTGCTGATACCGACGGGGAAACAGTGGGGATATTATCAGTGAGCTGGAAATATGACCATGGAGGAAGTGTCTTTAAACGATGAAGTTGGAGAGGCTGTTTTCGAGCTCTTTTTGACACCCGTTGGTCGATGAGTTCGCTGAGTGTATTAAGTTGGGCGAACTCCTGTAGCACAGGTATGGGTGTTAAACGAGGAAGATATGTTATGACGCGCATAGCCTCACGATTGATAGCTTCAAGGCAGTCCCACTGAAATTGTGCCTGATACACTATCCGTGGCTGAAGGATAGAGCGCACAAGCTGGTGGGCCGTATGAGCACGTGCGCCACAAGAGCGCGTAGCTATGCGACGAATCAGACCAATAGTAGCGTGAGTCGATTTACGGTGGCTGTCAGCCACGGAGTGCCAGTCCCAGATGTATGGAGGAGAAGACCAAGAATACGAACAGTTTCTACCTGAGGAATCAGAGAATTATGTACCGTAAAATTTAAAGGGGGAGCTTTCCGTAAGCCGGCCTAATTTCCAATGCGAATGTAACATGATTTAGTAGGAGAGAATGTTAGACCCAGAGGTTGGAGGCTACATGTCAGTGCATCCAGTGCATGCTGAAGGACCGACTGACGATTAGACGCATCTGGATGGCAGCACCACAAGGTTATATCATCGGCATACGCAAGCACGCGGATAGAAGGGATGGTCTCTAGGGCTCGAACAAGAGGAATTAAAGCCACGTTAGATAATGTGGTTTGATCCGGGCAGGCCGACATTGGAATCTGAAACTGGCAACGTTTAACGCTAGAACTTTATCTAGTGAGGCTAGCCTTGCAGTGCTGTTCGAGGAACTAGCGGGAATTGAATGGGATGTGATAGGGCTTAGCGAAGTTAGGAGGACAGGTGAGGCGTATACAGCACTAAAGGACGGACACATATTGTGCTATCGCGGATTACAGGATAGACGAGAACTAGGTGTGGGATTCCTCATTAATAAGGATATAGCTGGCAACATAGAGGAGCTCTATAGCAATAACGAGAGGGTAGCAGCTATAGTAGTTAGGCTGAATAGGAGGTACAAACTAAAAGTGGTGCATGCCTACACACCCACATCCAGCCATGATGACCAGACCGTTGGAAGTTTCTATGAGGACGTAGAATCGGCAATGAATAAAATAAAATCGCAGTACACTCTACTGATGGGCGACTTCAATGCGAAGGTGGGCAACAAGCAGGCTGACGACCACGCGGTAGGTGACTATGGGATAGGCTCTAGAAATAGCAGTGGAGTGTTATTAGTCGAATTCGCGGATAGAAATAATTTACGGATCATGAATACTTTCTTCAGCAAACGAGAAAACAGGTAGTGGACCTGGAAGAGCCCCAATGGTGAAACTAAAAATGAAATCGACTTTTTACTATGCGCTAAACCTGACATCATTCAGGATGTGGCCGTCCTCGGAAAGGTGCGTTGTAGCGACCACAGAATTGTAAGGTCTAGAATTAGCTTAGACTTGAAGAGGGAACGGAAGAAGCTAGTGAAGAAGAAGACCATTAACGAGTTAACTGTAAGAGTGAAAGCACAGGAGTTTAGGATGGCGCTGCAAAACAGATATTCGGCTTTAACTGAGGAAGACGATCTTGATGTTCATTCAATGCACGATAATCTGACATCAATAATTACGGAGTGCGCAGTAGAAATAGGTAGTAGGACAGTTCGAAAGGATACCGGGACGCTATCTCAGGTGACGAAAGATCTGATTAAGAAGCGCCAAAGCAAGAGGGCGACTAACACTACCGATAGAATAGAACTTACGGAGCTATCAAAGTTAATAGATAAGCGCAAGGTGGCCGACATAAGGAAGTTTAATATGGGGAGAATCCAGCATGTTCTAAAAAACGGAGGCAGCCTAAAAGTGAAGAGGAAACTAGGCATAGTAAAAATCAGATGTATGCATTAAGAGACAAGCAGGGCAATGTCATTAGCAATATGAATAAGATAGTTAACGTAGCCGAAGAGTTCTACACAGACCTGTACAGGAGCCAATGTAATCAGAGCGTTAATGAGAAAGACAGCAGTGCACAGCAATGCGTCATCCCGCCAGTAACGAAAGATGAAGTAAAGAATGCCTTAGAAGCAATGAAAAGGGGAAAAGCCGCTGGGGAGGATCAGGTAACAGCAGATCTGTTGAAGGATGGAGAGGACATCGTGCTAAAAAAACTAGCCACCCTGTATACGCAATGCCTTATGACCTCGACTGTACCAGGAGCTTGGAAGAACGCAAACGTTATCTTAATTCATAAAAAGGGAGACGCCAAGGACTTGAAAATTTACAGGCCGATCAGTTTACTATCCGTTGCCTACAAATTATTTACTAAGGTAATCTCTAATAGAGTCAGGGCAACGTTAGACTTTAATCAATCAAATGATCAGGCAGGCTTTCGTAAAGGATATTCCACAATATATCATATTCACACTATCAATCAGGTGATAGAGAAATGCGCAGAGTATAACCAACCTCTCTACATAGCTTTCATTGATTACGAGAAAGCATTCGACTCAGTGGATACCTCAGCAGTCATACAGGCATTGCGTAATCAGGCGGTAGAAGAACCTTATGTCAAAATACTAGAAGATATATATAGCAACTGCACAGCTACTATAGTCCTTCATAAAGTCAGCAATAAAATTCCAATAAGGAAGGGCGTCAGGCAAGGAGACACGATCTCGAAAATGCTGTTCACCGCATGTTTACAGGAGGTATTTCGAGGCCTGAATTGGGAACAGTTGGGAATAAGAATAAATGAAGAATGCCTAAATAATCTGCGATTTGCTGATGACATTGCCTTGCTGAGTCACCCAGGAGGTGAGCTGCAAATCAGATCAATGAGTTAGACAGGCAGAGCAGATCGATGGGTCTAAAAATTAACATGCATAAAACCAAGGTAATGTTCAACAGCCTAGCAAGGGAACAACAGTTCACAATTGGCAGCGAGAGCCTAGAAGTTGTGACGGAATACCTCTACTTAGGGCAGGTAGTGACAGCTGATCCGGATCATGAGAAGGAGATAACTAGAAGGATAAGAATGGGGTGGAGCGCATATGGCAAATTCTCGCAGATCATGAGTGGCAGTTTACCAATTTCAATCAAGAGGAAAGTGTACAACAGATTAATCTTACCGGTACTCACCTACGGGGCAGAAACGTGGAGGCTGACGAAAAGAGTTCAGCTTAAGTTAAGGACAACGCAGCGAGCCATGGAAAGAAAAATGATAGGTGTAACGTTAAGAGACCGGAAGCGGGCAGAGTGGGTGAGGGAACAAACACGGGTTAATGACATCCTAGTCGAAATCAAGAGAAAGAAATGGGCTTGGACAGGGCATGTAATGCGAAGGCAAGATAACCGCTGGTCTTTAAAGGTAACGGAGTTGATTCCAAGAGAAAGTAAGCCTAGCAGGGGGCGGCAGAAGATTAGTTGGGCGGATGAGATTAAGAAGTTTGCAGGCAAAGGGTGGATGCAGCTGGCAAAGGATAGGGTTAATTGGAGAGACATGGGAGGGGCCTTTGCCCTGCAGTGGGTGTAGTAAGGCTGATGATGATTATGATGATGATGATGATGAAATAATGTGGGGTCGAGAACGTAGCCCTGCGGCACTCCTCTGTTGGAAGTGAAGTTACCAAAGGGTTTTCCGTGGACACGCACGTCCAAGGTTCGATTTGCTAAAAAGGCGTGAATGGAGAGGAGGAACCCGTGAGGGAGACCAAGAGTTTGAAGGGAGGCAAAAATGGCAGAGGGAAGGATGTTATCATATGCCTTTGTTATGTTTGTAGCGGTTATGGTTCGTACAAGGTGACTCTGCGGAGAGTGGTCAAGCACGTCAGCAGCCAAAGTAGCAAGGCCGTCTTCCGTTCCAATTTGTGGGCGGAAACCAATTTGGGAATGTGGGTAACAATCATGGTACTCCAGCCACCACGACAAGCGTGCGGCTAGAATGTTTTCATAAAGCTTGCAGATGGTAGGCGTGAGGGAATTTGGACGAAGGGCCGGGAGAGATACTGGAGGCTGACCTGACTTGGGTATTGGAACCACAATAGAATGCTTCCTGTCTCCCGGCAAGACGCCAGAAAGCCACACTTCGCTTAAAGTATCAGGCAGGGTTTGCAAAGCGTTCCCTTCCAAGTTACGGAATAAGGAGTTAGGTATGCCGTCATGCCCGGGAGTAGTAGTTTTATACGTTCAATGGAGGCCAGCAGCTCTGCCATGGTGAGATCAGAAACAATCCCATCGGAGGGCTCTGTAACCGATAATTCAGGTGGAGACGTAGCGGTGTAGTCATGGTTTGGAAAACATTGACGGGCTGCTTGTTGTGAAAATGTATCCTCATCCACATTTAGCACGATGCGAATGCTCTCTGTGTAATCTGCAACCTGAGAAGGGCGCTCCATGGTGTGAAACATTCTCCAGAGATGTCGAATGCCCTGCGTCGAGGACAGGCGGGCACACCATGCAGCCCAGCGTTGCCTGCCTAGCCGCTTTGCATAGCGGCGCGCCCGTGCGGTAGCGCGGTGAAGAGTATGAAGAGCCGATGGGTCATGTGGGTGACGAGAAGCGTAAAGATCCGCCTGACGACGAAGAGCCCACAGATTCAAGAGATGTATGTCCGGGTTTTGGGCATCTTCATTTACAGTACTGGTAATACGGTGAGTAGCGAGAGCGGCAGAGAGAGTAGACTGTGCTGAAGAGGGATTGAATGTAGATAAATGATTGTCTGCGCGTACAGAGTCCCATGATGTTATTCGTACAGTGCGGCGTATTTTCCGTAGACGCGTAGGCGTGAGGAAGATAAAAATGGGGCTGTGATCGCTACCCGAAATATCAGAATCAACAGCCCAACGAGGATTACCGGGGCCTAACCATCAAGTCAAATCAGGTGAATACGGGCCACCTCGTGGGCGGGTAGAAGTATTCGGGTGGTTTAAAAGTTGAGAGGAATGGTCCGAAAAGCTCCCTTGGATTTGTGCACCTCTTAAGAAATTCTATATGAAATCCCACGCAGTGTGTGCGCCGTTTAAGTCACCATCAACTTAGAATAGGAATACCCGAGTTGGTAGAACGTAGAAAATGAACCCATCCGAGATTGGCAGATGCGGAGCCAGGACGACTATAAAAAGAAACTTGGACAAGGGGTGTGCGTGCACGTTTTCCTAGAAGGGCAACAACCTCCTGACGTGTGTTGCACCACCGTGAAAGGTTGAGCGGTGTGTGCGGAACTGAACTGTGAATATAAATTACAGATTTACCTGTGCTGAGGGAGTAGGCGGTGCAACGGCGATCAGGGAAAGAGGGTGAACGGTATGCGCAGAAACCTGAAAGGCGTGGAAGCGAATTATGCTCTTGCAGTAGGAACGCCCATGCCTTCAGCTTTCCGTCGCGAAGGCGGATGTTCACTTCGGAGGCCTCATTAGCGAATCTTCGACAGTTCCACTGCACCACCATAGATGATGATGCGCTATCCATGACGAGGCCGAAGAGCTTCCACGATGAGGGATGTCACCTGCTTCATCAGCGCTAATATCGTATCCACTGTCGGGGTAGTCACGGCTAACAGGTGGTCGGCACCTAATTGTGGCCCAGTGCTTACTCGAGGTGATTCCTGTGATGATTGCTCCCGAGTTATTTGAATTCTTCCAGAGGATTGAGAACGACGCTGTTCGCGGCGCTGGGTGAGTTCGTCTAGTCGGCGGCGAGCCTCCGCGATTGCTTTGTCTAAAACTGTGTCTTCATCTGTGGTATCCACATGTGATGGATGCACTGGACGTTTTGGCGTACGATTTGATCCGGGAAGGTGAGCCGCTTGTGCATATGTACGCTGGCGATGAGACGTATGGTGAGCAGCGGGCTCAGATAAAGGAAGTTCAGGGAAGAAGTTGTCACATTCGAGAGCTGCAAAGCGATTACTTGTAGGAACATCCATTTTTGCAGCCGACTTGTGAAATTTCTTCGCTTGCTTCTTTGAACAAGCGGGGGAGCGAATGTCATGGTCCGGCGATTTGCACAGGGCACAAGGAGCTGCTTATTCATTCATGTCGGCCACAGGTGCTGGATTACAGCAGGTATTTTTCATATGTCCTTCTTTGTGGCAGTGATGACAAAAAATACGACGAGGTCGGAAGGGCTGTGGTTTGACGATCGCACCGTAGTACGTAAGGTACTTTGGGAGAGTCAATGGGCCTTGCAGGATGAGCAGGTGTGAGCACCGGCGCCCATATGCCGTGCTTGCAGTACTACTTGAGTTGAGCAGCGATTGTTTGCGTGCACCTCCTCGGGAGGACTCGTGCTGTCGACATGATAAACCATGCAGCGGATGGTGTCAGGACCAGATGCAAAATATATTTGCACCGGGACATGCTTGCTGTCATCCAGGGGGATCCGCGTAACTGCGCACATTTTCTGGGCGTCCATCAAGGATGACAAGTTTACCGTAATGGTGTTCGATGGGTGATGGACGACAAACCCGCAGTAGCTCGAAGAGCCAAGAGCGTGGTCAATTGTGGCTTGAACATTCCGGGCAGGGATGGCAGTCATATAAAAGCGCAATGTAGGCTTGATGGTAACGCGGAACGAGTTCGCAGCAGGCGGAAGAGAGCCTTGACTCACGGGAGGCATCTGTGGAGGAGGCTCAGACGCTGGTGACGGCCCTTGGTGGGAATAATGAACCGGCGCGACGGGCACAGTTTCTAGAGGAAGTGTCACGGGCACGGAGGCGGTGGAGCAGTCCATGTCACAGGCCAAAGTCCGGCATTTTGATCCCGCCTTAGTGACAGGAGTAGGAGGAGAAGGGCTTTAATAGAATACGAGAAGTCTATCTGGTTGTCGGCCTGGCATGCTACTCCAGGTGAGGGTGAAACAATAGAAGAGTAGAGAAGCGGATGGTGAAAAAAGAAAGAGAAAAGAAGGGGTGAATGGTGAAATCAAGCACACTCACGCACTCACACACACACAAACACGCATAATTGTCAAAGAATATCCACCAAACCTGTGTCTCTTAAAAACACTAAAAATGCATTTGTCCCGCGAAAACCCAAAGCCGCGCCCCTCAGGGTCTTAGGACATGCACCAGGTGCACGGGGCCATCCTGTAGGAGTCCTAAAGCACTTAAAAGTGCCTTGCGATGATTGTTGAAGAGTTGGCAGCGGGAAATCAAATGTCGAAGACCCTCAGGTACACCACATGTGAGTCACAGAGGGCTAATTGATGCACCAATTTTATGTAAATAGGATTTAGTGAAGGCGACGTCCAGGCGAATGCGGTGGAGGAAATTTTGATCACGTCTATCTATATTGCGTGGCATGTAGAAGTCACAAGTGGGGTCGATACGTAGAAGGGGTCTATATTGATGTAGCGGATCACACCACAAAGCGCGTTGCCAGGATTTTGTAGTTAGAAGCCTCGCGCCATCACTGCGAGAAAACGGTATAGGTAGGAGCAAGGTGGTGTCGCCATGCGTCGACCTCGCTGCACCGTCAGCCTGATCGTTGCCTACAACGCCGCAGGGAGCGGGTAACCACTTCAACACAACACGGTGGCCAAGCTCACAGGCCTTGGAGTGAAATCTGTTTAAGTAATCGATGATCGGCTCCTGAAGCCTTCCAGATGACTTTATAGATTGTAGTGATTTTCACACTGACGCGAGCGGTGTGGGCTTAGGCGCAGTTCTTGCCCAAATGAAAGTCTTGGTATCCGGAATATGTTGTCGCTTGCGCCAACCGCACCGTCACAAAGGCGAAATCCAACTATTCTGTCACTACAAAGAACGCCTGGCTACTATTTGGGCGATTGCCAAGTTCCGCCCCTACATCTGCGGCCAGCGGATTCAATGTCGTCACCGACCAACTTGCCCTATGCTCGCCCTCAAAGATCCTTCTGGCCGACTCGCCCGCTAGGCTTTACATCTCTAGGAGTTTGATATTCACGTCATTTATCGCTTCGGGCGGAAGCAATCTGAGTCCGACGCCCTTCCCGATTACCACTCCCATGCGATTCAACTTCTGCCTTACTCTATGCCTACGATTCTTCGTCGTTCGACGTCCCTGATATGCTCTCTGAGCAACTGAAGGTACTTTGGTTCACCTCGCTCCTCACCTTGTTGTCTAATCCCTCTCCGCATTCTTCGTCCCGGACCTTTTGCCGCCAAACCCGCCATTTTGCTGTTCGTGATGGCCTCCTATACCACCGTAACAACCTGTCCGAAGGGCGGAAATGGATCTTGGTGATCCCTTGACACCTCCGTGCTGCCTTCTGCCCCTCTGTCCGCGCAGATCCACAATGCGGCCAGGCTCGTGTACTGAAAACGTATGCTCGCCTTTTTCGCGATGTTACTGGCGAGGTATGTACCACTTCATACGTCAATACACTCGGTCATGTAGAGCCTCCTAACATCGCAAGACCTCTCGCCACCACGACGCCGCTCCGTGCAGCAGTTACTCTACCCTGGCTAGCCCTTTGACGGCGTCGGCATTGATTTTTATGGCCCGCTTCCAACCACTTCGGCTAAAAACCGTTGGGTCATCATGGCCGTTGACCCTTCCGCACGTGTCTCACAGTACACAGAAACGTCGGCTCTAAAATCTGCTGCCGCAAACGATGTGGCTTCCTTCATTCTACACAGTGTTGTTCTTCGTCACGGCGCCCCGAAATAAGTGCTAAGTGACCGCGGTCGTGTTTTTCTCTCGGACGCCGTCGAGGCCCTGCTAAATCAATGCCAAATCGTTCATCACTGCACCAGCGCCTAACACTCTCAAACCAACGGCATGACTGAGCTGTTCAACCACACACTCAGTGACATGCTCGCCATGTACGTTGACACCACTCACACACACTGGGACCAAGTGCTCCCTATTGTCACGTACGCGTACAATACGACTACGCAGACAGAGACGGGGTTTTCTCCTTTCTTTCTCTTATATGGCCGGGAGCTCACATTCACCACGGAAACCACTCTTCCCTGGAAGAGGAAGACGAAGACGTTGTTCGATCGCCTGTCGCCTCCGCTCTATTTATTTACCTAATTTTCCCTAATTTGCGTAGCTTTATTTGAATATTCGAGGACGGCAGCTTCTTCAAAGAGGTACTGTCCCTACTGGAAGAGTACGGCTGCTCCGGCGCCGGCAAGCCTGAAGGGACCACGCCATTCAAAGTAGGCTGGCTCGGAAGAGGCGGCCATGGCTTCCCAGGCTGTGGAGCGACCAGAACATGGAAACGACCACCCGTCCAGCGAGACCTCATCGCTTAGTGGGGCTGAGTCAACGATCGTGGACGGTGACGAGTCAGTGGCCGATATGGCTGACGTGGACAACGAGGGCTTCAAGTTGGTGAGTCATCGCAAGCAACGAACCGTAGGGATCCCGGTAGTGGTTGAGCCCACAGAAAAAGGGGTTGATTTAAGAGAGAAGAATCCCATCTTACTTTTCGCGGCCATTCAATCACTGCTGGGATCAGCTCCGATTCGAAGTCGGTTCACCATGCACGGGGCTCTTCAGCTGGATATCTCGACGGAAGAGCAGGTTGACAAGCTCCTGCAGAGCTCTCAGATTTTTGGCATCAACGTTAACGTGCGGTTGCCCCATTCCTACATAAAAAGCACTCGTGTTATTAAGGGTGTACCAAAGTGGTATTCAGAACGCGGCCTACTTGATTATCTGAAACCACAAGGTGTACTGCACGTGAAACGACTTGTGCGTCATGTGGGGTCTCCAGGAAAAGAATGGGCTGCGAAACCTACCAACTCTATCGTGTTGACATTCGCTCCCAACTCAGAGCGCCCCGAAAAGATTGATCTGGGATTCACAAAAAACACGCAGTTGCAGATTTCACTGAAGCTCCTCCACGGTGTTTTAGATGCCAACGGTTTGGGCACGTGGCCAATGTTTGCACAAAGGATCGACGCTGTAAGCGGAGCGGAGGCGACCACGACTTTAAAACCTGCAAGGCAGATTTGGCTTGCGCCAATTGCGGTGGCGATCATCCAGCGAGTTTCGGAGGCTGCCCCTTCCGTGTGAGCGCTCTGCACCGTCAGATATCCTTTATTGCTGGTCCAAAAACCCCACCGACTTAGACGCCTGTCCCAGGATTAGACGAGTTCCCAGTGTTGGAGTCTGAGGTTGTTGCGTTGCCCAACACTGTCCCTAAGAGCCCTGAGTCCAGCAAGACGCCAAGGCCCCAAGACGAGTCGGCTGTTCGACCTCCAGCAAGAAGTGTCCATGTTCCTGTGCGGCCGAATAACAGCCACACTCCACGGCAAGGGGTACCCTAATGTGCACAAGTGACAAAAAAAGCAGCTACTGCTGCCAAGAGTCTGTCCCCGTCGGCATCTCTTGTCGATGTTGTGAGGGCGTTGCGCAAAATAAAGAGCTCAAAAATCCAGGTATGTCTGACCTTCTTCATGTTTTGTTTGGGGCCCTGCGTTCACATGTTCCAGCGATGGCGCCTGGTAACCTGAAGAACTTCCTACTGCAGGTACTTTCTTTTGAGTCCCTAATTAAGACCTTCGCAGCAAACTCCCTTGCGAACTAAAATGGATGGGGTTATACCTCGTGGATCTCATATGCACCGAAAAGTGCCGTTTATATTGCAGTGGAACTGCGCTTGGATTTTAAGTCGGTTAGCTGAACTAAACCTATTCTTGAAAGAGACCTCTGTTTCAGTATTGGCCCTGTCAGAAGCTGGCCTGCCAAGCAGGAGATGTTTGACTGGATATGTCGCCCATAAAAACTGCAGCATGTCATTTCCTGCAGGAAGTGCTGCGCTTTACATAAGAAGGGAACTTCCACATGTTTCTTTAAGCGTTGCCGATCTTTGCACGGATGACATTGAGGTAGCGGCTGTGAGAATAGAGCTCGGCTCTCTAACCCTTTCTATTGCGTCCGTGTACGTGTCTCCGCGGAAGAAGGTAGCATTGGATTTGTTTCTACAGCAGCTCTGCAACCGTTGCCCAGCTCCTAGAATCATCTGCGGTGATTTCAACGCCCATCATGCCGTTTGGAGTGACAGGAACACGGATTCCCGTGGACGCAAACTCGTAGAAGTTATTGACAGTTTGGACCTGTGTGTTTCCAATGACGGAAGCCCACTTTCTTCCGGCCTCCAGCAGCAGCGACAGCTATAGACCTGGCACTGCATTCACCTGACGTCCGCGTGAGTTGGTCAACAGCGCCTGACCGCATGGGAAGTGATCACTAGCCGATTTTTGTGTTTGCTGCCAACTTTCGTATGCATGCTCCTAAAATTAGCAATGTGGTCAACTGGGACAAGTACAGAGAGCACCTAGAATGTGTTTCTGGTGATGTTGTTGACAAAATAATTTCTAGTAAGCTAGCAGCAACTACGGCGGTCAAGTTACCTGAACATTTTCCGGCCCCGGATTTAAAACTCAGGAACCTTTGCGCAGCGAGAAGGGCGGAGCGCCAACTCGTGCGGAAGAAGGACGACCGGCAACTGAAGACGACCTTCAATCAGCTGACTTCTGCTATTAGACGGCACACGAACAAGCTGTACAGCGCGCAATGGGCCTCATTTTGGGCTAGTTTGACTGTGTTCTCACCAATGACGAGAACATGGCGAGTTATTGGCAGCCTTGCTGGAGAATCTCGCCCTTCGAAGCCTTTTGAAGCGCTTGCAATACGCAAGGAAAAACCTATTGCGTGCTTGGCAGGGGAATTTGCAGACACACTCGAACGCGCTGATTCTGGAATAGATATATATACACCACCTGCTTCCTCCAGGTCAATCATGGACGTCCCGTTCACGCTTCGTGAGCTTCAGACTGCGCTCAGTGGCCTGCGGCGCCGGTGTGCACCAGGTGCCGACGGCATCACCAAAAATGCAGAATAATCTGCCCTTTGCAACTTAGAAAGGAGCTCCTCAACTTCATCAATCGAGTTTGGGAGACTGGCGATGTTCCTCCATCATGGAAGGTGGCACATGCAGTTCCAGTACTGAAGCCTGGCAAAGACATGATAGACCTTGCCTCGTATCGCCCTGTGTCATTGACCTCCTGTGTAGCTAAGTTGATGGAGAAGCTGGTAAATGAACGCATATTGTGGTGGCTTGAGGACCGCAAGGCACTGCCAACATATATGACAGGATTCCGCCGAGGTCTTAGTGCCCAAGATAGCGTCTTAGACTTGGTCAGTCACACTGAACACCAGAGAGCTTTCGGCCTTTCCACCTTAGCCATTTTTCTTGACATTGCGAAAGCTTACGACAGCGTGCTTCAGAGCTCAATTCTAAACAGTTTGCAAAACAAGTGCGTACAGGGCCATATGTTAAGACTCATTTACAAGTTTATAAGTGATCGCGCGGTTCGTGTACGGTTAGGGAGTACGTTAAGCATCGAAAGGGTTCTATCACGAGGTGGGCCTCAAGGAAGTGTTCTTTCCCCCACGCTCTTTAACGCCGTAATGGCTGGCCTTCCCGATTCGTTGAAAAAAGTTACAGGCAAGTATATATGTCACTTTATGGTGACGACATCTGTATTAGGATTACTGGCTACCGACACAAGCGATTAGCCCTGATAGCTCGACAGGCTCTACTTTCGGCACACGCTTACCTTCAAGGAGTGGGGTTGTCTCTGTCAGTGAAAAAATCCGGCTTTGTTCTGTTTCCGGGTGTAGAAAGACGTCAAGCGCGGTTGAAGATAGACCTCGGTCACGCGTGCATCCGTCAATTCAACCACACGCGTTTCCTGGGCGTCATTATTGACTC
The DNA here is from genome assembly GCF_052857255.1 of Amblyomma americanum. Lineage (NCBI taxonomy): Eukaryota > Metazoa > Arthropoda > Arachnida > Ixodida > Ixodidae > Amblyomma > Amblyomma americanum. The sequence continues at coordinate 24,954,760 of NC_135505.1, forward strand.
CCATCTACAGTGGCGAAAAGCTGTAGACGCGATTGTTTCATCTATATCTTCTCGTCTCAATGTGATCAGTAGAATTGCACGTGAGCAATGGGGAAACCATCCTTCTTCAATGGCCAAACTTCATGAAGCGCTGGTGGTCAGCCGCATAATGTATCAATTACCTTTAATTTCCCCCTCGGCATCACTACTTGAACGTCTCGAAGTTGTCCACTGAAAGAGCGTAAGAAGAACCATTGGAGTTCCCCAGGCGGCTGCGAATAAGGCAGTACTTCATGAGTCCTTATCGAAACCTCTTAGCCTTATCGCTTTTCAGAGACTACTAATGCATCTTGACCGCCTAGGAGAGACGGTAGCTGGGCGATCTCTTCTCCAGCGGCTCTGCAAGAGATATGAGTCGAAGGCTTGCTTGGCACTCAATACTCTTAGTTCTTTAGGCATTTATGTCCGAAGTCAAAGGAAACGGTTGAAACCCCCCTGGTCTTTTCCGACCATCGACTGTAAGGTCACAATTCTTCATGTGAGCGCAAAGCGCCGCTCTCCTTTAGCAGCAACGCGTTCCCTTGTACTGGAACACTTGGAAACAGAGTATGCCCGCCATCTTCAAATTTCCACGGATGGTTCTGTGGACAAGGTCAAACAAGCTAGCGCAGCGGCTTTTTACATTCCTTCTTTAGACTGTAAGTGGTCCGTATGCTGTACTGCTGTCGTATCCTCCACAACGGCTTAAAGTGTTGCTATTAAGGTGGCTTTACGGAAGTTAGGGTCTTGTCCAGCTCAATCTGTTGTCATCCTAACTGATTCAAAATCTGCCCTTCAGAGGCTAGAGCGCGGATTCCCTGCTGACGCCTTGTCTATAAGCTCTCTCCGCTTGGTGCATAATCTGCACAGCAGAGGCTTTAGTCTACATTTCGAATGGGTGCCCTCTCACATAGGAGTCAACGGTAATGAGGTGGCCGACAGTTTCGCCCATGAAGCTCTCTCAAGGATTCCATCAAAAAAGTACCTCATGATTGAAAACGTCTCTGCAGGAAAACGGCGCTCCATCACTTCAGTACCCTGTGGAGTGTGTCCCACAAGCCATGTGTGACCAAGGGACTGAGAAGATCTCAGGCGACCCTTCTACATCGAATTCGCACGGCCTCTGCTCGCACTCCTGCATGGATGCATAAGACCGGCATAGCATCGTCTCCGCTCTGCTCTTCATGTGGTGTGTGCGGGGATATCGAACATTGTATTATGTACTGCCCAGAGCACAACGCGGAAAGGCATTTGATGTTCGTTTCCTTCAGAAGACAGGAACCCGTCACAGCACAGTGCAGGACATTGTTTACCCGAGTGGAAACCAGACATGCAGAAGGGAGGCTGCACGCCTTCTTTTCACATTTCTGCAGGACACGGATCTTGTTTCTAAATGGTGACAGCAGGAACGGACTATGGCCTGCTGTGATTGAATGCGTGCGTAGATGGTGTCTTCCGGAGTGTACTACGTTATACTGTGAGTGAATGTGTGTATGGATTGAGGCACTACAATGGCCTATGTTCTACTGTGACTGAATACGTGCATAGATGGTGACTTCAGGAGTGGACTGTGATGTGGACTGTGTTGATTGATTGTCTGCATAGATGGTGACTGCGGGAGAGAATGTGTGCTTTTATAAGAGACTGTGCGCATAGCGGGGTAGATGCGACATTGTTAATATAGAAGGGACGCTGCGGTGGAGCAATTGCCGGCAGATAAAGCAAGGCTAACGCCTCCTCTAGCAATCAACAACTCAACTCACCTCAACTCATTCTTCCCTTTCGCCCGACACTTCTGAAACCACATCAATTTCCGAAGCTCACCTGTGTCCCGAAGAATGTCGACGACTTGCACGCCCTTTCACCACACACCTCCAGTCGCACCAGAAGCACAGTTGAAATTCATCGAACCCTCCCGCGTCATATCCCTCCGGCGCACTCGTTTGGCTCTGGGTTCCTTCCTTCACTACCACCCTCGCCACGAAACTGCTTTCTCGCTATCACCGACCTTACCGCATTGTGCAACAAACTTCCGGGAAATACATAGTCCAGTAACTCGCCCCTTATACGGACCACCATCGGCGGGGGCGGGAAATTTTCTACGTACAGTGTCTCAAGCCCTAATATGATCTGCTTATTCTTTCCTCCCCGTAATTTACTAGTATAGCACCTTTTTCGTCAGGGAAGTAATTGTAATGAGACTGACCGTCAGCAATTCAAGCAGCAAAGAGGTAGACGAACTGCAGCCGGGACCCTTAGTGATGCCTGTGTGCCCGTCCTGACGCTCTTCGACGAACGCCCACCGACCGGCGCTTTGAATAAACACATTTACTGATTATAAATAGTCTATTGACTGTCTATAGGCTGTCTACAGGGTCTGTGAAAGACTATAGAGTCTACATAAAGTCTCTATCAATCATTTTTATAACGGCACGTTCGTCCGTTCCGCGTCGTAGTCGTCTGCGTCGGCGTAACATGCCACCTGACGGCTGTGGTAGCGTCAAGTAGCGTGTGAAGAGATACACTCGAATTTCGCATTACCGACTATCGTAATCATCTCTCACTTTCTTGCTCAACGTGAGTGCGGTTGACGAAATTTATACGTTGGTTACCACTGGTTAACGCGAGATAAAGCGGCAGCTCTTAAGCTATTGATTCGTTAAGATACATTCTGGTGGAGAATATGAGAGCGACCTCACATCTGTATTGTTCCAGAGAGCTCTTTAGTTTTCCGCATACAGTCGTTTTTATTCTAGGCGTCTCCAGTCCGCCGCTTTAGAAGAGCAGTAGCGCCGATGATCCTCTCCTCTGGCAGTGCGTTTCGCAGCAGCTGCCGCATATGGACCGTGCTACATTCCACCAGTCTCGATGCCGTAGGATCTCTCCTCCTTCCACGGTAACCACGTTCCTCGCACGGCAATCATCTTCCGGTTTAGGACTTCTCTGCTCTCGCCACACCCTCTTCATATTCCTGGTAACCACCTTCCGGAATGTTACCGTTGTAACCACCCTCTGTTTACTCCTTCCCATTTTCTCGCCCTACTCTCCTCCTTCTATGGTAACCCTCCTCGTCCTTGCAAGGAAAGTGTCCTGCGAATGGTTTCCGTGAAAATGACGGACCGATTGCGCCTCCTTATACTTTAGTCATACCATCCCTCTCCCTAGGGTAACCATCGTCCGGTTGGAGACTCGTTCGCTGTCGCTACACCATCCTCCTTTCCCGGTAACCACTCCCGCATGGTTCCTAAGGCAACCACCCTTCTGCTAGGCCTTCCTACACTCTTGCCATAAAGACTTCTTCCATGGTATCTCTCCCCTTCCTTCCACGGAACCCACATTCTGGTCTGTTCCCGTGACAACCATTTTCCGGTTACGCCTTCCTACGTGCTCAACATAAAGCCCCCTTCCATGGTAACTGTCCTTGTCCTTCTATAGTAACTAACATCCAGGTGGTTTACGTGGCAACCACCGACCGGTTGCGCCTTATCATCTGGCCATACCCTCCTCCTTTCCCAGTACCCATCCTCCGGTTAGGGATTCCTACACTATATCGATACCTTCTTCCTTTCACGGCAACTATTCTCCGTATGGTTACTGTGGTAACCACATCCCGGCTATGAATTTCTCCGTTCACTTCATACCTTCCGCCTTCCAAGGTAAACACCTTCGGAGTGGTTGCCATAGAAACGCACCCACCGGTTACGCCGACGACTACGACGCATAACCCAGGAACGGGCGCTTGGCAGCTGTCGCTGTAAAAAAAAGGTAACGTCTAGTGACGAATTGACCTCGCCAATGCATGACCGGGGCTTCGGACCATGCGTCATCCGGTACGCTCTTCTGAACCAAGCGGCCCGTATGATAACCGTAACCCTGTCCTGCGGGGGCGGTTACTTCAGATGCGGTCCCTTCACTGCACCCCATGTGTTTTTAAGGCCTTTCCTGCATTGTGCCTAAACTGTGTTTTTTGAAACGAACAGACAGAAAAACTCTGGACGCCTTTGGACAGACCTCGCCACGTGATCCACTCTTAGGGCGAACACGCGAGTGTGGGACCATTCGCCTCGGAGCGCCCTTGTGTTGGACATGGGCTCGCATCGAAGCAAGTTGTCATACACGCAGAACGGCCAGGAGGTGGTAATTCGAGTCGTCTGCCGCTTCGCTTTGAAGCGCGGCCCTCACGGATGCATTGGCGCTCCAACGAACGCGGCCGCACACTCACGTGTTCACTCTAAGGTTAGCTCACCCTCTATGCATTGCCTCTAATGAACAGTGGTAAAAGGTTAGGCATGATAACGGCTCAGAGCGGTTCGCTAGCTGGCGTGCGGAAAACCGGCTTCCAACAAGTTCCCAAAAAACGAGGCCGGGCTTGTGTGGTTAGGATCGGCGCAGGGATTGTTCGAGCTGCGCCCAAGTGGTGTTTGGCGAATCCCTTTTGGGATTATAACAATCCTTTTTGGGATTATTATATTCATGTACTCGTCACTTTATGCTGTACCGACTCCCCTGCTAAAATGCTTCGGCGCTGCAGGGTGTACTCTAAATAAAATAAATAAACATTACAGCGTTCTTAATTGGCGATTCCTAGATATTCATTCCGGGAAGTTTTAAATATGTAGCTTGCTCCATATGATGGTTCTTAAGGGTAACGAGTGGATTCTAAGCGAAGGCAATCTTAGCAGAGGCGGCAGAAAGTTAGGTGGGCGCATGAGATAAAGAAGTTTGCGGGGACAAGGTGGCCGCAGCTATCACAGGTCGCGACTAATTGGAGAGATACTGGAGAGGCCTTTGTACGGCAAAGGCCTAGTCAGGCTGACAATGACGACAATTATTATGGCCGAATAAACTATTTTGCAGCTATTACTTGGCCAGGTATTCGATTGTGATTGTCTAAATGTTCTACATGGAGCGCAGCGCCGTTGCACAGCGACAGCTATTAATGACACGTTTCCTGTTTATGCAGCACCCTTATTGAGACATGTACACCAGGTGCATCGTGTCGGAACGGTTGGCAGAATGCCAGTTGTAGACCATATATAACACAAAAATGACATCTGTGACGTAAGCAAGGCAGCAATGTGGGCTAGTTGGTTGTACATTTGGTGTGAATAACGCGCTACACACTAACAAAAACGACAGCTGGAACGAGGGACACACACTCTGACCGCCACTGCTATTCGCTATTTCACACCACATCACCTCTGAAACTAATGCGGTAGCATTTAGGTTACCGCCTGGCAAAACCGCCCGATTTATCCGTAACGAAATTTCCTGATTGGTGTAGAGAGCCGGAACTTCATGAGTGCCGCCAAATTTTAAAATCTGAGGACTGTAATGTTCGGGCACCTTCCACTGGATTATCATATCGGATTGTACTAACCTGACCCACTCTTCCGCCTTAATTCATTTTCTTCGGCGGACCTACTTCATTAATCTAGGTGTTTTTCAGAATATTTAGGGGTGGGCCAAGTTTCAAATGTTGTCCCATATTCCTCTTTAAGAATGTGGTTAAGAAGGGCTCAAGTTTTTTCATTGGGTCTTCTTCAATCAACCTCAACAGATGCACGGTAGTCTGTCTCTGCCTGTGGGCTCTGTCTGTCGGCCTTGCTCTCTATCTGGTCTGTCTGTCTGTCTCCTCTCTCTTGCTCTCTTTCTCTCGCTCTCTGTCTGTCTGTTTGTTTTTTACTAAGTGCGCGTAACCTGTAAAGTCTATGTACATATCGCTGCTCCCCTTAGGAAAAGTGCGCAAAGAACATAATTGAGTCACCACCTTGCAGCGACAGCAGCTTGTTCATGAGCCTGTTCTCTGCCGTTTTCATCACTGGGTGCACCTTGGCGAGCGGCGCTCTGCTGCTAGCGCTTTTCAAGGAAGGCGAGAGCGAGGAGGTCCTACGCGTACCGGGCCTCGGCGGCTTTCGGGGCGCCCTGGTCAAAGTGGACGACCACGTCGTGCACGTGTTCCGTGGCATTCCCTTTGGCCTGGACATGTCCGGAGAAAGGCGATTCAGGTAAATGCCATGTCCCCCTGGTTGCTCGTTTTTGGGCTACAGAGTGAAGTAATCTTGAAACTTGAAGCACGTATATTACAAGAACTAGAGAGTGGAGCGTAAATTAGGCTTGTGCAAATAAAATTGGGCTGCCTTTCACGCTGCCCCCGTCCTCGCTTCGTCATCCGTACCTTGGTGTTTCAAGCTTGCGTTTCTTTACATCTTGAGAGTACGTTGAAAGCGAACAAAACTGAAGGTTTTGTACGGCTTTATCCCTCCCAAAGCCTTCAAATATGGCCTTCCGCGCAGCGTGGCCCTTGAGGCGTACTTTTATTTATTGCCATCGAAGGTCAACTACCCAGAAGTGACGTCACGGTGCATAGAACACCATTAAAAACTAGATCATTTACTTTCCGGCACAGACCACCAACCCTTTATTAAAGTTAAAAGCTCCGGAAATAGCCTTACTTAGCCACTGGTCTCTATTTAGGCTAATTAGATGCTCTCACTTGACATAATTTATGCCTTAATCCTGATTGAATTCTGTTTTTATTCTATCTTTTATTTACTTTCATTGCTTTATGACTATGGTATATGTTGTCGCGTATCACATTGACATTCTTCGCGTTTCACACAGTTATTTGTTTCATTCCTCTTCATTACTAACGTTAACTTCTCTCTATGACACGCTCTGCGGTGAGAGTAGCCTTGTATATTTTAAATATTGTTACAGGTTCTATTTACAAATAATATTTACAAGGCAGGTCGAGAGGAGCCTGGTGCGCCGGCGGCAGGATACTTGACTTTCTCTTCTACTTCCAGCCGCCGCACGTCTTCTTTATTCCTCAGAGCCCATGCGCAGCACGTGACATTTCCCCGTTCGCAGACGAAGCCCTCTGGGCCAGTCAATCAATCGGGGTCCCGAGAGTGGAATGGCTTCAGCCGTGCGACATGCACGACCTGGGTTGTCCTTGAGCGGCGTACTTGCGTTGATTGGGGAGAGATGACATAGTTGAGGTCATTGAGGCGAGCAACAACGATGAACGGGCCTGTGTAGTGGGATAGCAGCTTTTCTGATAAGCCACGCTTGCGTAGGGGCGTCCACAACCATACAACGTCACCGGGCAGGTAGGAGACATCCTTGCGCCGGCGGTCATAACGCTGCTTAGAGCGATGCTGTGATGCCAAGGTGCGTATCCGGGCAATCCGACGGGCTTCTTCAGCGCGACATAGAGTGTTGGCAATAGAAGGCTCGGTGTCGAGAGAGAAAGGTAAGATGCTGTCGAGGGAGCTTCGAGGCGGACGGGCATAAAGAAGGAAGAATGGGCTGTAACCAGTTATTTCATGCCTCGACGTGTTATCATCATCATCATCATCATCATCAGCCCTACTACACCCACTGCAGGGCAAAGGCCTCTCCCATGTCTCTCCAATTAACCCTATCCTTTGCCAGCTGCATCCACCCTTTGCCTGCAAACTTCTTAATCTCATCCGCCCATCTAACCTTCTGCCGCCCCCTGCTACGCTTACTTTCTCTTGGAACCCACTCCGTTACCCTTAAAGACCAGCGGTTATCTTGCCTTCGCATTACATGCCCTGCCCAAGCCCATTTCTTTCTCTTGATTTCGACTAGGATGTCATTAACCCGTGTTTGTTCCCTCACCCACTCTGCCCGCTTCCGATCTCTTAACGTTACACCTATCATTTTTCTTTCCATGGCTCGCTGCGTTGTCCTTAACTTAAGCTGAACTCTTTTCGTTAGCCTCCACGTTTCTGCCCCGTAGGTGAGTACCGGTAAGATTATGCTGTTGTACACTTTCCTCTTGAGGGAAATTGGTAAACTGCCACTCATGATCTGCGAGAATTTGCCATATGCGCTCCACCCCATTCTTATCCTTCTAGTTATCTCCCTCTCATGATCCGGATCAGCTGTCACTACCTGCCCTAAGTAGACGTATTCCGGCCCCATTTCTAGGCTCTCGCTGCCATTTGTGAACTGTTGTTCCCTTGCTAGGCTGTTGAACATTACCTTGGTTTTCTGCATGTTAATTTTTAGACCCATCGATCTGCTCTGCCTGTCTAACTCGTTGATCATGATTTGCAGTTCACCTCCTGAGTGACTCAGCAAGGCAATGTCATCAGCAAATCTCAGATTATTTAGGTATTCTCCATTTATTCTTATTCCCAACTCTTCCCAATTCAGTCCTCGAAATACCTCCTGCAAACATGCGGTGAACAGCATTGGCGAGATCGTGTCTCCTTGCCTGACGCCCTTCCTTATTGGAATTTTATTGCTGACTTTATGGAGGACTATAGTAGCTGTGCAGTTGCTATATATATCTTCCAGTATTTTGACATAAGGCTCTTCTACCCCCTGATTACGCAATGCCTGTATGACTGCTGAGGTTTCCACTTAGTCGAATGCTTTCTCGTAATCAATGATAGCTATATATAGAGGTTGGTTATATTCTGCGCATTTCTCTATCACCTGATTGATAGTGTGAATATGATCTATTGTAGAATATACTTTACGAAAGCCTGCCTGATCATTTGGTTGATTAAAGTCTAACGTTGCCCTGACTCTATTAGTGATCACCTTAGTAAATACTTTGTAGGCAACGGATAGTAAGCTGATCGGCCTGTAATTTTTCAAGTCCTTGGCGTCTCCCTTCTTATGAATTAAGATAATGTTTGCATTCTTCCAAGCTTCTGGTACAGTCGAGGTCATAAGGCATTGCGTATACAGGGTGGCTAGTTTCTCTAGCACGATGTCCCCTCCATCCTTCAACAGATCTGCTGTTACCTGATCCTCCCCAGCTGCTTTTCCCCTTTTCATTGCTTCTAAGGCTTTCTTTACTTCATCTTTCGTAACTGGCGGGATGACGTATTGCTGTGCACTGCTGTCTTTCTCATTAGCGCTCTGATTACATTGGGTACTGTACAGGTCTGTGTAGAACTCTTCGGCTACGTTAACTATCTTATCCATATTGCTAATGACATTGCTCTCCTTGTCTCCTAATGCATACATCTGGTTTTTACCTATGCCTAGTTTCCTCTTCACTGTTTTTAGGCTACCTCCGTTCTTTATAGCATGCTCGATTCTCTCCATATTAAACTTCCTTATGTCGGCTACCTTGCGCTTATTTATTAACTTTGATAGCTCCGTTAGTTCTATTCTATCGGTAGTGTTAGATGCGTTCATGTTTTGGCGCTTCTTAATCAGATCTTTCGTCACCTGAGATAGCTTCCCGGTATCTTTTCGAACTGTCCTACCGCCTACTTCTACTGCGCACTCAGTAATTATTGATGTCAGGTTATCGTGCATTGAATGAACAACAAGATCATCTTCCTCAGTTAAAGCCGAGTATCTGTTTTGCAGCGCTATCCTAAACTCCTGTGCTTTCCCTCTTACGGCTAACTCGTTAATGGTCTTCTTCTTCGCTAGCTTCTTCCGTTCCCTCTTCAAGTCTAAGCTAATTCTAGACCTTACCATTCTATGGTCGCTGCAACGCACCCTTCCGAGGACGGCCACATCCTTAATGATGCCAGGTTTAGTGCATAGTATGAAGTCGATTTCATTTTTAATCTCACCATTGGGGCTCTTCCAGGTCCACTTCCTGTTTTCTCGTTTGTGGAAGAAGGTATTCATGATCCGTAAATTATTTCTATCCGCGAATTCGACTAATAACTCTCCCCTGCTATTTCTAGAGCCTATCCCATAGTCACCTACCGCGTGGTCGTCAGCCTGCTTCTTGCCCACCTTCGCATTGAAGTCACCCATCAGTACAGTGTACTGCGATTTTACTTTATTCATTGCTGATTCTACGTCCTCATAGAAGCTTTCAACGGTCTGGTCATCATGGCTGGATGTGGGTGCGTAGGCCTGCACCACTTTCAGCTTGTACCTCCTATTCAGCCTAATTACTATAGCTGCTACCCTCTCGTTAATACTGTAGAACTCCTCTACGTTGCCAGCTATATCCTTATTAATGAGGAAACCCACACCTAGTTCTCGTCTATCCTCTAACCCGCGATAGCACAGTATGTGTCCGTCCTTTAGTACTGTATACGCCTCACCTGTCCTCCTAACTTCGCTAAGCCCTATCACATCCCATTTAATTCCCGCTAGTTCCTCTTACAGCACTGCTAGGCTAGCCTCACTAGCTAAAGTTCTAGCGTTAAACGTTGCCAGGTTCAGATTCCAATCTGTGTTATAGGCGTATGTAATGAAGGGAAGCACGTCGTCCCAGTTCTTATGGCGGGAATCGACATACATGGCCAGCATGGTCGTGAGTGTCCGATTGGTACGTTCAACCAGTCCATTAGTCTGGGGGTGGTACGGCGTCGAGTGGCGAAAATGGCATGAACTAAGACGCAGAAGCTCTTCCACTACGTCTGCCGTAAACTGGCGACCGCGGTCACTGATAACAACTCGAGGAGGTCCATGCCGGAGGATGACAGCACGAAGAAGGAAGAGCGAGACCTCAGCAGCGGTGGCGCAAGGTAGGGCGGCGGTCTCACAGTAACGGGTGTGGTGATCAACGCACACTATAATCCAGCGGTTACCGTTGGACGAGCGGGGAAACGGGCCGAGCAGATCGAGTCCAACTTGTTCATATGGCGTGCTTGGAGGTGGCAAAGGATGCAGGCGTCCAGGCGGAGAAGTCGTGGGAAGCTTGAACCGCTAACACTGCACGCAGGTGGCCACGTAGCGCTGAACCATGTGACGCATTTTTGGCCAGTAAAAACGTTCTTTGATGCGGTTAAGGGTCCTGGCAAACCCCAAGTGCCCAGCCGTGACGTCATCGTGCATTGCCTGCAGAACAGAGGAGTACAGAGTAGCCGGAACGACGAGGAGAAAGCGCGCACCTCCAGGCGAGTAATTCGTTCTGTAGAGTAAACCGTCGCGAACGCAGAAAGGGCTTGCGGATGTCGGGTCACGGGCTTCGGCAAAAAGCGGCGCCAAGTGCTGATCCTTGCGTTGTTCCATCTGGAAAGTGCCAAGATCTGGAAACTCTTGGGAAACGGCAGCGAGATAGTCATCGAAGTTTTCATCATCGGAAGTAGTAACCGTGAGCGGCAGCCGCGAGAGGCAATCTGCGTCGGCGTGTTGGCGGCCACTTTTGTAAGACACTTTGAAGTTAAACTCTTGAAGGCATAACGCCCAGCGGGCCAACCGACCGCAGCGGTCGCGTAGATTGACCAGCCAGCACAGAGAGTGATGGCCTGTGACGACTGTAAAAGCACGTCCATAAAGGTTCGAACGAAACCGTTGTACGCCGAAAACAACGGCGAGACACTCTTGCTCTGTTACAGTGTAATTGCGTTCCGACTTGCTGAGGGTGCGACTTGCATAAGCGACAACGTGTTGATTGCCCTCATGGCGTTGGATAAGCACAGCACCCACGCCGATGCCGCTGGCGTCAGTGTGGAGTTCAGTCGGTGCTGTCGGGCAGAAATGACGCAATATTGGCCGCGAGGTGAGGAGAAACTTGAGCTGCCGAAACGCGGAGTCGCATTCGGGAGTCCAGTGGAAAGGGGTGTCTTTCTGCAGGAGACTTGTAAGCGGGTAGGCTAAATCAGAAAACTTGGGAACGAAACGCCGAGAATATGAGCAAAGTCCTAGGAAACTCCTGAGCTCTTTCACTGATTTGGGTTCTTTGACACTGCTTACAGCTTCAACCTTCTGCGGGTCGGGTCTGAGGCCATCCTTGTCAACGAGATGACCATGCACAGTAATTTGGCGTTCACCGAAGCGACACTTCTTCGAGTTCAGCACGAGGCCCGCTCTCTCTATGCAGTCTAGGACAATGGCTAAGCGGCTGTTATGTTCGGCGAAGGTCCTACCAAAAATAACAACATCGTCCAGATAACACATGCAAACTTGCCACTTCAGGCCACGTAAAAGCGTATCCATAAATCGTTCAAAAGTGGCAGGAGCGTTGCAAATGCCGAAAGGCATAACATTAAATTCATACAACCCGTCAGGTGTCACGAATGCTGTCTTGTCTTTGTCTTGCGGGTGCATCGGGATCTGCCAGTACCCGGACCGTAGATCCACCGAGGAAAAGTAGGAGACTGAGTGGAGGCAGTCAATGGCATCATCAACGCGCGGGAGCGGGTAAACATCCTTCTTTGTGACAGTGTTAAGCCGGCGGTTGTCGACACAAAATCGCCAAGTGCCATCTTTCTTTTTGACAAGGATCACTGGAGCAGCCCACGGGCTTGAAGATTCCTGAATGATGCCGCGGTGCAACATGTCACGGACTTGTTCATCGATTATCTGACGTTCGGAAGGCGAGACGCGGTATGGCTTCTGGCGAATCGGCTGTGCAGATCCAGTATTGATCATGTGATGGGTACGGGAAGCTGGAATCGGCGGTGGTTGGTCGCGACCAAAGTCAAACACGTCCGCATGCTTCATAAGAACGGCCACTAGTACCTGGCGGTCGCTAGTGGGTAGGGATTTGTTGACCATGGCTAGAAATTGAGAGTCGCTCAGATCGCGGCGTCTAGTTGGACGAGACACGTTGTCAGTGATCGCGGCAACTGGTACAGAAAAACGTTCTTCAAAGCCAGCAAGTTTTAAACCACATGGCAATACTGCAGGTTCGTTGGAATGATTGACAGTCCAAAGAGTGGCATGGCCCTTGGTCACATGGACGACGCTGCGGGGTACTAGCACACTTTTCTTTGCACAGTTAAGGGAACAAGGTTCCACCACAGCATCGAAGGCATCAGAAATCGTGCTCGAGGACACAACGGGAACGAATATGGCAGACATTGCTGGAACGACGGTATCTTCAGAGACAGAAAACACTTGGGCAACCACTGGCGAGTCTTCTATGAGAGCTGACCGAAGGCCAGGACTTAACGATATGCCACCACTGCGGAAGTCGAGAGTAGCGCCGCACTGGTGCAAAAAGTCAATACCGAGGATGATGTCATGCGTAGAACGAGGGAGCACCGTGAATTCAGTTCGGAACATGTGGCCAGCGATCACTACATTCACAAAACAAATACCAATCGGAACCAATGATTCTCCCCCTACACCCCGGAATATAACAGCACGATCCCAAGCGAACATTATTTTACGACCCAGACGGTTCTTGAAAGTTGAACTCATCACTGACACCGTGGCACCAGTGTCCACTAAGGCCATGACGCAAATACCGTCCACTAAAACTTCAAGGCGGTTCCTTAACATAACAATGGGCAGAGGAATTGGCACTATCGATGATCCGGCGACCGCACCTCCATCGGCCGCACACGCTAGTTTCCCGGGGACGGTGGGGAACGACGTTGGGGGGAAGGCGAGCGGCGAGAGTGGTGCGGAGGTGGAGTCAGACTTCGATCAGAGGCAGGGGAGTCGTTCCGTGGTGGCGCGTAACTGGATGGGCGCTGAGACGATGTGAAGACACGGTCATGAACAGGCGCATTGAAACTCAGGCGAGGGTTCGACCATTGGCGCTGGGAGCGGGAAAACTGGCCCCGGCGACGGCAGAATCTAGAGATGTGACCGATCATACCACAGCGGTAACAAAGTGGTGGGTCGGGGGGGCACTCGGGATAACACTCCTCGTAGCCAGTGTCAAAACGACCATCGTACTCCGGCTGCCGCAGGTGGCGGTGCGGATGAGCTGGCGCCCTGGGGCCGGGGCGGGTAATCCGGGGAGCGTCGCTGTAATCAATGCGAGTAGCACTGGTAGGGGCCTGGGCAGACAAACTCCAAGGGGAGGAGCGGTAGGCGGGAGCCGCCTGCAGAGAACAGCTCCCATACGGGACCTCACTGCGGCGCGCAAGATCTTGATGCCGGGAGAGTTCGTCACGCACGATTTGACGAATGACGTCAGGGAGAGTCGCCGCATTCACAGGCTCGTGGAAATCCACGCTGGCGACGGTGGTGACGTTAGGCAGGCAACCGAACTTGGGAGTAATTCGACGCAGTTTTAGAGCTTCAAAGGTGTGGCAATGCTTGATGATATCCGTGGGCGAGTCTAAATTTTCTTTACTAATAAGAAAGCTGTAGACGTCCTATGCCCTTGAGGAGATGACCAACGCGATCTTCGTCGGACATACTGGGATTAACGACTTTGCACAGCTTCAAGACCTCTTCTATGTAAGTCGTGCAGGTCTCTCCAGGCACTTGCGCTCTCTGAAGCAAAGACTGCTCAGCGCATTTTCGTTTGGCAACAGTATCCCCGAAGCAGCTGCGGAGCTCTTCCATGAAGCGGTCCCAACTTGTTATTGATGCCTCATGGTTTTCGAACCAAGTTAGCGCGGTGCCATCGAGAAAGAAGACGACATTGGCCAGCTGAAGAGTGGCATCCCAGCCGTTGTATTTGCTCACCCGCTTGTAATTGCTGAGCCAATCATCCACGTCTTCGCCAGCCTTCCCGGAAAACGTCCGCGGCTCACGGTAGTGCTGCCAAGCGGGCGTTGCGGCGCCGGTCGGACGTGCCTCGGCTTCCTTGGGCATTTGCACGGGCAACGGTGGCAATCAGGCGATTCTTCGGCTGCAGCGGTTGCGAGAGAGGTCCGTGGTGATCGACCCAGCACCTGCACCACACTGTTACAGGTTCTATTTACAAATAATATTTACAAGGCAGGTCGAGAGGAGCCTGGTGCGCCGGCGGCAGGATACTTGACTTTCTCTTCTACTTTCAGCCGCCGCACGTCTTCTTTATTCCTCAGAGCCCATGCGCAGCACGTGACAATATAAACGAATTCCTTAAAGTAGGGAAGCCTTGCAGCGAATCAATAACGGCTCGTTAGGGCTTTACAAGCCACAGGCCAAATTTTATGCTTAATTCTGTTAGCCTCGTTTCCTCCGATTTATTAATCATCAGTCGCGCTATAAAAATAGAAAACAGAAGGCCCCGATTCCTGCACTAGCTCACTGCTGGGGATAATTCTTTCAACACTGATGTTCACAGTGTGTGTGTTTAGGGACAATGGAAAGACACAAAAGCAAAAGTGCGACCTAAAACAAAAATTTCAACGCAACTCGTTCTGCATTGAATTTCAGTCATAAGTGCGAGCATGTCCTAATAAGTTATGAACTGCAGATAACGTACCTCAAGAAGAAGCCAGTTTTGGGCGCATAATTAACAAGTGTCGAAAAATTTGTTCACACCCCAAAACCGACCATCGTGATAACTCTGCCTAAGCGTGATCCCAATGATTGCCGGTATTTCATTACGTGTCATTGCTGACTTCTTGAAAATTTGGTGCCTTAAGCAACGGGAGACGTAAGTCGAGAAATCTTTTAGTACGTGCTCTCGGCTTGATACTGAAGCAGCTGGAATTGCTTCCCGTCAGTGATCATTTAGTTGTAGAAGTTATTCTTTCTACACTTTGATCTCACGAATTATGTGTTAAATTTGTTTTGTGAAGTCTTCCACGACCCAAGATAATCAACCAGAAGGTTGGAGTCGAATTAGAGACTCCGAAACCACCATAATTGCCGCAACGAATATTGCACCTGACGACACAAGTGTGTTGCTCAGTCAGGGACGAAGACACGGCGCAACAGTAACTGTATACGCAGCACCTCTCTCCACTTGAGCGCCCAAGCTTCCTTGACCCATGGCTCCGGGAATAGCGCATTTCCAAAAGATACTTTTCGCAGCCCACCTGGATTTATCTATTTATTTATTTCAATACTGCAGAACTGACAGGCTAATACAGAGTAGGA
Source organism: Amblyomma americanum (assembly GCF_052857255.1). Lineage (NCBI taxonomy): Eukaryota > Metazoa > Arthropoda > Arachnida > Ixodida > Ixodidae > Amblyomma > Amblyomma americanum. Next base: position 24,970,462 of record NC_135505.1, read on the forward strand.
GGAAACGCAAACACAACGAATATAAAGTAAATTATTAGAACATCAGGATGTGGCGGAAGGCACTAAAGAATCATTGCACTCAATTACCGTGCGAGGAAAGAATTAAAACCTGGATAAATTTCTCTGTGCAAGGTACGGACACATCAGAGTATGCATGTGTCCGCGACAAGCCACTTCAACGCGAACGCTTTGAACTGCTAAAGCAGGAAGAAATCGAGGTGGAGGTTGCTAATGAACGCGTCTTCTCACGCCTGGAGGCTAATGATGGTTTTCACCAGATCCATCTAAATGAAAACACTGTTCTTGATACACGCAAAGTAGTGCAGATGAAGAGCGTTGTATATGGAGACAACCGGAAAGGATGTTACATCCGCTACCAGGAAAACGGGTATAATCCCCTCAAACTTATTTGCCTTTAACGGCGCAGGTTCTTGTTCAAACCATCACTGATCGCTAACAGCACACGCAAAGATGAAGGGGTTTTCGATCAAGTCGCTTTCAAAGGACCGAGTCGCCATCAAGCAGCCTGGAACGTGTCGGGACTGATCGGCACCCGCGTCTCAATCACGAACCTCTGAACCCAAGCGTCGCCGGGGGCGGCTTCTGCCTCTTGCACACAGCTGAATCCTAGCCTTGTTATCAAGAGCTGGGCCTTGAATTTTCTACCGGCTGACTTCTGCTTCTCGTTGACCGATCCCGAGGTCTTCGCGCTTGAGACGAGTAGCCTCGGACCGCCTCTTTCCTTGAACGGTTGGGCGGTGGCGTTGTTGGTGCGACCTCTTCACGCTTGCGGGGTCAGGCAGCTCGCTTACGCGCTGCCTCTCTGGTGAGAGCTTCTCCCCGACGTTGTTCGTCCATGGTATTGACACACGGTCTTCTGCCAGAGCCAACGGCGAAACTGGCCGCCCATGTAAGTGCTTCCCGCCTTCGAAGAAGAAAGGTATTATGGCCTCCGTCAAAGTTCGTGCCTGCTCCGGCCTTCCTGCAAGTTTCCCGTCCTAGGCCCATTCGAACCCCGCGACAGCCCACACGAGAGGTCTGAAGGAAGATAACAGGGCAACATTGCAAGCAGCTTTGTTCTAGAGACGAGGCTACGAATGTCTTCTTTCGATGCCCTCTTCACTGGTGGCCACATCGAAGAGCAGGGCCAGGGCGCTTGGTGATGGACCGGAAGCCCTCTGCTGACTCAGTCGTTTATCATTAAGACGGTCGTGGGTTTTGTCGGCACCCCTTCTCAGAAAGCGCCAACAATGTTTTATGCCGCTTGTTCCCACCTGTTCTCTGTTCCTTCATGCGTTATTCCTTTGCATTCGATCTAGCCTGTGGTCTTTTCACGCCACTCTTCTATATATATTTTTGTAGCGATAGCTACACTACGCCAGCCGCTTCGTGAGGTCAGCGTGGCTGCGCGCTGAGCCGTGGCACCACCGCTCCGCCAGCTGTGCGCATGCGCGGAGTGACTTCGCAGTACGCAGCTGGTGTGCACACCGCGCGCCAACATTACGCTAGCATTTCGAGCCTTCAGCGTGGCGACGCCGTGGCCAACGTGGCAGCTGCCGGTGGTGCGGCGCGCCGGCGAAACTCAGTTGGGGAGGAGTGGAGAGGGTGTGACGGGGAGAGAGAGTGAATCCACGTCCAGGGACGAAGATGAAGAAGGAACGACCAGCGAAACGCAGCGGCGAAAGACTGACTTTGCAATTCGGCTGAGCGAGTACCACTCGGCCAGCTGTAGCTATCGCGTAACTCCAGCTAAACCACAGCCATTTTTTCAGTGCAACATGGTGGTGCCGAAGACGAAACGTGTCGCAGCGGGTACTTTCTAACTGCGGGACTACTACGACTTTCCCGGAAATCTTCACATTAAGAGCTAGCGCTGTGAACAACCGGGATCTGCCCTTTCACCACGCCGTTCACACGGTACCGGTTTCTTCATCTAACTTTTCGCGTAGCCTGTGATGACGACGTTGCTATCAGCTGCGATCCCTCAGGCAAGCGGAGGCTTTCCATTGATTCAATACGTATGAAAAAACAGAACACTCACCAAAATGTGTTTTAAGGTTATATTGGAATAAAAAGATCATGACTCAATTTGTAACAATTGAGCACTGCAAATAAAAAGGAAATGAGGACTTATAATTTTAATTCGGCACTGAAAATCGCATAAAATTCATGTTCCAGTGAAACCCCCCATTATCAGTGCGGCCCATCATGTGACCACATTTCGGTAAAATATTGCTTATTTTTTCAACACAGTGTTTTTTTTTCTTTCTGGATTGTTCAACATGTTTTTTTATTATAGTCTACACTCTCTCCAGTTCGCCCTTCGATTAAAACCAATGCTCCCTTCGCATTGTTCGCCATGCACTCTGAGCTTCTGTAGCTAGATGGTGCCACAGTGTTTTGAATTTCTTGGATAGAGCGGACACCACGGTCTACCAAAGCCTTCGTCGACGAAATGTAAATCGCTGTGCCGTAACAGCTTTAAGTGTGGAAACTGAAATTGATGCTACCCTAAAGACTAAATATATTTTACTACTGTCTGCCTGGTGTTATTTAAATTATCTTTTGGTAAAGCACTTTTTCTGACATGCAATCGCCATCGCTTTCGGTGATCATGGCTTCCAACATCGTGATGCATAAAAACGAGCGCATGCATTGATTTAAAAATTCGCGATAAAAATTTCCTACAGCCTCTACAATAAAACTGTCGAATAATACAGCACCTTAGCTTTCCGCTGTGTGGAAAATATTTTGGTCCTTATGGTTTAGTATTCGCTCCCTTTAAGTACGTGACCAGCTACCACGATCTGACATCAGGTATCGTCACATGAATGTAGCTCGATTCAGCCAAGATGTCACCACAGATCGCTTGTGTGCAATCGGATGTGCTAAATCGAAGTCCAGGTACCTTCCCGAATGCAAGAGCTTCCTCTACAAGCAGAAAGATTAACTGGTCGTGGAGGGCTTCACAAGCACGTCCAAGAAAACGATGCTTCCGTCAGTCTCTTTTTCAACGGTGCGCTCAACTGAAGGTTACACGTCATTGATGTGCTTCAAGTATAGTTGAACATGACACTTGTCCAAGATGCAAGAGCAGTGAACGTATCTTAGAAACCCCTTGGATTTCTGCAGAATGGTTTGAAAGACTCAGGACTCAGTTGCTTTAACCGTTAAATTGGTTGAGGTGACAGAAATAGAGACTCGCACTGCAGTTCTGAAGACTTGCTGCGCTTCCGTGGTCTGTGAATTCCAAACATTATCGGGACAGTTTGCACAGTTCGCTTGGTGCATATTCTGTTGATCTTGAAACGCCTCGTCTTTTTTCAGAACCCGCCTTCAGGTGTCCACTGCTAGCTTCATGAGAACAGTGGCGAACGGCAAACACGACGAATGAAACGCTGCACGTCGTTTTCCTTCAGGGCCACACCCATCATATACGCGCTAAAGTCTTGTGCATTTATCACGTTTTGGGTGGTATTCTCTGCTAGAGGAGCCACGATCTTGTGCAGGTACTGGTAATAGTCTACAAACAAGCGATTGCATGATGACCACAGTCGGCCGTAGCGGACTTTTGGATAACCATATACGGTCGGCGATCATTCACTGTTGCACAATTTACACTTTTACTTGGTGGGAGAAAATCCTTCCAGCGCCCAGAATTGTAGGCGCAGTAGATGGAGCGCTGGAGTAGACTGACAACCGTATAAATGCAAGCCTTTCTTCGCAGCCGGCCTCTCCCCGTGGCGGAAGAGGATGGCATCCTCTTCGAAGCACGAGAACCAAAACCTGGTTGCGTACAGATGGCGTCCAGAGAAGGACAGCAGGTTTGTTGATACGTCGCGTCACATGTTTTGAGTGTTTCGGAGTAAACTGTACACATCCCTTTCGTATTTAATATTGACCAGCTCATCTCTGCGAGCAAAAGAGCGGCAGTGCATTAGCCCTGGAAACAAGATAGGGTCCCTTCCTTCTGATTAATGTTAAAGCAGAATAAATTTTCTTTAGGCTCTTTCGTGAAAGAAAAAACACACGTAGCACAGTTGTTAGCACTGAACTGTAAATTGATAATCAGTTGCAGCTGACTTGTTCATAATTGTAACATTGTATACTTACTATTATTTGCATTCTTTTCTGGTAGAATGCGTGGCAAGTCAGTTGCTTTCAGTCACGATGTTACTTAGCTGGTGCTACTCAGCGTAGCACATCGCACTGACGTCATGCATGACATCGCTGCATACTGACCAATCACCTTGGCGTACTGTTTCGCCAAACATCACTGCCGCAAAACTGACAAACGTTTCCCAAACTGCTAAACACTGTAAAAAAGGCCATTCAAAATAAAAGGGACTTGATATCCAAAATATACTCCATCCTACAACACCTTTGCAGCACTGTGAAGGCTACGGAGAACTAGTTCAATCAGAACGGCGCGCGCTGCATAGATGTGCTCCATCTAGCCCCTCCCCACGCGAATGGTGGCTCCATACCTTGGAAGGAAAAAGCACCAGTTTTGAACTACTGCGCGCAGAAAATTTGTCCGACTCAGTGGACGCGAAAATTACGATTGGCGCCGCGCCACTTAGCAGCAGGCATCCGCAGTGCTGTGTTCGTGGGGAGTTTGTGGCTCATTTAATCAGAGAACTAAATGTAAGTTCAGGACCCCATCCTGAACTACCTTTTCAATTGGTTCAATAAATATCTAAAAGATAGTCACAACAGTTCGCCAGTATTTGAGGGATTATTTGTTTTCTTACTTGGCCCTTATTGGACGAGAGAGCTCTACTTTCACAGTGCTGCAAACTACTTGTGAGACAGAGTATAAGTTCATGAATGCCGAGAAATTTGGAGCTTGAATGCAAATTCTTCCGAAAAGGGTGTACTCAGCGGAGAAAGTGCATAACCGAGTCCTTGTAATGATTTGGCAACTAGCCGAGGGCATATTTATACGATCATACAAGCTGCGATCTCTTCCGTGGCAACCGATTTCTGGAGATTTTTCTCAGTTTATTCACACAAGGGTTGCATCACACCTGTATCGATGCAGGCAGCTCACTCTCCTTATCGCTGCTTGGAAGTGACCCGTGAACCGGTGAGCTTGTCTGCATTCTTGGGCTTACCTTCATAAATAATGAGACAGGAAGTTAGTTCAGCCTAGAGGACCATAAATCCTGAATTATGGTCTCTTGAAAGATTACCTACATCTCTGAAGGCTCAAAAGTCACGGTAGAGGTAGAACGCAGCTATTCTGTGGTCAAGTTTTGGACTAAATTGATTTTAAACTTACTTTTCCATGCTTCTAAGACGGCTTGGAAAAGCGGAATTTTGGTGCATATTTTGGTTCATCAGTTGTGGCTTTGTCCCTTTTGTGTGTTTTATAATCATCAGTGTTTGCAGCTGCATGATTCTAGTTTTGGAGGCTGTCTCAGGCGTTGCAAGTAAGAAAATACTGGACATAATTTAAATGTGCCCATAGCAACAATGCCTCAAAAGCAGGGTCATAAGAGCATGACTTATTAATGATGAATAAGAACACGATTCGTAGACATGCACGCGATTGCGGGTTCTGTGTGCTGAGTTGCGATCGCTGCTAGTGCTAAGTTTCCTTGCGCCACTTGCTCAGTTCGGTGATATCGCAAGTGGCGCGTAAGCTCACTTCTACAGGAAGTCTGTTCACTGGGGTCACCGATAGGTTTTTATTTTTAATAGCTACCAAGGCCCGCCTAAAGCATTTCTTGAGCAAAGTGTGCAAGCACCACGAGGAGGTACTTCACAAGCAAACATAAGGCAGAGTAACACGCGCATAATTGTTAAGTATATCTACTCAATTCGCTCAAGTACGGAACATCCTTGTACAAATATATGAACCTATAAATCGTGGATGCGTGAATATTGAGCAATTGGAATAGTCTGCGAAGAGTATTAATGTTCAATCGATATACACCACACTTTACCATTCAAACTATACAAACCTATTAAACATTCAGAAATTACTGTTCATCTAAACTCGCAGTGAAAGTTCGGACATTTCGACACGGAAGTACCTTGCCGTTGTAGCGTGGGTTCACTTATACTTTCTACATACAGAGGAGTGATTGATTGAAACTGTTGTGTTGCGCGGCTCATGCGAAGGAGCAGACAAGTTTCCAGGGGCGAAGCGACGTTTATTGCCACATGCTCGCCGATGCGTGGCTGGTCGAGATAAGCCCGCGCGTCGGTTGCGGCGCACGCCTTTTGTTCTTTTCCGCGCCTGCACATTAACGACTGCGGTAATAATTCCGGACACCACAGAAACCACGTTTGTTGCACAATAGAATGCGCAGTAGGCGTTACGGTGGAAGGGGAGGGGGCACTGTAAAGGAGAAGGGGTAAGGATGCCTCAGTTTTAATAAAACTTCCTAGAGGCAGCTAAGTGGAGGCTGCGTGCCCATCGTGAACGTTGCGGAGCCGATCGCTGACCAGCGGCGCCACCGATGCCTGGAAGAACACGAGGAGTGCCCGCCAGAGCTCGATGCCACGATCTGGAGACGAGGTGTCTGGGCACGCCCAGGTCCAAATAGAAGAAGGCCATAGTCCACGCTTAACGGTGGCAAGAGCTCGAAGACGAGGTGGTGTGCAGAGAGGACATTCCCATAAAATGTGGTTCAGGTCCGTACGGCAGTTTCACCTGGAGCAGGAACCAGATAAAGGTGGCGTCGTGCCACCCTGATGAAAATGGTGCAACGAGAAAGGAGTAAGAATGGTGCCTGTTTGAATCCGCCGCAGCAGGACCGATTCTCGTCACGCGAGTACCATCGGGGAAAGTGAAGGTATAGAGAGGGGGTTGCCCACCGCCGTGAGGTATGCGGCGAGATGTAGTTTCACCACAAGCTTTTCCGCGATCGTATCTGCAACCTAAGGTGTGGTAGCGACGGAAGGAGAAAGAGTATCGGAAGCTCTAGCTAGCACGGCAGAGAGATGAGCGCGCACTAGTCTATGAGCCTTCTCGTTTCCAGAAGTACCGCAAAGTGTGGGGACCCAATGGATGGTATACCGGGCTGACCACGTTCGCGAAGCAGGCGTGCGTTATGCCTTATCTTCTGCATTACAGGGTCTGTGTAAAGAACGCTGGTGCATGCCCGGTAGGCCGTCTGAGAGTCCGTGTACACACGGTGGAGAATTGGATTAGGTTCAGAAGAAACTGTGAGACCCGAATCCAAATAGTCTAAAGTGGCTCGGGTACAGAATGGCGCTTCTGCTGATATTACCTCTCTCTATTCTCTCTTCCTGTCTCCTCGCCTCTTTTGTATTAATATTTTAATCAAAATCACTTACCTACCTATGTATGGTGGTATCGGCCCTTATTCTCGGCTGTCTGGTCGTACCACGCACTGGCATAACAAGTGTGGCTGCTGCCGTCTGCAGGAAGTGCAGCGTCCGTGTACACAATACGTTCAGTTGAGGGGAGTGAGCTCGTAGCCTTCGCATGCCTCTTGGTATAAGCCCGGCGCCACATTCACTGATGAATGTAACGTGTTGTGTGTCAAACTGAGAACGGAGGCAACTACATGGTGGCAGGAACAACAACAACGAGTAGGGTTCATTGGTACGCCTTTATGTAGGTGATGGGGCGGGGCAATAGCAATGCTAAGCGGACAGCTTACGGGAGCGACATGATAAGGCAGCCAGTTCGCTGTAACGATAAGGCAGATAGTGCACGTCCAATACATTCTCTGAGATTTAATGAAAACAAAGTTCAGAGTACTTGATTAAATTCAGAATCGTAATGAAGTCGTTGCGGTGGCTTGACTGTACGAGCTGACCTTCTTAGGGCCGGTTTTGGCTCAGGAGGTGTTGGCATGTGGCGCACAGCACTTGCGGACGCGGCGCTGTCGATGGCGGGCTGTTGCCTGAGTGAGTGAGCAGGTGATAGTTTTGTGGCAGCAGGCGAAATGTCTGCAGCAGTTGGGCGCGTTCGACTGGCTCACGCTCGAGCGAATCACCATCGTCGTCACTAATGTATTTTGCACACCTCTCACGGATTTGCAGAAGATGCCGTCTGTTGCGCCTAAAGACCCGACGATCCTCGACTTGCACTTCGTAGGACCTGGGAGCAATAGTGTCGAAGGCTGCACCTTTTTTTGACCACGATTTGTCCCCGAACCTTTAGCCAGAGGCGGTAGAGCATTTTCGCTTCTTTTCTGAAGGCACTTCTTCACCGCAGTTGTCGGAAGAGCAGCAAAATCTGGAAGATTAGTTCTCAGGCATCTGCCTTGAAGAAGTTCCCCAGTTGACCGGCTGTCTTCCAGCGGCGCACAGCAGTAGGCCAGCAGACCTAGCCAGAAGTCTTCCCGTGAGCGTTCACTTTTGTTTCAGGATACACTTCACAACCTGGACACCCTTCTCTGCCAGTCCATTGGACCGTGAATAGTGAGGACTGGATGTGATGTGAGCGAAGTCGTGTTCTCTTGCAAACACTGCGAACTCGTGGCTTGCAAACTGGGGCCATTATCGCTGCACACCACAAGCGGTACGCCTTACCCCGCGAACATAGCACTCAGTGCCGCGATTGCTGTCCTTGCCGTAGTGTCCGCAAGTTTTTCGATTTCTGGGAAGTTCGAAAGCGCATCAAACGCCACGATGTAAGAACTTCCTAAAAACGATGGTTTGGTTTATGGGGTTTTAACGTCCCAAAGCGACTCAGGCTATGAGGGACGCCGTAGTGAAGACCTCCGCAAAATTCCGACCACCTGGGGTTCTTTAACGTGCACTGACGTCGCACAGTACACGGGCCTCTAGAATTTCATCTCCATCGAAATTCAACCGCTGCGGCCGAGATCCTTCCTCAAAAAGAAATAAATATCTACGCCATCTCGATACCATGCACGCACATCCAGGGACTGGGTGCATCAGCAGTGGTTTTTGCGGTTGCTTGTATGCAAATTCGCTACAACCGGGGCATCTCAGGATCAAAACCGTGATCACTGCTGAGACCGGGCCAAAAAACGAGACGACGAGCCCTTTCTTTGCATTTCTCCAGTCCTAGATGCCAAGCATGAATTCTTGCTAAAATACCACGCCGCATGCTTTTCGTATGACCACTTTCATGCCTTTCAACAAAATACCATCTTCGACAGAGAACTCACAAGAAAATTGCTTTAGTTCCCCCTCGATGTTCTCGCCGGTTAACAGGCAAGAGATGACTGCCTGTAGGCAGTCGTCCTGAGCTGTTGCATTTACCAGCTTTTGACGTGTTCCATCCGTTACCATAGAGCTCAGAACAGCACCTGCGTGTAGTTCCACGTCGTCCGTGGCGCCAATGGTCTCGTCTTGTTTGAGCAACCACAGACGATCTTGACAGCCATGTGTGCCAAGATGAGGTGCTTTCCCGGGACATACTGCAACACAATGCCGTACTTGAGAAGTTTTAAAAAGAAACCTTAGGCGGGGAGGCATGTCACATACTCCTTTTGCAGCTATGGACATGAGAGGTTTGTGGTCTGTCTCGATGAGAATCTTTTGTATGTGAACAAACGGATAAAACTTGTCGCAGCCAAATGAAATGCTGAGCGGCTCTTTTTCAATTTGTGCATCACGCTGCTCAGCTTGCGTTAGCCCACGAGATGCATATGCCACGGGCCGCCATTGGCCGTTGGGACACTGCAACAACGCTGAACCTATGCCGTCTTTTCAAGCAACGCACGTGATCTTCGATTCTTTTCGGGGATCAAAGATGGCTAACACGGGCATCGTGCTTAGAATCTGTACGACACTTTTCCACTCCCTCATGTGGTTTTCAGTCCACTAGAACTCGGAATGCGGTTTGATAAGCGCTCGCAGAGACGCCGCTCTCAGACAGGCGCGGAACGTATTTACCAAAATAGTTCAGCACACCGAGCATGCGTTTAACATCGGATTTGGTCTTAGGCACGGGCATTTGCAGCAAGCTTAACAAGTTTTGGGTTTGGCTAGATGCCCCTGTACGGGATGATATCACCTAAGAACTGCGCATCAGTGACGCCAAACTTGCATTTTTCTGCATTGAACGTTATTCAACCTTTCCCAGCGGCTTTCATGACTGCCACTAGTCTTTGATTATGTTCTTGTTTGGTTGCGCCCCAGACCAAAATATAGGCGACGTACACATGTACGCCTGGAAGGCCATCGATGATTTCGCTCATCTGTTTTTGAAACACTTCGGGAGCCGATGAAATGCCGAACAGCAACCGGAGATAACGGTATCTTCCAAAGGGGATAGAAAAGGTCCATATTTTGAACGTCTTCTCGTCAAGTGGCATCTAGTGAAAACGATAATTAGCGTCCAAACAGCTAAAGTACGCTGCGTCGGCCAATTCTCTTCCATGTCCTCACGCTTTAGGAGCTGGTAATGTCGTCTTTTTACGTGCTCGTTTATTTTTCTTGGGTCCATGAAAACCCTAAGTTTCAAATCCTGTTTCTTGACAAAGACCAAGGATGTTACTCAGTCTATAGGGCCATCCTCTTTTACGATGATTCCTGACGCTCCATTCTTCGCATCTTCTCCTGAAGTGGCTGTCGCGGGGACATCGGAACCCGCCGGGCTGGTTGGACGACTAGCACAGGTGACGGTTGCATGACCATGCAGCAGGGTCGCTTCAGGCAGACTAACCCCTGGAAGACAAGTCGGAAATCCTTAATTGCTTCGTACTACGAAGCAGTTACAGTGGCCACCGTGCGCTGGACAAGTCCTAAGGCTTAGCTTGCATCCAGTCCAAGTATGCCTGACGGTCATTCTTTACGACGAAAACCTTCACGGTGGTGGAAGCGTTACCAATAGCTACATCCTGTGTCATCGTCCCGAAGTGAGTTATGACGCCTCGGGTGTAAGCTGGCCGCACCGCACTTGTAAGCTGTAACTTTTCAGTCTCTCGAAGCTTGCGGTACAGAGAACGGTAGCAGGCAGGCCTGCGACCCAGTGTCTACTTTGAAACGCATATTTCTTCCAGCAACTTTAGCTTCCACTACCCAGTCTTTGGTGCGTCTTTTGTCAGTTCCAACTTCTAGAATGTCAGTCATCGTCACTGCTGTCTTCGCTCACATGACCAACTTTAGACGTTTCTTGACAGCACAACGTGAAGCGGCGCAGCTTGCGACATTAATTGCACCTTTTCCCATACGCTGGACACTGCCTGGGTCTGTGCTGTCGATTAGACTTTTTGCAATGGTACTGCTTACTGCACTCATCCGTACCTTTGCTTCGCGATGGTGGCGCGTGCCTTGAAACCTCGTCGACGCGGTCGTCCGCAGCTTTCCAGACCTTGTTTCGTTGTGCCAGAGATTGTGCCACCTTGCGAAGTTCTTCAGCTTTCAGCCTCGTCAGGCTTTTCTCGAAGCATTTTCCCGCGTAGCTTTTAGCCGTTCGTGCCAGACGAACTGATCCCTGATCAATTAATCTTACGGGCGCGACATGATAAGGCAGTGAGTGCGCTGTAACGATAAGGCAGATAGTGCACGGCGGATACAATGCGCATCCATATGTAGTGGAAGTGGCTTCCCCTCCCTCTCTGAGTGGCGTAGTTTCCCACCGTGTCTTGATGTGAAAAACGAGCAATGTGTGTACATCGTGCCCGAGGAGTAATAGTGTGCGCCGCCCGGCGTTTGTGCCGCGAAGTCTTTTCTGCTGCGCGTGGGTGTACATGTCGAGGAGCACTGAGAGGTTATTGAGCTTGCTGGAGCTCTTTAGCGCATCAAGGCGTGTGTACCTCGGATGTCCTGTGGCGATGCGTCTGGGCTCTTTAAGTAAGGGTCAAGCGAAAGCAACTGCGTACAGTTAACAGGCTGATACACCAGTCCGTTCAAGAGGCGGGCGGCGAGAAAAGCTTCTATAAATTGCCGCATTTCACGTTCGTGTACTCCGCTGGTGTGGTTACTGATCTTTTGTAAAACGTGCAGAATTTGTTTTGTAGTCTTTGTGACGCGTTGGGCCCAAGTGTTAGCTTTGCAGTTCTCGCCCAAGTGCATGACAAGTATTCGGATAGTCGGCTTACATCGGATGGGCTGGCAGCTGATGAAAAGTTTAAAAGACCGCTTCTCTTCCTGTTTGGTTATGTATGGCTGACCCCTCATGTGTTCACACGGTGATGTCACCAGCATAAACCGTGTGCTTCAGGCCTGGTACGTCCGCAAGATGCCTCGGTAGCTGGTGCATAGCTATATTAAACAGTGTTGTGGAGATCACCAAACCCTGACGGACACCTACTAAGTTGGGGTGAATTAACTGGAGTGCTGACCAAGTTGAACTTTGTAGCTCCGCCCCTCTGGAAAGCGAGCTATGGAGTTGTATACTTTTCCTCTCAGTCAGCGGTCGCAAGCTTTTGTCATGATGGTGCTGTGTGGGACGCCATCAAAGGCCTTGCATATGCCCACTCCGACAGCAGCCCGTAAGTGAACCGAGTTAGGGTCGAGGACGTCCTCGTTGAGGCGTAGCAGTACATCTTGTGTAGATAGTCCAGGGTGGAATCCATACCATGTAGAGGTCAAAAGGTCGTGATCTGCAAGGTATCACATTAATTGTACGTTGACCATGCTCTCCATAATTTTACAGACGCAAGAGGTTAAGGAGATAGAACGGAGGTTGGATAAGGCATGTGGTGGCTTGCCAGTCTTCGCAATGAGTTTGACCACGGAGAACTTCCAAGTGGAGGGCATCCCCCGTCATCCCAGACTCGCGGTTGAACTCTGCGAGGAGAGCTTGCCTGTACTCGGGGGGTAAATTACGTAGATGGGTCACGCACACCTGATCGCCTCCCGGAGTACTACGTGCATTATCATGCTGCAGGACATGCTCCAGCTTGGGCATGGTGCGAGGCTTGTTAAGTAGGTCGCTCTCCTCGGAAGGCTCCTCCTTCTCGTACGTGGTGTCCGAGGGGCACGACAGCTGCGGGAAGAACACCTGAGCGGCCTCTTCGGCGGGTTCCTTAGCGCTGATTCCTTCTCAAAGGGCAACGCGCACCGCCCCCTCGTTAGTCTTGCGCTGGCCGAGGATGGAACGCAGGATGGCCCAGACTTTAGACGTCTGATTTTGCCCGTCGATGGAGTCACAAACTTCCATCCAGCGGTGTGATGCGAGCCTATTAGTATAATTTTCTATGGAGCGTTTTATATTACGTAATATTCTTTTGTAGTACGCAGTATGGCCAGACCACTGAATTGTCCGAGAATCCGGCGCCTTCTATAAGGTGAGCAAATGTCGACCAGGTACAGGGTGGTCAGAAGAAACCCGTAGGCTCTTGGTGGCTCTCCGCTTGGCTTCACACCGCTGTGACACCAGCTGGTTAATGTGCCTGGCTGGAGGCTGCTGCGCCAGTATATCACGGTATTTGTACCATTGTGTGATATGGCTTAGCCTCGTAGTGGCATCTGGCTTCATCTTCGTGTTCGCGTGGCGTGTGTGAAAACGTGTGTCTCGGAAAATGGTCACTTTCCATGCTGTCGTCTAACGCTTCCCATCGAAACAGTTGTGGACGAATGCACCAGGTAAGGTCAAGTGACGTGTCTGCTTGGTGACATGTCTATCCCAGACGAGTATTTGTTTTGGGGTGTGTTGTGAAGTGTCAGCCCGTACTCCGAGGCTTCTCGCATGACACGTCTGCCTCACCAGCTGCATGTGTTGTATCCCTATGCGATATGCTGAGAGTTGATGTCTACGCATAAGAGTATATATGATGTCTTGCGGATAAATCGTTTTAAAAAGGGCGATGAAGCTGAGATCAAATGATGCCTCCTGATTAGCCTTATTCTTCGTATTTTTGGGAGCGGTGTAAACGGAGAAGCCGAGGATTGCGCGCTGTAGTGATACTTGTACCCGGCGACTAACGACGTCTTGGAACGCGTTGCACCATGATTGCGCGTCTAGCTGCACATGCACTGCTGCACTCCTCACGTACAGTGCTCTTTTGCGAGTGCAGCGAGACCTTGAGACAGAGCGTATCCGTCATAGCCCACTATTCGCAGCACTGGGCCGTTGACTTTCGGAAGGGCGATAACTAATGGACACTTATCGTCTTGATTGCTGAACAACCGGGCGATCATGTCCGCCCTTTTGCTACGAAGCGAACGACAGTTCCACTGCAGGACGGTTGGTTGCCCATGGCAGTGGTCCTGAATAGCTAGTCAAGGTGAGCTGTGTTGCGTAGAGGCAGTCAAGTTTGGTACTGCCCGAGGAGTAGGTAGAGCGGGTGCTGCCGCGATTGTCGAATGAGTAGTGCCGAAAGGGAACGTGCCCGAAAGCATAAGACGCTTCATGATGGCGTGGACGCTTGTTTCTATGGCCCGGCTAATAAGTTCTTGGACCCTTTGAAGGACAGACTGCTCTAATTGTGCCATTCGTTGATCAATACGCCGCTCGTAATCTTTGGGTGTCATTGGAACGGGAAGATATGAATTCTCGCGGATCTTCGAGAACGCTGTCGCTAGCTGAGCTACTTCCTTTCGAGACGGTCCTTCAGAAGCAGACTGCTTGGCGAGCGCACGAGGCGAATTTTAGACAAACTTGCTAGGCGAGTACTCGAGGAGAACTCTGTTCACCAACTTTAGCGTGGGTGTTTTGGTTGTTTTCTAAGTGTGTGAGGGCTACCTTTGGGTCGGTGTCAAAACTGCGCCTGTTACCTTGGCGACCGATTTGGTCGAGTTTTCTTCCTTTCCGTTCTCGAGCTGGCTCTGCTGACGTGCCTGTGCCTGCCTTTTCTTGCGTTGCTTTGTAACCGTGTTGCGTTTCTGCGCATTTTCTTCGTTGAGTAGTCGCCCTTTTGGGAAGTTTTCGCAATGGCCAAATGAGAAACACCGCGGTTCCGGCAGTTCGGTTCTGCGTTAGGGCATAGCGTGCCCTCTCCGTGTTGCCGCAAACCGTAGGTGTAGCATCTTGCTCCCCCCTCGTAGGGGCATTGCACCTTGCGATTCCCAGTCTTGTCACATATATCACAAATCGAAACTCGCGGACGGTACGAAAAAACATGCACCTTAATGGCCGCAGTCCGACTTTGTAAGGTAGGCTGTACCTTCAAAAGTGATCATGTCGGTGCGTTTGTCTCCAATTGGGCGCGCCTGCAGGATTTTGCACTTGCGTCGATGCAAATAGTTGATTAGTTCTCAGAAGTAATATCACCAGCGTTTCTATGATTCCTCAGATCTGATTATGACCAGCGGTTTCGTATGCTTGAAATAGCACGTCCCTAGCTTCCAATGAATGTCAGGGACTCTATAGCAAGAAGTGCATTTCGCGCCTCGGGTTCCACCGCGTAAACAGCGAGCTGGTTGCTCTGGCTTAAGTAGCGAGCGAAAAACTCCGGTAACGCATCTTTCTCAGAGAGACGGAGATGAGCCGCAACATGGCGCTTTATGAGTCTGTCTATCCGTATAAAGTGCTCATGCATGATTCGGCACGGTTGCTTAGGATGAAGAATTATTGTGTGCTGGTATTTGCTGCGGGGCCCTGTCGATCAGCGTCGGCGTGTCTTTCGTGGAGTTCTGTTGTTTCCTTTGATAAGTAACTTCTTTCCAGAGGCCCGCTTCGCCCTGAGAGGCAACGGGAGTAGAGCGCATTGGACTTGCGCCTGTCGCCTGAGGATATTTCTTGAGCATGTTGCGGGTAGTGCATGCGCTGCCAGTCTGTCGTCAACGCTAACGAGCCTCGTGCTCATTTCTGTCCATTTGGCGCAGTAGAAATGAATAGAACTTGATGAAAAGAATTTTCACACTTCCCTTCAGTGCCGTTATGGTCCTCGAGATTCATGAGTGAGGCGAAGGGGTTGGTGCACGGCAGAAGCAGCATCTTTTGATGCATGCCAGCGGCGGCCGCATTGCCCGTTGAAGTCCCCGGCGTTGATGGGGCGGCCGAGTTTCCTGGTGCCTGCAGGTTCATTTCCTCGGGAGCGACGCTTATTGGTTCGGAGTAGTCCGGCGAGGCCATGCCAGAATAAAAACGAAAAACTGACGGGGTAGCCCCTAGGCCGCCGCCGGCAGCAGGCCGGACTGTGGAGGCGGTGACGGGCTCAGATAGCAGTGTCCCAGATAGCAAGCGGTAGATAGCAGTTCGGTTTGGCAGGAGCGCGCTCGCAAACGCGTTCTTCGCTATCTGCGGCCGGAAGTCGAATCCTCTACAACTGACCGCGAGCCCGCGGCAAAAAGCCGCAAGGAATAATGGCTTTGAATAAAATTATGCGTTCAGGGCCATCGAGAGCCGCCACATCGCGGCTGCTGACACTCGCAGCCGGAAATCGAAATGCAACGCACGCATCATGGTGTCGTGCCAATGTGCAGTCGAAAACTGGCTGCGAATTTTTATATAGGAGAACCGTAGCTTGTTGGGCTAGTTAGTGCATGGCAACATGCAGGTAAAGAAACGAGCGGAACAGGACGCGTACACAAGAAAATAAAATCACAAGACCGACGCTTATGCTTCGTTCCTGTGATTTCGTTTTGTTGTGTACGTGTCGTGTCGCGCTGGTTTCTCTACTTGGTCGCTATAGGAGCTTTAGTTTCGTTTTAGGTCACTGCGGTATGACGCGGTAAGCGTCGAATCGACTCGGCTTGAGGAGGATAAGGGAACGGAAGTTCCGACCGGCCGGCGCAGCTATGGTTGCTTCACGCTGATCCCTTTGAGCGTTCTCAATTTTCGTCAGAATCAAGAAAGTGCGTCATTTCCTGAGTAAAAAACATGGCCAACGATTACTATACTGCATAATGCGAAAGTTGAGCATAGTTACTGAGGAATTTTAACCTTAGCCGATCGCCCACAGAAAATTCAGTGCGAAACTGCGGCGGCTGTTGACCTCAGCTAAGCCTCAACTTCTGCGGTGCGCAGAGGCGCGCCTCCGCTCTGACAGAGCAGCAGCTGATGCAGAGAGACTCTGACAGACCATAGAACAGCTCTCGCCTGCCTCCTCTGTGCCCTTCTCCTTCTACTTCCTCCCTGCGCTTTCTTCGCTATCGCCGTAGCTACGTTTTCTGCTGTGCTTTTCGTTCGCTCTCTTTCATGCTTCGCTGTGCTAGTACGCTTTCATGGTGACAAGGCCAACGGCGACGGCGCCGCACAACCTGGGAAAGGGCTCCACTCTAAATGAAACGGTATGTACAGTCAGGGTCAAATGTATCTGGACCACGTGTTATTCAAACGAATCCAATAGCTCTGGCAGCAGTCGGCGGCTGCAGCCCACACTGGTGCAGGTGAAAGGAAAAATTTTGTACTTTCATCTTCACAAGTGTGATGACGTATAAAATAGCGCAACAGCATACAATGACATGAAAGAACACACACGAGCGATGTCCTTGTCTGCTGTTGCGCTATTTTATATGTCGTGCACTACCAACAAGCCCAAACCGCCACCTTATTGGACAAGTATGATCTCCAGCCGCCGGCTAACAGTGGAACTCTAGGGTGCGTTTGAGGAATGCGTGGTCCAGATACTTTTGTCCCCGACTGTACATGCTGCAATATAACAATGGGGCTCGAGGCAGCCAGCTCAAACGCTCCGCATACAACGAGGAAATCTAAAGGCATTCTTTAATTTTCGCGCCTTTGTTTCACTGCAGCATCTGGTCGTCATGGTGGCTGCTGTCCGACGAAACTCGTGCGCGTGTCGTCGTGAACACAGCGCTTATGGCTACATTTCACAACCAGCGCATTGCCTTAAAGTCTCACGAGAATGCGCGGAAGCAATGGCTCAACTCCCGGCGCAGCTCTAGTTGCTATCCGTTCCGCGAGCAGTCTTGTTGCGTGTGGCCTACACTGTCTTGCCCTTCCAACAATCGACCGCTGACGTTATTCCTCCAGTAAGGTGGTGTCTGCGTTGCCACCTTAGAATGGTTCTTGGCATCATTAAGCAAGCTGCTTTGTCACCTGAGTCTTAAGTGATACCGTCGTATTCAAATATTGTTATGCGAATACTTCGAGAGCTGTTACTTAAAGAAATGTAAGCAGCGTATTAGTGTACAGAATAGATTCGGCTTCGCTTAAAGGACTATAGACACCTAATTTTATTGCGCGTCTTCTTCTGTCAAACAATGCGTGACACATGAGAACACATGGATTACGGGGCGGTATTTGCCTCCAACCGATAAATAATGTCTTTGAATTCCCTCTCCCAAGCAGTTTCGTTTTCATCGTCCGAACTACTGCGGTGAAGTTGATGTTTTTCTCACGTGATCCTCTAGAAAAGCTCTAATATAATAGTTGATATGCTACTTTAATTAACTGCGACATTTAAGCCAGCCTCTTCCAACACCTGGAACGAGAAAAAACGTCCTGTCAGCAATTATGTAGCCAATTTTTAATACGTCATGTGAACCAAACACCAACTACGCGTAACAGTCATCGTTCGAGTGATGAAACCGAAACCAAAACAGCTTCAAGAAGAAATTCAATTATAAATTACTTAGCGCTCATGAACCAATGCCACGGGGTGCTCAGTGTATACGAATGTCTAGCGCATCGTTTGAAAGAATAAAATACGCAAGCGAATATTTGGTGTCTATACTCCTTCCAGCAGTCTACGGGTGTCATTTTCGTGCAAAATACTTTTTCTGATCGATCGAATAATCACTCTGGAAAGCTAGCAGTCTCCATTCTCAAAGAAGTATGCGCAAAACACGTCGAACATAAAAGAAAAGAATAAAATTCGGGGGAGATTTAAGCTCCATAGCGTTAAAGTTTCTATGGCCTGGGTCCTCTTTGCATATCGCACTGCCTCCCTTCAACCAAATCGTAACAACGTTCTTTAGTTGTCGAGGGCCAGCGCACCCGGCGTCCCGACGGGCAGCGGTTCGAGTCCCGGCTGGACCATTTTTCTTTTCAGCACAGTTGCTTTTCTCTCTTCAGAGGCAATGGTTTTGGAATAACGCCACAACCCCGTAGACTACTGAGAAACGTTGTAGCGACTTTATCATGCTTGTACTACAGGGTTATTGTGGGGTGCTATGGTTGTTATGGCGCTCGGCTACTGACCTGAAAGGCGCGGGTTCGATCCAGGCCACGGTGATCGCATTTCGATAGAGACGAAATTCTGCTGGAGGCCCATGCACTGTTCGGCGTCAGTGCACGTTAAAGAACCCCAGGTGGTGTAAATTATCCGGAGACCTCCACTACGGTGTCTCTCAAAGCCTGAGTAGCTTTGGGACGTCAAACCTCCCTAAACCTCAACCGAATTACACCGGTGAGTGGTTGTGACGTCGCGATCTTCTCGACCAAACCGCATTTTCTGGACAGGCCAACAACTAAGGCGGTTTCTCCGCTGAACCGACGAGCGCCGCTGTTTTCCTTGAAATGGTTGTTCACAAAACGACCCGACCACCTGAGCCTCTCCTGCTATTTCTTTTTCGCCATTTTTACTGTCTCACTTCAAAGGTGACACATACCCACCTACATATGTGCGCATGTATATATTCTATACACTCATGTGTATGTAGAGTGCTCTTTTACTCTCCGTTCATGTTGCTTGTCATGTATCACGGCGCACAGCATTGCAGGCAATACTATTTGTGGCACCTAAAGAATGGAACAAAAATTTTTATATTACTCTTACATCACCCTCTTTTCCATCAACATATGAAAGCATAATTTATGAACACGTTTTGACTACCAAGGTAATGAGCATTTAACACACGTCTTGCGTTGCGGGATACCAGTGGATTAAATTTCACAGGCCAAATGTGAGGTCTAAATACCAGTTCTTTAATGAAATATCTCGGCCTCTCATTCCGTTGAGGTCTACCCACTCTTAATTGCTGGTAACATCTCCAATACAGCGGTGCCCCAATTCCCTGTACAGAAAAGGAAACCTTGTTCAATGCTTTGTTCCAACGAAGAGAATCTTAAGCATGCATGCATTTCCGCATGCGCAGTTCGAAGGTTAACAGCGGATATGGCAGTAAATAAATGACTTGAATTTAATAAAATATTGACTCTAATAAACTACTGTACTGAAGCTAAAGTGTATTATTTGCTTCCCAGAAAGGTGCAGCCAATTACTTTTCTCACCTAATAATTTAGCTATAGAGTTTTTACTCTGTTGCTGCATATTATCATATATTTTAGACATTATGTTAAAAAATTTATCACTTACCTTTGTCTCTAAAAATCAGAGCAGTATTTATGTCATTTTCTCCTGCGATACAAAACATCAAAGACCCTGAATTGGTTGTAATCGTTTTGACCCGTGTACTGATTTCTATACATCGACAAAAAGAAAGAAATTTAATATTACTTCATTACTTTTTCTGAAGTAATTGAAGTGTACTTCCATCACATTTATTGAGCACTTTGTACTCTCTTTGTTCAAATTGCAGTGATCTTCTGGTTCCGTAAAGAGACTCTAGTATGTATGATTAACAGTGTCTGAAGTTGATTTATTAAGCCAAAGAAATCCGAGGTATAGAAGCCCATTTGGATGACTCCGGCAATCGCTCGCGGCGTAACAATTTAATTTTTTACAACATTAAAGTTGAGAATGCATCCGAAACATACTACGAATCTGAAGAAACAGTCCTCTGCTTCTGCCGTGATCACTTAGACTTATCCACTTACCCCAAAGAAATTGAAAGGGCTCACCGTCTCGGGCGCCATTCTCCTGACCGCATTCGAACCATAATAGTCAAATTTACATTTTTTTTAAACCAAGGAGCTGATTCTTTCAAACGGCCGTAATTTAAAAGGCACGGATTACAGCATAGGGGAGGACTTTTCACGCCCTGTCCGAGAAGCGCTAAAGCACCTTGTAAAGTTTGCCAAAGCTACTACCACTAAATTTTCCCTGCGCTACAAAACCTCGTGCATCGGTTTTAAACGCTATGCCTTCGACGAGTCATCACCATCGATACATGAAATCTCATAGCATACGACTTATCGTCGCGCTACTAATCTTCCTTTTAAATATTTATTATATTTACCAACATACGTAGCTTCCTCCCAAAGCGTGAACACATTTGTAATCTTGTTTCATCATCTACCATCAATATACTCGTACTAACAGAAACGTGGTTAACAGACGACGTCACCGACCCGGAAGTTTTAGCTGATTTACCGAATTTTAACGTTTTTTGCAAGGACCGCAAGGACTCACGAGGAGGAGGTGTTGTTATTGCCACTAACCAGCTGTTGCCTTGTTCTGTTATTAATATCCAATCGGAGCTGGAAATACTATGGGTAATCTGTCGTTCTGTACCACAAATTGTCATACTAGGCGTCTGCTACAGACCCCCCTCCAGTAGTCCAATCTTTTCTTCACAGTTTAACCATAGTCTAAGTCAAATAACCGGCAAATATCCCAACGTGCGCATTCTTCTTTTTGGCGATTTTATTACCCATCAATCTACTGGCTAAACCTAACACCAACAGGCAACACCGAAATGACGAACTTTGTTGACGTTTGTTTGAATTTCAATCTCACCCAGTTAGTAACTGAACCCACACGCGTCACACATGAATCCTCCAACATCCTGGACCTTATTCTAACTGATCATCTAAAAAGTTTATCATCGCTTACTTACTTCCGCGAAATTAGTGACCACAAAGTTTTACACGATACTTTCACTGTCATCCCGGAATCGCGCCAAACATTCCATAAAACAATCCGCCTTTATGACCGAGGGAATTACGAAGAAATTAATAATCATTTGATGGCGTTCTTTCCTAACTTTGATACTTGTTTCGATAATCGATCACTTGAGGGAAACTGGCTTACTTTCAAAACTAAAATTGCTGAACTCACCGCGATGTTCATTCCCACCATCACATTTCGTGCCAGTCACAACAAACCATGGTTTTCAATGCTATTGAATACACTCGAAAACAAAAAGAAGAGACTTTTCCGTGCAGCAAAACGCAACCCAAGCGCATGCGCCTGGAACAAATATTACGCAGCCGAATCCACATACCTGCAATATGTCTGTAATGCCAAACGCGAATTTTTCCAAACTGACCTGCTTAAGATCCAAACAAATAACCCGAGGAAGTTCTGGAAAGTACTAAAGCCTCAACAGGCGCCGGTAATCACACTAGCTAACCCACTTGGCGAGATGACCAGTGGCATAGAATGTGCAAATATTTTTAACACCGCTTTCTCATCCGTCTTCACACACGAAACTGATATGCCACTTTCTACCGCCATTGCCAACCCGACTTTGCATATGCCTTCAATCATGTTTTCTGTGTACGGCATTGTATGTATTATTGAAAATATCAAGATGTCATCTTCTGCGGGTGCTAATGGAATCACCCCCAAGTTCCTCAAATATACTCGCCATGCTTCCGCAGCGTATCTATCCAAACTTTTTCACAATCACTTTCCAGAGGTAGCGTACCCAGCGATTGGAAGGTGGGGAAGGTTGTTCCTGTCTTCAAGTCAGGTAACAAAGAATCGCCCCTTAACTACCGCCTCATCTCTTTAACAAGTGTGCCATGTAAAATCATAGAAAATGTCATTTATTCCCGCATAATGAATTTTCTTGACTAATTTTTTTCATCCTGCTCAACATGGCTTCCGTAAGAACCTATCTTGCGATACACAACTGGCTATTTTCCTCCATGACTTGCATGTGAACCTTGACTGTAACCTTCAAACTGACGCAATATCCCTGGACTTCGCGAAAGCTTTTGACAGAGTACCTCACAAACGCTTGCTACTAAAACTTCCATGGTTAAACCTTCATCCTAACATACTACAGTGGATAAGCGAATTCCTGGCTAACCGCACCCAGTATGTTTACGTTAATAATGAAGCCTCTAGTTCTCTTCCGGTAACATCTGGTGTCCCGCAAGGATTAGTCCTTGGCCCGCTATTATTTTTAATATACATTAATGACCTACCAACGCATGTCTCTTGTAACGTCCGCATTATTTGCCGATGACTGTGTCATCTATCGCACAATCAACAACGCCTCTGATCAGTTCGCCCTCCAGAATGAGTTAATCAGCATACAGGACTGGTGTAACCAATGGCTCATGGAACTAAACCCCAATAAATGTAAACTCGTGTCATTTAACCGAAAACGTAATCCTCTCCTCTTCGCGTATAAAATCTCGGACCTCTCGGTAGAATTAACTCAGACTTTAAATATCTCGGCGCAACATTGTCCAATGATCTAACCTGGAACGCGCTTGTGACCAAAGTCATATCATCCGCTAACAGAAACCTTGGATTCTTAAAACGACGTCTACGCCATGCGTCACAAAACGTAAAATTACTTGCCTACAAATCACTTGTCCGTTCTAAATTAGAATACGTCTCTGCTATTTGGAGCCCTAACCAAAATTATCCAACAAATTCTCTAGAATCAGTACAAAGTCGAGTCACAAGATTCATATATCCGTGCTATTCATATAATGTTTGTCTATCATCATTAAAAGCAAAGGCAGGCTTAACATCTCTAGCTTGTAGACGTCGTATCACTAGTATGTGCTTGTTTCATAAACTTTATTACAGCTCACTTCGTCATCCGCCCTACATCAATCCGCCGACACGCATTTCCCCCCGCATTGGTCATCCCCTTCAAGTTGCCCGGCCTCGTACGGGCACTACTACATTTGCGTCGTCATTCTTTCCATGTTCAGCCACCGACTGGAACAGCCATCCGCACGACATCGCCGCAATCACCTGTCCATCAACATTTGTGAATTGTTTAGAGACTATATTTAACAGCGAATAATTTATGTACCTTACGTGTTTTCTTTGTTCATTAAATCTGATTTATACATGTAACCCACCCCTTATGTAATACCCCCAATCCCGGGGCCTTTAAGGGAATAAAGAGAAGTGAAGTGAAGTGATTGGCATTTCGCCTTCACAGTTGCCGTCTTCGGAATACGCATGTGCTCCAACCGTTGTGGCGTTGTGACGCTTCCAGGAGGTGGAACAGAAGCAAGGCACCAGCGAGGACTGCCTGCACCTGAATGTGTGGACACCGTGCACCGCCATCTCGGAGCCTGGCTGTCGCCGTACGGTGCTCGTGTTCCTCGCCTCTCGCGAATTCCAGACCGGAGGCAACAACGCGTACGACGGCCGCTGGCTGGCGGGCCTTGGACAGATTGTCGTCGTGGCACCAAACTTCCGACTGGGGGCGTTCGGCTTTCTCAACGCTGGCAAGTTACTTAGTGCCAGGGTGCTGGTTTAGCCTACGTGCTCATCGTAGAGGTATCTTCGAGATTAGTGTCTTGAAAAACTCAGATCGTCGGTGAAATGCAGAATATCATATCGACAGAAAACCGATGCTGGCGGCGGCGGCGGCTCTCGCTCCGGCGTAACAGCCTCGAAGACACCAAATGCTCTTAGCAATTTTACCCGAAAGCGTAAAGGCCCCGTGTTGCAAAAAAGAAGCTGTCGGCGTTGCCGTCGTCGTGCCGGGAAAATACCGACTGCTTTAAATGGTCGCTGTTACAAAAAGAGTGCGGAAAGTTGGGCGAGTTGGATAACGTTCATGATGAAAAAATTAGCGCAAAAGGCACATGAAGAACAGAAAGAACGACCCAGACAAGCGATAATTGTTACAAGAAAAACAGCATACTGAACTAGAAATAACGCTTGTCTGCGTAGTTTTTTCCGTGCTTCATGTTCCTTTAGCGCCATTTTTTAATCGTGTGTTACAAAAGGCTCCAATAGATGGCGCCAGCCTCACCAGTGGCGCATCGCAAACCGCTGACTCTCAGGTTGCGAATAAGACGCGCTGCCGCTACGCCACGCAGGCAGGTTCTTCAAAGCAGGCCTGTATATTTATGTCTTCGGGTCTTGCACGTAATGATTGTGATTGTGAACGAGGATACAGTGTCTGTGTCTGCGTGGGCAAGAGGAACCGATATCGCGTCACACCTTAAAGGCTAAGCTTCAGTATCCCCCAATTTTTTTTGTTCGCACGTACACATACCGTCAATAAAGAAGGAAACATCCTGATTGCACTAAACGACGAATATTTTGGTTGCTTCAATACTGAAACTCGAAAAAAGTTTCGGAGGTTATACGCCAAGAAAAAAACTGGTTGGAAAACAAGAACGGGTGTCCATTGTCACGCATAATCATGCCGTAAGCATTATTCGAACGCTCAAACTTCGTTCCTTTCCACGTTGAACGATTTGTACAGCTGTGAAACCATTCAAATTGAGCGTTTAATACCTAAAACATAAAGGGGATTCTCAACTCTGGTGAAATCTGTAGCAGCATACTGGGTAATTCAAAAGGCGTCCACAGCGGCCCGTTTCCCAACAAACACAAAACCTCCTCAAATTCTCCCAGAAATAGCCCATCAGGACATTTTGAATCTCCCGAGTAGGTGCTCATTTTTCCCGAACGCATCCAAAAAACGTCCCCACAACTAGCCGTGTCCAAAAAGTTGCGCGTCCCAGGGAAAGCCCCAAAAGGTTAATGCTAGATTTATCGGCTCTGGCTCAATAAAATTATTTCTTCTTTTTCATACAGACTTCAGGCATCTAAGCGCACATATGTGCCAAATTTCAGGCACATGCTTACGTTACAGGTGGTGTAATACATCTGTCAACTCGCGTGAATGCTTGCTGGCTAGGTCATTCAGACTTACCTGTTTACAAGAAATACGCTTTAACAAGGCGAAAATTTGGGCTGGTTGGTGCATGATCTTGTGACGGGAGCAGCGCAGCACGAGACAAAGAGAGAGGCGGGACACGACGCTGAATAAAAACCTGATTTTTAATGCACGTTCGTCGATTATATACATCAAGATCGTATAAGAAGGAAAAGAAAGAAGTATGAAAAATGCATAAGATGTACACGTGGTGAAATATTAAGACATCGCACGCAGATAATCAATTTCTCTCTCACGAAGCGCTCTTGAAGGTATGCAGACGGATATGTCGCTCTTTTCACGGATGTTGAAGGCTTCTTCAATCTCCCTGTTCCGTTGATCAAAATACGACGGGATGACCATTGTGTTGATAAGCTGCGGATCGTATTCATGCTCTCTGCAATGTTTTGCTAATTCACTGCTGATGACGCCCTTTAGGAACCTTTCGTGCTCTCGAAGCCGTTTATTCAAACAGCGCCCTGTTTAACCAATGTATGTTCGTCCGCATGACCGAGGTATTTCATAAACCCCGCTTTTCACACATTTCACATGTTTTTTCAGGTGTTTTGCTTGCATTAATTTTTTTTTCTTTGATCGCTGTTGACTTTGGCGCACAGGCTGCTTAACTTGTTGGGTGCTGACATGAGCACTTTTACACCAGCTCTTGCTCTTACCCTTTTGAGACTGTGGGAAATGCCATTAATGCAAGGAATGACCGCGTACGGCTTCCTTTATTCCGATATGGTTGTGACATATTTTCTGCCTCTAGTTGCTTGCAGAATCCCTTCTGCGACACTGGATAGCAGTCTCGTCGGGCAACCTGCTGCTTTCAGCCGACGGTTCTGGGTGTCAAAACTGCCTTGAACTTCATGATGACAGGATTTCGTCAATGCGGCTCTCATTGCTGTTTTTTTTTCTACCCCCGTTTGATGACCTTGGAGTGATCAGATGTGTAGGGCAGCAGACCCTTCTAGATTCGTGGTCCGTACCGCAAGCATACGTGAGTGCCTAGAAAGGTTAGCGTCAAGTCAAGAAATCGCATAACGTTGTTTTCTGGGAGTTCACTCATTATTTCTAGTCCTAGTTCTTCTAGTCCTTCTAGTCCTTAGCAAAAGCAGCAATGAGAGCCGCATTGACGAGATCCTGTCATCATCAGTTCAAGGCAGTTTTGACGCCCAGAACGGTCGGCTGAAAGCAGCAGGCTACCCGACGAGACTGCGATTCAGTGTCGCAGAAGGCATTGCAAGCACTTAGAGGCAGACAATATGTCACAACCACATCAGGAGAAAGGAAGCCGTACGCGGTCATTCCTTACATTAATGGGATTTCCCACAGTTTCAAAAAGGTAGGCGCAAGAGCTGGTGAAAAAGTGCTCGTGTCAGCACCCAACAAGTTAAGAAGGCTGTGCGCCAAAGTCAACAGCGAGAAAAAAAAAATCAATGCAAGAAAAAGCACCGGAAAAAAACACGTGAAATGTGTGAATAGCAGGGTTTAAGAAACACCTCTGTCATGCGGACGCACCTACATTGGTCAAACAGGGCGCTGTTTGAATAAATGGCTTCGTGAGCACAAAAGATCCCTAAAGGGCGCCATCAGCAGTGAATTAGCAAAACATTGCAGAGAGCATGAATGTGACCTGCAAGATAGCAACACAATGGTCATCACGTCATATTTTGATCAACAGACCAGGGATATTGAAGAAGCCTTCAAAATCCGACAAAAGAGCGACTTATGCGTCAGCATTCCTTCGATAGCGTTTTGTGACAGCGAAATTGATTATCTGCGTGCGTTGTCCTAATCTTTTGCCACGTGTACATCTTATGCATTTTTCATGCTTCTGTCGTTTTCTTCTTGCACGATCGAGATGTATATATTCGACGAACGTGCATTAAAAATTTTTTAGTCAGCGTCGATTCCTGCCTCTCTCTCTTATTTGTTTCGTGCAGCGCTCCTCCCGCCACAAGAACATGAAATGTGCTAGAATTTTACACACAACGAAAACATGAATTCAAAAAGTCGTCCGATCCCGCCTATATAACAGGAAATAGCAGCGCAATACAGATGTAATTTTAGTTTATTAGATTAGCTCTTTGCATTTAAATGAATACAAACAGGAGACGCATATGTATGCGCCATTTAACACACAATGTACGTAGCACCACGGCACCAGCATATAATATTGGCCAAATTTTTCTGTAGCTCTGAGATATCTGAAAAAATGAAGAAATAAAAACATCATACAGGCTGAAAATTGATGCACCTTAAGCAAACATTCTAAAAAGTAGAAAAGCATATATGCACACGCAAAAGCAAACGTATGTAAAGAGCAACCTGGGTGCCAAAAGAAAAGACGATATCGGCGTATATGATACAGATACGCGGTTTCAGGTCACGGATTTTCTGCAGGTTGAAACCTCCCTCTCGCTGTGCCTCTAGCACAAGCCTCGAATAAGCTTCAGCGACGTGTTATCAAAACAAGAAACAAATTTATTCTTCTAGGCGAAAATAAAAAAATGAGCATAAACCAACATACCTTCACGACGTTGCCAACGAAAACCCGGGCATGAAATAAAATGCTGCAACAGCTGCTACTGTTTATATGAATTCAATGCAGCCTTCTGTCCTGCGCCTTCTTACGGCACAGCGAACGCTCAAACATACGCGTTACATCCTCGTTACACCCCCATTTTATTCTCTTGTGACTAAGTGTGGAGATAAGACTGCTTGGAGCCAGACGGGAAGGGAAACGTCTTGAGGTAGGAGTCCTGGCGCGCCGCACCCATGGTACAGCAAGCCGCGCGTGCGGCACAATACGGCGTGGGAGGCGAGATCAAGGTGATCAAGGCACAAGTGATCCGGTGGGAGTGCGTTGGGAGTCAGCGACGCGAACACAACACAAGCTATACAGCTGCGACAGGATGGCAACGTAGGTGAAGCAGGTTAATCCATGGGCACTCTCAGCAAGAGTGTGGTGGGCCTCCGACGATCTCTACCGCCTATGACCGCAGTGCAAGGCCACGCTGCCACCAACAACACGCCACAGTCGTCGGAAGCGCTGAGGAATGCAGAGTGCGTGCTAGGAGTCGCCCATTGCCTAGAAAACCGCAGCCGCGAACGATGCCTGTAAGAGCGCAATTATGATGTAGGGCCGCGAAGCTGCGCAAAGGACTTGCAATGCGCCGCGCGCCGCTGCATTAGTTCCAAAAGGATTATGTGGGTACGGCGAGGTGCGCGGGAAAGCTGCCACGAATTCGTAGCTACGAAGTCCACGACAGCCCAGTGATGAGAGCAAGAGCTGCCGCGCGCTAGGGCTTGCGCGCGAGCGGCTAAGGGCTGCGCGAATAGGTGTGCGTAAGATGGCTTCCGTCCAGCGAGGAAGCCGGGCGAGCGGCGGTAGGCCATTACTGCGCCTCTGCTAGACAGCGGCGCAACGTGGACTCCCTGTAGTTGGAGATGCCTGCAGGGACCGCCGCACCGTGTTGAAGGTGGAAACACTATATAAGACGGACATGTTAGTGTCCGCCGCTTCCGGCGGCGCGATGAAAAGGCAGACCGCCGTCGCCTGCCTGCCTGCAGCATGGAGCCGACGGCCCACGAGAGAGAGATGCGGGGTTACCTGTGCTTCCTTCGGCTGTTCGAACGAAACTGTTTGATCTCTCAAAACGGCGAGTGCAAGATCAAAACCTTCTCTCCCCGCAGCTTTTGGCGCGAGGGAGAGAGAAAAGGGAGCGAGAAGTCAATTTGTATTTTTTGTTGAAAAGAATTGGTCGCAAACACGCTCTCTCAAGTTTCCTTTCTGGGACCAAAAGGCTATGATTTGTTTTTGTTTCTGCTTAACACCCTCGAAAAAACGTCTCTAGATCCTTAATGAGCACAGTGCCCTTTTGCTTGTGTTTCTGTGTCCTGTCTCCACGGCCTGGAAATGTTCGATAAAAGTTGTATTGGGACTGGGACATTCCATCCTTTCTGGGCGCACATGAGGAGGTACGTTGTTTGCTGGGTTCAGAGCTACCGGCGCATAGAATGACGAGGACGTTGTTTGACCTACTGTCGCCTCAGCTTTGGTTCTTTACCAAATTTTGCCTAATTTACCTAGTTCTATTTGAATATTCGAGGAGATGGCTGTATCTTCATGGCGGTACTGTCCCTATGGCAAGAGTACGGCTGCTCCGGCGCCTGCATGTCTAAAGGGACCACGCCAATCTAATGAAGCTGGCTGGGAAGAGGCGGCCATAGCTCCCCAGGCCGTGAAGAAACCAGAACATGGAGACGACCACCCGTCCAGTGAGACCTTATCGCTCAGTGGGGATGAATCAACGATCGTAGACGGTGACGAATCAGTGGCCGATATAGCTGACGTGAACAACGAGGGCTTCAAGTTGGTGAGTCATCGCAAGCAACGAACGGTCGGGATACCGTAGTAGTTCTGCCCACAGAGAAAAGGATTTATTCAAGAAAGAAGAATCCCATTTTCCTTATCGCGGTCATTCAAGCACAGCTGGGATAAGCTCCGATTCATAGTCGGTTCACTATGCAAGGGGCTCTTCAGCTGGATGCCTGAACGGAAGCAGGTTGACAAGCTCCTGCAGTGCTCTCAGATTGGGGAAATCCAAGTTAACGTACGGTTGCCCCATTCCTACATGAAGAACACCTGTGTTATTAAGCGTGTACCAAAGTGGTATTCAGAAAGCGATCTGCTTGATTACTTGAAGCCACAAGGTGTTCTTCCCGTGAAATGACTCGTGCGTCGTGTAGAGCCTCCAGAAAAGGTATGGGTTAGGGAGTATCAACTCTATCGTGCTGACATTCGCTCCCAACACAGAGCACCTCATAAAAATTGATCCGGGATTCACAAAACACGCAGTTGCCGATTTCACTGAAGCTCCTCCACGGTGTTTCAGATGCCAACGGTTTCGGCATGTGGCCAAAGTTTGCACAAAGGAGCGACGCTGTAAGCGGTGCGGTGGCGAGCACGGCTTTAAAGCCTGCAAGGCCGATTTCGCTTGTGCAAATTGCGGTGGTGATCAACCAGCGAATTTCAGAGGCTGCCCCTTCCGTGTAACCGCTCTGCACTGTCGAGTATCCTGTATTGCTGGTCCCAAAACCCAACCGACTGAAAAGCCTGTGCCAGGATTTGACGAGCTCCCAGTGTTGGAGTCTGATGTTGTTGCGTTACCCAACAATGTCCCTAAGAGACCTGAGTCCAGAAATGCGGCAAGGTCGATTGCGTGCGAGTTGGTTCTTCGACCTCCAGCAAAAAGTTTCCATGTTCACGAGCGACCGGATCACAGCCAGACTGGACGGCAAGGGGAACTCTCATATGCACAAGTGACAAGAAAACGAGCGACTGCGGCCAAGTGCGTGTCTCTGTCGGCATCTTTTGTCGATGTTGTGAGTGCGTTGCGCAAAATAAGGAGCTCAAAAATCAAGGTGTCTCTGACCTTCTTCAGGTTTCCTTTCGGGGCCCTGCGGTCACATGTTCCAGCGGTGCCGCCTGGTAACCTGAAGAACTTCCTACAGCTGGTGCTTTCTTTCGAGCCCATGATTGCCACCTTCGCAGCGAACTTCCTTTCGGTCTAATGTGGATTGTGTTCAACCTGATGGATCTGATATCCGAATTGTGCCGCTTATATTGCAATAGAACTGCGCTGGGGCTTTCATTCGGTTAGCTGAACTAAAACTATTCTTGAAAGAGACTTGTGTTCAAGTACTGGCCCTGTCGGAAGCTGGCCTTCCCAGCGGGAGATGTTTGACTGGATATGTCGCCCATAAAAACTGCAGCATCGTCTTTCCCCACGAAGTGCCGCGCATTAATTAAGAAGACAAATTCCACATGTTTCTTTATGCGTTACCGATATTTGCACGGATGACATTGAGGTAGCGGCTGTGAAAATACAGCTCGGCTTTCGAGCCCTTTTTATTGCACCCGTGTACGTGTCCCCGCGGAAGAAGGTAGCACTGAATTTGTTTCTACAGCACCGCTGCGACTGCTGCCCAGCTCCTCGAATCATCTGCTGTGATTTCAACGTCCATCATACCGTCTGGGGTCAAAAGAACACGGATTCCAGTGGACGCAAACTCGTAGACGTTATGGACAGTTTGGACCTATGTGTTGACAATGACAGAAGCCCCACTTTCTTCCGGCCTCCAGCAGCAGCGACAGCTATATACCTGACTTTGCATTCACCTAACGTCCGCGTGAGGTGGTCAACAGCGCCTGACCACATGCGAAGTGATCATTGTCCGAATTTTGTGTTCACTGCCGACTTTCGTATGCGTGACCCTAAAATTAGCAATGCAGTCAACTGGGACAAGCTCAGACAGCACCTAGAACGTGTTTCTGGTGATGTTATTGACAGGATGATTTCTAGTAAGATGGCAGCAACTGCTGCGGTCAAGTTACCTGATCATTTTCCGAACCTGGATTTAAAACTAATGAACCTTTGCGTAGCGACAAGGGCGGAGCGACAACTCATGTGGAAGAAGGACGACAGGGAATTGAAGACGGCATTCAATAGGCTGAATTCTGACATTAGACGGCACACGAACAAGCTCTACAGGTCACAATGGGCCTCATTCTGCGCTACATGGACTCTGTTCTCACTGATGACGGAAATATGGCGAGTTATTGGCAGCCTTGCAGGAGAATCTCGCCCTTGGAAGCCTTTTGAAGCTCTTGCAATAAGCAAGGAGAAACCAATTGCCTGCTTGGAAGAGGAATTTGCTGACGCGCTTGTACGTGCTAATTCACGAATGGATGTATATACACCACCTGCTTCCTCCAGGTCTTCATGGACGTCACGTTCACGTTTCGGTAGCTTCAGACTGCGCTCAGTGGCCGGCGGCGCCGGTGTGCGCCAGGTCCCGACGGCATCTCCAACCAAATGCTGCATAATCTGCTCCTGGAACTCAGGAAGGAGCTCCTAAACTTCATCAATCGAGTTTGGGAGACTGGCGATGTTCTTCCGTCATGGAAGGTGGCATATGTAGTCCTAGTAATGAAGCCTGGTAAAGACATATGGCGGGCCTTGCCTCGTATCGCCCTGTATCATTGACCTCCAGTGTAGCTAAGTTGGTGGAAAGCTGGTAAATGAACGCTAATCGTGGTGGCTTGAGGACAGCAAAGCACTGCCAGCATGTATGACAGGATTCCGCCGACATCTTAGTGCCCAAGATAGCGTCTTAGTCTTGGTGAGTCACACTGAACACCAGAGAGCTTTTAGCCTTTCCACCTTAGCCATTTTCCGTCACCTTGCAAAAGCTCATGACAAAGTGCTACACAGCTCAAGTCTGAACACTTTGCAAGGCATGGGCATACAGGGCCATATGTTAAGATTATTTTATACGTTTATCATTAATCGTGCGGTTCGTGTACGGTTAGGGAGTACCTTAATGAAGCACCGAATCGGTTCTATCACGAGGTGTGCCTCAACCAGGTGTTCTTTCCCCCACGCTCTTTAAACGTCGTAATGGCTGGCCTTCCCGAATGATTGGAAAAAAATTGCAGGCAAGTGCCTATGTCAATATATGCTGACAAAATCTGTGTTTGGATTAGTGGCTACCAACACAAGCTATCAGCCCTGATCGCTCTATAGGCTCTACTTTCGGCACAAGCTTACCTTGAAGGTGTGGGCTTGTCTCTATCAGTGGAAAAATCCGGGTTTGTTCTGTTTCCAGGTGTAGGAAGACATCAAGCGCGGTTGAAGATAGACCTTGGTCGCTTTTCCATCCACCAATTTAATTCCACGCGTGTTCTGAGTGTCACTATTGACTCCAGTCTACAGTGGCAAAAAGCTGTCAACGCAATTGTCTCATCTGTATCTTCTCCTCTCAATGTGATCTGTAGAATTGCAAGTGCCCCGCCACCGCAAGTGAGAATTGGGAAAACCATCCTTCTTCAATGGTCAAACTTCATGAAGCGATGGTGGTCAGTTGAATAATGTATCAGTTACCTTCAATTTCTCCCTCGGCATCAAAGCTTGAATGTCTCGAAGTTTTTTATAGAAAGAGCCTAAGAAGAGCCATTGGAGTTCCTTAGGTGGCTGCGAACAAGGCAGTACTTCATGAGTCTCTATCGAAACCTCTTAGCCTTGTCGCTTCTCAGAGACTACTAATGCATCTTGGCCGCCTAGAAGAGACGGTAGCGGGGCGATCCCTTCTCCAGCGGCTCTGCACGAAATATGAGTCGAAGGCCTACCTGGCACTTAATACTCTTAGTTCTTTAGGCCTTAATGTTTGAAGGCAAAGGAAATGGTCGAAACCTCCTGGTCTTTTCCGATCCTCAACTGTAAGCTCACAATTCCCCATATGAGCGCAAAGTGCAGCTCTGCTTTGGCAGGAAAGGGTTCTCTTCTACTTTAACATTTTGCAAACGAAGTATGTCCTCCATCTTCAAATTTTCACGGATGGTTCTGTGGACAAGGTAGAACAAGCTAGCGCAGCGGCTTTTTGCAGTCCTTCTTTGGACTGTACGTTGTCTGTACGCTTTACTGTTGTCGTAACCTCCACAACAGCCGAAGATGTTGCTACTGAGGCGGCGTAACGGAAGTTAGGGTTTTGCCCGGTTCAACCTTTTGTCATCCTGATTCAAAATCTTCCCTTCAGCGGTTAGAGCGCCGTTTCTCTGCACAGCAGGGGCTTTACACTTCCAATGGATGCCCTCTTATTTAGGAGTCAGAGGCAATAAAGTGGCAGACAGTCTCGCCCATAAAGCTCTGTCAAGAAATTCATCAAAAAGTAGCCCAATGTGGAAAAAGCCTCTTCAGAGAAACGTTTCTCGATCATTTTAGTACCCTTTGGAGTGCGCCCTACAAGCGATGTGTGACCAAGGGACTGATAAGATCCCAGGCCACTCTACTGCATCGAAATCGCACGGGCTCTGCTCGTACTCCTGCCTGGATGCATAAGACGAGCACGGCATCCTCTCCGCTACGTTCTTTATGTGATGTGTGCGGGGATATAGAACAATGTACAATACTGCAACGGCGGCCTAGTGGTTGAGAATCCTCCTCGCTGGCGGGAAGTGCGGAGCTCGATCCCCAGAGCCGCCGGGTACCCACCGGTGATACAATGGGTAAATACTTTTCCCTGGCCTGGTGCTCGGCTAGTAGGAGCTGATATACTTGGAAAATGGGTCTTTGACCCCACCTTAAGTAATCTTAAAATACCTTGTACCATGGCGCTCCTTGGCCAAGACGCCCTTGCGCTATAAAAATCCATCATCATGATATTATGTACTGCGCAGATTACAACGCGGAAAGGTATGTGATGTTCGCTTCATTCCAAAAGACAGCAGCCCTTCACAGTACATACAGTTCAGGACATTGTCTACCCGAGTGGAAACCTGTCATGCAGAAGGGAGGCTGCACACCTTCTTTTAACATTTCTGCAGGACACTGATCTTGCCTCTACACGGAGACAGCAAGAACGAACTATGGTCTACTGTGATTGAATGTGTGCGTTGATGGTGTCTTCTGGAGTGAACTATGTTATACTGTGTGTAAATGTGTGCATGGATGGTGGAACTGCAATGGACTATGTTCTCCTTTGACTGAATGTGTGCATTGATGGTGACTTCTGGAGTGGACTTTTTTCTGCTGTGAATGATAGTGTGCATAGATGGTGACTGCGAGAGTGGAATATGTACTATTATAAGTGACCGTGCGCATAGCGGGGCCGATCCGACAGGCTTTAGGTCGCTATTAACATACAAGTGACGCTACGGTGGAGCAATGGCCGGGAGACTAAGCATGGCTAATCTCACCAGTAGCATTCAACAACTCAACTACCGGCGCATTCTGCCCACTGCCTCATATTGGCAACTAGTATATACATTCGAAAACCTCAGTAAGCAGGTACTTGAAAGCGCCTCCTTCGTGCTCTTGTCAAGTGTTAGCCATCATTATATTGTTACATGGCGGCCAGCCGAAGAATGAGGCTCGATGAGCGATGGTAGAAATATGATTTCATGGCCGCTGGCCTAGCGCGAACGATCCGTACGGCGCCGCTGCCAACTTCGTCGTCTTCGTAACACTACCCGGGCCCATGAGCGATCGTCCCGATCGTTGACGAAAAGGCGCACGAAATGGTGATGAGCTTAAGGGGCTGGTTCAAAAGTAAGGAGTGAGGGATGAGGCGCTGGCCGCCGCGATAAAGGAGATGGTCGAAGGATTCCCGGTCCACGAAGCATCCGGGCCGCAGGTTGCCAGGAGCCGACGGCCGAGGCCCTTGAACTAGTGATGCAAGACTATCGGTAGTACTATCGATACTATCGAAAGTTTTGTCATTATCGAACTATCGGTGGTAAAAAGGAACTATTGATAGTGGTTTCGATAGTACTATCCATAGTACTATCGATATTAATATCGAGAAAAAAGCCGCCTTTCGTTCGCGTCCCGCAGCCAAGATTTCTTTGCTTACTGACGCGCCGAATATTGGCGCCAGGATATTCGTACTCATATGGACAAAGATGTAGAGAGAGGGGTTGGGTAATAATGCCTTCGTGACATTAAGATAAAGCAAATAATAAAGTGAACAAAACAATGCGACGAGAGCTTCACATACTCGCTTACCAGCAAGAGCGCCTAAATAATACGGCGGCCTTATTGGGGAACGCCTTTGTGATCAGGTTGTGAAGACCCCGCTCCGCAAATTTTAATGTGGCCTGGTAGGTTTTGACACTCGCCTTTCAGCCTTAGTGGCCTACGTCATCAGTGCAAGTGCTGCTGGTCTACTGGACAAAATATGCGACTTCTGACAGCGTGGCGGCAGAACGTGCGATGTGTACCGAGGCGGCTGTAATTGGGAGAAGAAAGACCGCGACGCGTAACGACAGCAAGGTGCCTCAAATCTGAATAAGAAAGGCGGCGGAGAAAGCACATAACTTGCAGAACAAGGGCGAGAACGGGCCACGCCCCTTTGCTTGAAGTGAGCTCGTAGTGTGTGTGATGCAGCAGTCCGAGACCAAGCTTCGAGAGACTGTTGTGTTCACGGGTTTTCTACCCACACTACTAAAGCGCACCAGCTATTGCATCGCTCGTGACAGCGCACGCCTAAAAAATTACCAATCGCAGGTCAAACCAGACGGCCTGACCAACAGTTAACCCCAAAGTATGTGGAGGTAACGCTTGCGAAACGCGTGTTTTCCAGAACAATTTCTGCTGGGGACGGAGGAATAATGCACTGCTTATCTTTGCATCCTCATAATTATTTAAATTAGGAGGCATGAAACGCACCTTCTCGCATTGATTTTGTGACACACGGGAAGCTGCCTGAATGGAATTCTTTGGCCCGATATGCCACTGCAGATCGAATTAAGTAATCCTAATTGTTGGGAAAGTGATTGCATTGTAGAGTATCCGGGTAAAGATATTGCACTAGAATATGCTACGCAAGTTGTAAGAATGCTATTGTGAAGGAACACAGAGCAAAATGAACGCTGCAGAAGAGAACCAACCCGCATGAGTTCACCGACTGTTATCCCGCGTATCAATTCCAGCAGTAGCGGCATCATGCGTTCCCTTCCATTTCCTGTATAAATATCCCCTTTCCGCAATAAAAATTCAGTTGAAGTCAGCGCTGTGGTGTCTTGTCTCGCTTCGTCCCCGTCTTTATTCGCGCTGTATCGCATTATCGAAAATTACCAACTAGCCCGATCTGCCAATCTTGCTGTTCATAAGGCGCCGACTTGCTCGGCAGATTAGCTGCGAAAGATACTATACTAGTGAGGAACTACCTCTGATTCACTATTCAAACAATGTGAGGTACCAGCCTGTCTCGGTAGAATACCGAATTTACTGAATTCCACTCGGCAGCTGCAGTTTTCTGTTCGAAACGTCGCTCCGCCACATTGCGCTGAATGCAGCTGAACAGGAGAGTGGGACCTAACATGTCCTCGCCGAGAGCGGTGTCTTCCCCCTGAAAGCGGCGTGGTCCATCCAGGCACCTACTTTGTCTGGCGACCGCGCGCCCTTCTCGGTAGCCCACTGTGATCGTTAGTTCTTCCAGGACTACTCCTACCGTGTTCCAACAGTGACGGAAGTGGCGTCCGCACTGCAAAGGCACGCTTAGTTAAACTGGCTTTCATACGACGCCTCCAAATTCTTCAGAGCCGTGGTGTCAGTTTCGGGCAGTTACGTGGTTGGCTGGCCCGTAAACGTACAAGCGTCTTGATTCGCACCTTCTTCTTTTTAGCGAGACTTTGCAAATTAGTTTGTTCTGGCCTTTCGGAGAAGGTACACGTTTACCCGCGATACATTAGTGGTGCGGGAGAGTCACAATCTAGGGTGTCAATCTACTCTGTCCAAATTAGTTTTATTTTCGCGCCGTCACCTTATCGAAGCTGCCATGCCGCCGGCCCGCGCCGGAAATTTAGCCCATTATTTCCCAAAGGCTCGTCGCGTTCGCGAATTTCGTTGTGTTGCAAATCACCCTGCGCCCTGCTGTCAGTGCCAGGTAACAGCTATTCTGAAAGTTCAGACACCTCTGCGATTTTGTTTGAGCTCGATTATTTACTTTCTCGCGATCTGTCGCGGGCCGCTGCGACTCTGCCGTCGTCTGCCTTCAAAGAACCGTCCTCGGGTGACTCACCAGCTGCGTTCTGACGATATTTTTCGCAGCCTATCTGATTCTGAGCTGCCTGAGCCTCGACCTTCCCTTTGGAAACGGCATGGCTCTGAGGGTTTGAAATTGCCCGCTGACACGTTTCTTTGTTGCCAGCATGCACAACCAAACTATCGTTAGTTTCTTTGTTACGGTTGGCGGTGCTGCAAACTTTTCCCTCTGCTTTTGAGACGCTATCAGATCCAGCTTCGTTTATCTCCTCTGCAGTCTCAGTGAGCGAGACCGCTGTGACTTCACCGACATCCGATGCTGTGGCTACATTATCCGAAGGTAGAGAGGTTTCCTCCGTTGGCGAATGAAGCGCGTCTCCCACTGATACAGCAGCAGCTACATCTGCCAAGTACGGACTACCTTCCTCTGTGCTGCACTGACAGGGCTGCTCTACAGCTACGCACTCTACCTCTTCGCAGCGATCGTTTATTGAGCAATATTGCTGCTGCTCGCGAATCAGTTTCCCTTTCAAACTGCAGCCAGCTCCTGCCAGCTGGCGGAAACCGGAGCGAGTGCGGAGCCCGCGTTGCCTAACTGCGGCGACATACCTATATAGCGGCTAGCAACGCACGTAACATTTCCAGTCACGTCCAAACCACTCTCGCCCACGCCAGCTTCCGAGCTCTGCATCTCTCGTGTCGGCTCGCCACTCAAGTTACCGTGACCGGCCCGTGTGCCTCACCACTGTTCGCTCACAGACGCAAAATCGAGCTCCAACTCTTTCATTTTAAGCTCGTGCTCTCTAATCGCCTGACGCTCCCGCATTTCCTCCT
Source organism: Amblyomma americanum (assembly GCF_052857255.1). Classification (NCBI taxonomy): domain Eukaryota; kingdom Metazoa; phylum Arthropoda; class Arachnida; order Ixodida; family Ixodidae; genus Amblyomma; species Amblyomma americanum. Next base: position 25,009,380 of record NC_135505.1, read on the forward strand.
CGCGGAGTTCCTTGTGTTTTTTTTCCTGTTCACGACGTTCCCTTTCTTTCTTCTCTTGCACGCGACGTTACCTTTGTTTCATTTCCTGCCGCTCACGCCGTTCATTGATATCAGCTCAGGCCTCTTCGGCTTCCTCAGCCGTTACGTCCTCAGTCCTCATCACCTTGAGGATCGCATTCTTTCTCTTTGCTGGTCCCAAATCAATGCCCAACTCCTGACATATATGGAAAGGTTCTTTGACCTTGCAACTCTCCAACGTCAAACACTGGTCTCTTACTATTTACCCTTTTAGGATATACTTGCCGTACGCTACTATATCGCTACTAGTTAGACATGTGCAAGCATTCCACACACTGCCCTGCTTACCCCCTCAGCATCCCCTGGTTTTCAAAACGCTCTCACTAGGCTTGAAATACACAAGGATAACACATTGCTACATCAAATCCTTCTCTAAGCTATTATAACCTGCGTCAGAGAAAGTCTGGTGTTAAAGGTAAACTTCAGGTAGCTGATGCCAGTCAGTCCCGTAGCTGCCATCCAATGTTGTGACTTGGCACCCACGGCTGCCACCAATGTTGTGCCGTAGAGGTGGCCCCGTAGCGCTCGCCAGTCGTTTTGTGACAGAGCGCTGGCAGCTCTCTTGGCGGTAGCGAAGACTCCAAGTCAGGCGTCGGTAAGAATAACAAAATGGATTTTATACACTATGTACACGGCATTATACAGGATAAGTCGGCACGGGGGCCGAGAGCTAACAGCAAACGCGACTGTTCTCGCACAGCGACTTTCGGCGACACTCCAAGGCGTCACAGATCTCACTCCTCTCGTGAGCGGCACTCGACTCACGAAGGGTCGGTCTCACGGTGGATCGGTCTCATCCTCCAGCGGCACCGCTGGTTCAAACGGTTGCCACTAAAACAGCCCAGTACAAAGCCAGCACTTGACGGCCGTCCGAGAGGTTCAACCAGCGACCGCGCTGGCCACCCGGTTCGCCGCGCGCGGTGACTTCCAGGGGGAAAGGGAAACCGGCACCTGACTGTTTAGCAGCTTGATGCACGTCAGGGCATGTCACTCGCCGATGCTTCTCTATAGGGCGATGCTGTCTTGCGTCGCAGCATCTTGGCTTGTCAAGGGAGCGTTATGGCGCAGTTGCCTTGCGGCGCAGCACCGGGCTTGTCCAAGGACGTTCGCAGGAGAAATTTTGCATCCTGTAGAATTGGAATCAGGGCGTGTTGCCCGGGCATGACAAGGCACAAGACGCTTCCATGTATTGCGTCAGCTACATCAGCGACATAGTGATGGTGCGCGGAAAGAACAACACGTCGGGAAGCTAGCTAACACAGCCATGCGACCAAGCTTCGCCTGCATGACATAGTCACGAACACTCCACCCCTGTGGCCGTCCCTTCGCAGGGAAGAAAAGTTTTCGCCTAGGGTAGCCTCTGCTTAGCGCTCTCTACTGTGAACGCGACGCTCTGCAGCGGTGACGTGGAGTCGCCTCGTTTCTTGCCGTATGACAAAAGAAGCAACCAGAACTGAGGTGCCAAACGCGCGCTTCTCTCGCACGCGGTGAACGTTCAGCGCCTCTCCTCAGACGCGACCACAACCCTCCATGCAGTCTGGAGCTAGCGCCGGCGCGGCGATTGTGGCGTCATCAAATCGAAGAATGTATGTATTCTTCGATTTTGATGACAACCACGGAGTTATATAGACAGGAACGCGGGCTCTGCTGATAAGAGGGAGTCAATAGTGCTTTAACTGAGAAAGCTTGCTAGTGCTTCGTATAGATTGTACACGAATTTAGTCTTTGAGAACATGTAAAAAAAGGCTTCAGGAAAGTAATCCGTTTTATAATCTCTCGTACATACTAGGCAAAAAGGTCGTAGAGCAGCGGCTGCCCGGTTTAATCTATGTGGACGGTATTGCACAGTTAGCTGGTTGTCAGGAAGATTGACAGACTCTGGTTAATTTTTGTTGAGACGAAAGAGACGCTAACTGCTTGACTTTTGGCGCAAATAAGTTAGGTGCGATGATTTTAACTGTTCCGCTGACCACATGCTACAATGCAAGGCCGTGAGATACCCAGGATTCAAAAGCACAAGTATCTCGGGGCATAAGTTTGCGAACGAGATTTATAAATGAAAAAGCACGAACAGAGTGTTTGGGCGGAACGGCGAAGAGATGCCGTTATAATGAAACATAAAGCCTGCATCATACTTGCTACAACAAGTATGAAGTATTTGGTGCGAAATGATGGCTCCAGGGCTTACTTTTGGGAATGCAGCTCTGTGCCTAAGGGCACAAGCCCAGACGAAACTAGGAATAAATCAGAAAACTGTTGTAATATCCGCATACGTGTACACATCAACACCACCAATTCAGAAGCACAGGGGGGGGGGGGGGGGGGGGGGCATGCGCTGGACATCGTTCGAAGCGCGGGAAGCTCAGAGTAAAATATTATATAAAAAAGGATTCCGGAAGTTAGACGATAAGAGGTGGGCAGCATAATGAAAGAGTTGACTCCTAGTCCCTGAAAAGACGAGGAGACTGTCCAGAAAGTACACAAGCAACACGACCAAAGAAATAAAGCTGTAAAACAGGTAAAAACACTCAGAAGGTTTGGAAATTAATTAATTCAATGAAAACGAAGCAGACTGCAGAACTGTATAGAAATGGGAAAAGGAAACTCAGTAAGTAATCGTTATATAACTACTCAACAGCCAGTACCTTACACATTTAAAAGCTATGTCAGGGTGTCTAAAACGCGAAGCTACGAAAAGAAATTTAGCCAAGAAGATTAGACATGGCCAGTGTGCGGTGAATTTACAGAACCACTTCACATCCTATATAGAACGGGCAGTATCTGTTGGGATGTCATTGAAGGCACTGTCACTCTTTCTGAGGCGCTAGGATTAAGAGGTAATAAAGGTAGTCTAGTTTTTCCGTCTGCTTGCAACAGCTTCCCTATCTCGTCGCGCTGGCTCTGAAGCATGCGCGCTTTTCACGCAGACGAAGGGTTCCCCATCTGTGTCTTCTGTTATTCTGAACTTTTATCATCTGGCGTTTCATATACAGCCTTTTAAACTTCCACCTTAGGTACGATATCGCTCCGAGTCAAGCACTCTGAGGAAGTTAAGGATGACCAAGTTCATTTCCATGCTTTGTGGCAGCCCCATGAAGGAGGAGGCTTCACGCTTGCTGGATGGAAGAGAAGCTCTTTCACGAGGCAATCAAAGGGTGACTTGCAGGCACGCTTGATGCCTGCACAGCTTACGGTGCACTAATCCTCAGTCGTAATCACCGTGTGGCTTCCATGCTGAAGGAGTCGTCCTCGTGCGGTACTCGACGATAGGCCGAGGCGTGACGTTGCAAGCATCCATTCTGCTAGCCTGTGAATGCTGAGTGTTTAAGATAGGGTTCGGAGTCATACTAGAACGGGGAAGGGCCGTGCTGTCACGTTAGTGCAGTATCAGTGTACTTCTTAAAGCTTGCCCTAAGCCTGAGTGCGCACCTGTGGTATGTACATCACTACCTTGAACTATCGGAACAGCGTCATTTGCACGGTAGGCACATTTGACAGCCCAGTAGCGTATTTTCATTAGAGACATTTAGAGTAGGGCGACCCTACCGGTTAGGGGCATAGGAGAATAGCGGGGCTCTAGTACGCATGCGCGGGACAATAACCGGAGGGGCGTTGTCGTCCTGCACCTGCGTACTGGCGCCGGGCTATACCCTTGTACTGCTGTCCGAGAGAGTTGCCTTGTTCTAAACGTCTCGATTGTACTGGCGTAGTATTCAGGCGAAATAAGGGGTCCTACGAAATTCCTTGCGCACACTGCCGTTTCATGTCAGCTATCGTTGTTTCTTAGGAAACAATGATCTGCTTCCGCATTTTGAACAACTTCGGGCAAGTTGGCAGTCGAATAAGAGGTCGTTTTCTTTCTTTTTGCCGTAGCGTGGTTTAAAGAGAGTTTAAGAAGTGATTTACTGATACTTCACAGTGGCAGCAGCCACAACACAGTGCCTCCATTCGCTGTTTCAGGCCCACGCTTGCGCTCTCGACTATTTCTTCGTCGTCGTGCACCGGTGATCCACAGGGTCACCTTCATTCCCAAAACCGGTAGCAAACTGATCGCGTGCTCCTTATGCACCATCAGCACAGAGACACAACCGCTGCTCCTTTTATGCCCGGCAGTCTGCTACCGCCGGTCCCTGTGGCATGTACTCTACGTGCTCATTTTTTTATTCATGATCCCGAGAGCACGCCGACGACATACCAAGCAGCACGGACGGAGCCGAGTTTCCTCCTTTAACGCGGTGATGAGAGGAAACGCCTTGCTGATGACGAAATCGGGGTTTCTTGATGACCCGGTGGTTCTAACCCGCAAACATTCACGTTACTCGACGCAAGGAGAACGTTAACTATTTATTTACAACATAAATAAAACAAGAAGAAACAAAGCAAGGAGAAAACTATTTACATGACTACACCGCTGATCAGACAAATTCAGCCCTCGTTCAACCCAGCGCGCTTGTTTTTAAACCCTCTGTCTCCGCCCTTAGCGGGGACAGCCACCAATAAGATTACAAGCGACACACCTCACCAATCAGTGGTCAGAGAAAGGAAGATAAGGTTTCCGCCAACTAATCACAGATTGGCGACAGAGCGCTGTTTAAACATTTCGGAAAGGAGAGGTGCCAATCAAATACACAAACAGCACAAACGCGACCACCCTGTCCCACGGCACCCACGGCCCAGCCTTTACCACTTTCCTAACTTATGTTTTCTCTTTCGTACACGCGACAAATATGCCGACGAGACGATCACTAAAGTTGTTTACAGAACACACCGAAAGAGAAGAAGACGGTTACAGGAATAGTGGGTTTCAGGTCACTCGGCTAATACTCAGCCGTATCTCGTGCATTCCCGAAGCCTCAGCAACCCCTTGTTAGGGTGGCTACACTGGAGAGGTGTGGAGATCGCGGCGCTTTCCCTCGGCCGCGCGTGACCCCTCTGCGCACTGATGCCGCCAGGGGCGATGCGGCGCCGCAGCTAGCGGCGCGGGAAGCTCAGCCGCTCAGCCGCGTCGGCCTTTTTTCACGCCGTTGCAGTTTTAGTGAGTTCAGTTGGTTTCGTCGCCTGTATTGGACTGTCTATAGCAGCGTTTTTTTTATGCAAGGGCGAGATGCCTTCAACAGCAAAAGTGGCTGCGGGAAAAGTGGAAGTGGCTGTAGGCCATCACAGCTATGCTGACCGACACAGCGATGCGCGGCATATATATTACATTGCAGGCTATGTGGCTAAGAAGGGTGCTTTGAGAACTCATTGTGAAGCCTGCACAAGCTCCAAAGACTCCGGAACAGGAGGGGGGGGGGGGGGCGGTTGCTCTCCAGCGTTTCTCCCCCCTCCCCCAAGTCTCCAACTTCTTGCACTCAGATCAGATTCCTGACAAACACTTCAATTTCAGGACGTTATAAATGTAAAGCACAGTGAGGCTGAGCTCGTTCGCTTCATACCCAGCCTGAAAACGTTTAATATCAGCAACCTAAACCAATCATGTCCCAGCAGAAATGGTTAATTGACTGAGCTCTGTTTATGAGCATGATTACTAGCTTTGAAAAAGTATGAAAAAACTTTTTTAATGCAGTCGATCACTCCTCATCTCTACATTTTTATATATATGTAAAGTTGCCCATTTCAATTCAGGTTTTATATGCATTACAAATGTACTTTTGAACAGCGAAATATGATAATGTTAACAAAAACGAAATAAAATAATTATACATTTAAATAAGAAATGGAATAAACAGGAAAACAACTAAAAAACTCGAAGACCTGCCCACCACTCGAAAACTTCTGGAGTCCCAGCAGAACAGCATGTCTCCGTGATAAAGGCAACATACCCAAAAAACTTCCAACTGAGACAATTATAACGAGTTGGACCTTGGGGGCCATTTACATTCGTCAGTCTCATTTTACGATCTTGTCAACGTCCTGGAAAACAAACTTGCGTTCAGCCGAACGCTCTTGCATGCCGAAGCTGCGGCAGAGATGTGCCAAAAATTGGTTGTTCTGAGCATTCTGTTGCGCTGACAGCATCAGGTGTACGTTTTTATTGTCTCACAAGGATTCAGTTCTTGCTTGAGGGTATGAGGATAGCGAGAATTAAGAAACGGAAAGCACTGAAACCTTGTGTGCTGTAGATCAAATTCTGCAAAAGTCCCCCCCCCCCCCCCCCCCCCCAGGTGAAAATTTGCTTTCTAATGGTTTCATCTGGTTCCAGAAGGAAGCCGTAGATATGGTTTGCTGCTGGTTGAAATGATCACTGTAGAGCATCCAGTGGTGTTTTGCTTGAACCTACTGGTCCCAAAAGGAAGCCTTCTGGTTTTGAGCTGGGGTCTGCTGGTCCCAGCTAGAGGGGATCCAATTCTGGTTTGCTGCTTGTTGAAACGGGGCATTCAGTTGTAAATCAACAATTACATGGCCAGATGTGTTGCTTCACTGTCTAGAAACGTCGGAGATTGCTTACAGCTTACATGAGCGTCAAAATGGCATGCATGCTACAGGCTCGCAAGCGGCGACAAAAACTGGTTTTTTTGTTGGGGCGGCGCTCGGCTACTGATCCGGAGTTCCCGGGTTCGAACCCGACCGCGGCGGCTGCGTTTTTATGGAGGCAAAACGCTAAGGCGCCCGTGTGCTGTGCGATGTCAGTGCACTTTAAAGATCCCCAGGTCATCGAAATTATTGCAGAGCCCTCCACTACGGCACCTCTTTATTCCTTTCTTATTTCACTCCCTCCTTTATCCCTTCCCTTACGGCGCGGTTCAGGTGTACAAAGATATATCAGACAGCAGATACTGCGCCGTTTCCTTTCCCCCAAAACCAATTATTATTATTATTATTGTTATTATTATTATTATTATTATTATTATTATTAATATTATTATTATTATTATTATTATTATTATTATTATTATTATTATTATTATTATTATTATTATTATTATTATTATTATTATTATTATTATTATTATTATTATTATTATTATTATTATTATTATTATTATTATTATCTGCCGCTTCACTGACCGTAATATTGATAAAATTCAAGGGCCGCAAACTTCAAACACCGCTCAAAATAACTTTCACGTCACTATAGTAAATCAGCGCATTTTAGATAACCTAATTCGTAGCTTCAACTGGCAGTCATTAGTTGGGTATAACCCCCCTCATATACTTAATTTTTTGTTCTGCCAACAATTAAGGATATTTGAACAAGCCTCGAAGCGGGTCATCCGCAAAAAAACAAAGACGCAATCATATCTGGTTCAATGCAGTAATTTTGCAAGCAATTCTGCACAGAGATGGGCTGTGGGAGCGTTGTAAGCGTTCCCCTAAAAATCTTGAATTGCGCACCGAATACAGAGCCGCAAGAAACCGAGTTGTCGAGCTTATTCGTTCTGCCAAACGGCAGTACTACTGTGAGCAATTTAGAGAAGCTACCAGAAACCCCGCCAAAACTTGGTCATTAATTAATAATTTGAGAGGCGTTAACAGAAATGAGTCATCATTTCAAGACATTTTCTCGTGTAATCCTCAGCAAACATCTGAATTATTTAACAAACACTTTGCAAGTGTATCTCAGCCTTGTTCATCCTTGCCACACGATAGATGTTCCTTGACACATACGGTATCTGCGTCCGCCTTTTTACCGAAGCTGTCGGCAGGTGATCTGGCCCGTATAATCTTTAGCTTCAAACGTAAAAAACCTCCTGGTCTTGATGGTATTCCAGTGTCTCTGCTTCAAAGAAATTATGAAGCGCTGGAGAACATACTTCTGTCTATCCTTAACGGATTCTTAGAGACTGCTGAAATACCGAGTATCTTAAAAACGGCGATTGTGAGACCAATATACAAGGGTGGCAAGAGAGAGCTTCTTGATAATTATAGGCCCATATCCGTTTTACCAATACTTTCCCAGATTTTAGAAAAATTTATGTTAGAGTGCATGACATCATTTGTGAAAAGGTTTTCTATTGTCTGACCGACAGTTCGGGTTCATAGAAGGCCGTGGAACGCTATTACTTTTAGAAGAATTTGCAGATGAATTGTATACTGCTTTTGATCACAGTCTGTTTAACTGCTGCCTATTTCTAGATATCGCCAAAGCTTTTGATACAGTAAATCACGAAATATTATTACAAAAATTGTACCTACTTGGATTTAGGGGTCCATTTCATAACCTTTTAAAAATTATTTGCAAGATCGCTCACAAGTCGTAGCCCTTGATAATACCAATGCCGTGAGCAGCCGTCAGATGTTGAAGGCTGGAGTTCCTCGGGGGTCCGTTCTGTCACCTTTACATTTCAATCTATTTATAAATGACTTCGCGTCAGTGATAACAAATTCCCTGGTCTTTCAGTTCGCCGATGATACGGTGTTACTAACAAAGCACATTTCATACAAAACTGCGGTTTCCTTACTGCAAAAAAATATCGGTAATGCTATGCACTGGTTTTCTTTCAATGGTCTTTTGGTAAACCACCAAAAAACAAAGTTAGTTTGTTTTAGAAACCCCTTGGAGACAACTGTACTGACTGAATCTGTTTTCTTACACTGCCACAACGGTAAAGATTGCCATTGCGCTCCTGTTGAAAATGTTCATTGTATAAAATATCTGGGTATATACTTCGACAGTGATCTGTCTTGGCACAGTCACATGGCATATACTTGTAGCAGATTACGTAGCACTGCATGGCTATTGTTTACAATTAAATCTTTCCTTCCTGTATCTGTAAAAAAGACAATCATGCATGCACTAGCGTACAGTGTTATAAGGTACGGCATCACAGTTTTTGCTCACTGTTCGCAAAGGTGGCAAGATCGTGTAGATACCCTTCTAAAAAGCATGTTGAAGAGTACTGCCTACGAACGTTCATTTCCCCCTCGAGGAAACTTGTTTAAATTTCTGGCCCTTCCGTATTTTGAAAGTTTATATAAACAAACAGTAGTTCTCCGACACTTTTGGAATCCTGCCTTCAAGACTAAATCAGTTGCTACCAGAACCCTACGTAAAGGTCAGCGCTACATAGTTCCTAAATACTCAACCAGATACGGCAAAGCAAGACGAGGTTTATATGTCCCTGCAATATTCAACAGTCTTCCGGATCATGTATTTTCTGCCACTTCCAAAGTGACGTTGAAACTGATGTTGAAATCGATGTTATAAGGAAAAATGATGCAGAGAGCACGTCATTGTTACAGTGGGTTTTCTTTTTTACTATATAATATTTTTAGTAGTTATATTTCATTGTATGTACACTTACCATGATATTTTATTGCTTATACTTTCGCTAGCCGTTGCTGCCGGGCCTAGTCCTGCAAGCCTTCTCTTGGCTTTGACAGGCCCGAGTTTGTATGTATATCAAGATGTCATGGCAATAAAATTATTATTATTATTATTATTATTATTATTATTATTATTATTATTATTATTATTATTATTATTATTATTATTACTGGGGGCTTTCAGCCAATGCGACTGCAGTTGCGAGGTCCTACGGCACGCGTTACAACGTGCTCTTCTCGCTGTAGTGGCTGCGTTTAGATAGCGGCGCAACGCACAGAGTCAGTGCACGTTAAAGAAACGCAGGTGGTTGAAATCATTCCGAAACCTTCCATTACGGCGTCGCTCACATCCTGGGCATCGTCTCGAATGAGCACAAACAATACGTGCTTCAGTCCAGCTGCGCAATGCAAACTGCGCTTGTGAAGCACCATATTTCACGGGAATAATGATGCGAGTTCACGAAACATTATTTTATGGTAAAGATTGATTCTTTGACACTCGCAGAAAACTCGTGGTAAGCGAAACAGGCTCATTTTCGCCTCAGTGGTAAAAATTTAGCCTACGCGATGCGCTCATTTCGGCTGCGCGCCTTTCCGCGCCTCTGCCGTCAACGCCGCCACACGGCATCGGCGCGCTGCGGGGCCATGCTTCCCCGGCCGGTTTTCACACCTGCCCACTCTAGCCACCTTACCCTTGTCAACGCACGCATGTCGACACCTGTACATGGTTAGGCTTCTTAAGACGGGCTATGCCCGTGACGGCGCGGAGTAAACGAGGACGTCCGCCGCACGAAGGGGAGGCAGGAATGAGACGGGTCCCTTTGTTGGTGACTTGCGACCCCACTGGAGCGGCCCTCCTTGCGGACACAAGAACAACGAGTTCGCGGAAAGGTCAGCGAACTCCACACCTCCCAACCAATAATGTAACGCGGACATTTGCTGTCATTGTGACATAAAAGTACAGCCACAAGGTTCCAAGCAGCACTGGGCGCGCGCGCACACACACACACGCACACACACACACACACAAACAGGAAAACAACTAAAAAACTCGAAGACCTGCCCACCACTCGAAAACTTCTGGAGTCCCAGCAGAACAGCATGTCTCCGTGATAAAGGCAACATACCCAAAAAACTTCCAACTGAGACAATTATAACGAGTTGGACCTTGGGGGCCATTTACATTCGTCAGTCTCATTTTACGATCTTGTCAACGTCCTGGAAAACAAACTTGCGTTCAGCCGAACGCTCTTGCATGCCGAAGCTGCGGCAGAGATGTGCCAAAAATTGGTTGTTCTGAGCATTCTGTTGCGCTGACAGCATCAGGTGTACGTTTTTATTGTCTCACAAGGATTCAGTTCTTGCTTGAGGGTATGAGGATAGCGAGAATTAAGAAACGGAAAGCACTGAAACCTTGTGTGCTGTAGATCAAATTCTGCAAAAGTCCCCCCCCCCCCCCCCCCCAGGTGAAAATTTGCTTTCTAATGGTTTCATCTGGTTCCAGAAGGAAGCCGTAGATATGGTTTGCTGCTGGTTGAAATGATCACTGTAGAGCATCCAGTGGTGTTTTGCTTGAACCTACTGGTCCCAAAAGGAAGCCTTCTGGTTTTGAGCTGGGGTCTGCTGGTCCCAGCTAGAGGGGATCCAATTCTGGTTTGCTGCTTGTTGAAACGGGGCATTCAGTTGTAAATCAACAATTACATGGCCAGATGTGTTGCTTCACTGTCTAGAAACGTCGGAGATTGCTTACAGCTTACATGAGCGTCAAAATGGCATGCATGCTACAGGCTCGCAAGCGGCGACAAAAACTGGTTTTTTTGTTGGGGCGGCGCTCGGCTACTGATCCGGAGTTCCCGGGTTCGAACCCGACCGCGGCGGCTGCGTTTTTATGGAGGCAAAACGCTAAGGCGCCCGTGTGCTGTGCGATGTCAGTGCACTTTAAAGATCCCCAGGTCATCGAAATTATTGCAGAGCCCTCCACTACGGCACCTCTTTATTCCTTTCTTATTTCACTCCCTCCTTTATCCCTTCCCTTACGGCGCGGTTCAGGTGTACAAAGATATATCAGACAGCAGATACTGCGCCGTTTCCTTTCCCCCAAAACCAATTATTATTATTATTATTATTATTATTATTAATAATAATAATAATAATAATAATAATATTATTATTATTATTATTATTATTATTATTATTATTATTATTATTATTATTATTATTATTATTATTATTATCTGCCGCTTCACTGACCGTAATATTGATAAAATTCAAGGGCCGCAAACTTCAAACACCGCTCAAAATAACTTTCACGTCACTATAGTAGATCAGCGCATTTTAGATAACCTAATTCGTAGCTTCAACTGGCAGTCATTAGTTGGGTATAACCCCCCTCATATACTTAATTTTTTGTTCTGCCAACAATTAAGGATATTTGAACAAGCCTCGAAGCGGGTCATCCGCAAAAAACAAAGACGCAATCATATCTGGTTCAATGCAGTAATTTTGCAAGCAATTCTGCACAGAGATGGGCTGTGGGAGCGTTGTAAGCGTTCCCCTAAAAATCTTGAATTGCGCACCGAATACAGAGCCGCAAGAAACCGAGTTGTCGAGCTTATTCGTTCTGCCAAACGGCAGTACTACCGTGAGCAATTTAGAGAAGCTACCAGAAACCCCGCCAAAACTTGGTCATTAATTAATAATTTGAGAGGCGTTAACAGAAATGAGTCATCATTTCAAGACATTTTCTCGTGTAATCCTCAGCAAACATCTGAATTATTTAACAAACACTTTGCAAGTGTATCTCAGCCTTGTTCATCCTTGCCACACGATAGATGTTCCTTGACACATACGGTATCTGCGTCCGCCTTTTTACCGAAGCTGTCGGCAGGTGATCTGGCCCGTATAATCTTTAGCTTCAAACGTAAAAAACCTCCTGGTCTTGATGGTATTCCAGTGTCTCTGCTTCAAAGAAATTATGAAGCGCTGGAGAACATACTTCTGTCTATCCTTAACGGATTCTTAGAGACTGCTGAAATACCGAGTATCTTAAAAACGGCGATTGTGAGACCAATATACAAGGGTGGCAAGAGAGAGCTTCTTGATAATTATAGGCCCATATCCGTTTTACCAATACTTTCCCAGATTTTAGAAAAATTTATGTTAGAGTGCATGACATCATTTGTGAAAAAGTTTTCTATTGTCTGACCGACAGTTCGGGTTCATAGAAGGCCGTGGAACGCTATTACTTTTAGAAGAATTTGCAGATGAATTGTATACTGCTTTTGATCACAGTCTGTTTAACTGCTGCCTATTTCTAGATATCGCCAAAGCTTTTGATACAGTAAATCACGAAATATTATTACAAAAATTGTACCTACTTGGATTTAGGGGTCCATTTCATAACCTTTTAAAAAATTATTTGCAAGATCGCTCACAAGTCGTAGCCCTTGATAATACCAATGCCGTGAGCAGCCGTCAGATGTTGAAGGCTGGAGTTCCTCGGGGGTCCGTTCTGTCACCTTTACATTTCAATCTATTTATAAATGACTTCGCGTCAGTGATAACAAATTCCCTGGTCTTTCAGTTCGCCGATGATACGGTGTTACTAACAAAGCACATTTCATACAAAACTGCGGTTTCCTTACTGCAAAAAAATATCGGTAATGCTATGCACTGGTTTTCTTTCAATGGTCTTTTGGTAAACCACCAAAAAACAAAGTTAGTTTGTTTTAGAAACCCCTTGGAGACAACTGTACTGACTGAATCTGTTTTCTTACACTGCCACAACGGTAAAGATTGCCATTGCGCTCCTGTTGAAAATGTTCATTGTATAAAATATCTGGGTATATACTTCGACAGTGATCTGTCTTGGCACAGTCACATGACATATACTTGTAGCAGATTACGTAGCACTGCATGGCTATTGTTTACAATTAAATCTTTCCTTCCTGTATCTGTAAAAAAGACAATCATGCATGCACTAGCGTACAGTGTTATAAGGTACGGCATCACAGTTTTTGCTCACTGTTCGCAAAGGTGGCAAGATCGTGTAGATACCCTTCTAAAAAGCATGTTGAAGAGTACTGCCTACGAACGTTCATTTCCCCCTCGAGGAAACTTGTTTAAATTTCTGGCCCTTCCGTATTTTGAAAGTTTATATAAACAAACAGTAGTTCTCCGACACTTTTGGAATCCTGCCTTCAAGACTAAATCAGTTGCTACCAGAACCCTACGTAAAGGTCAGCGCTACATAGTTCCTAAATACTCAACCAGATACGGCAAAGCAAGACGAGGTTTATATGTCCCTGCAATATTCAACAGTCTTCCGGATCATGTATTTTCTGCCACTTCCAAAGTGACGTTGAAACTGATGTTGAAATCGATGTTATGAGGAAAAATGATGCAGAGAGCACGTCATTGTTACAGTGGGTTTTCTTTTTTACTATATAATATTTTTAGTAGTTATATTTCATTGTATGTACACTTACCATGATATTTTATTGCTTATACTTTCGCTAGCCGTTGCTGCCGGGCCTAGTCCTGCAAGCCTTCTCTTGGCTTTGACAGGCCCGAGTTTGTATGTATATCAAGATGTCATGGCAATAAAATTATTATTATTATTATTATTATCATTATTATTATTATTATTATTATTATTATTATTATTATTATTATTATTATTATTATTATTATTATTATTATTATTATTATTATTATTATTATTATTATTATTATTATTATTATTATTATTATTATTATTATTATTACTGGGGGCTTTCAGCCAATGCGACTGCAGTTGCGAGGTCCTACGGCACGCGTTACAACGTGCTCTTCTCGCTGTAGTGGCTGCGTTTAGATAGCGGCGCAACGCACAGAGTCAGTGCACGTTAAAGAAACGCAGGTGGTTGAAATCATTCCGAAACCTTCCATTACGGCGTCGCTCACATCCTGGGCATCGTCTCGAATGAGCACGCACAATACGTGCTTCAGTCCAGCTGCGCAATGCAAACTGCGCTTGTGAAGCACCATATTTCACGGGAATAATGATGCGAGTTCACGAAACATTATTTTATGGTAAAGATTGATTCTTTGACACTCGCAGAAAACTCGTGGTAAGCGAAACAGGCTCATTTTCGCCTCAGTGGTAAAAATTTAGCCTACGCGATGCGCTCATTTCGGCTGCGCGCCTTACCGCGCCTCTGCCGTCAACGCCGCCACACGGCATCGGCGCGCTGCGGGGCCATGCTTCCCCGGCCGGTTTTCACACCTGCCCACTCTAGCCACCTTACCCTTGTCAACGCACGCATGTCGACACCTGTACATGGTTAGGCTTCTTAAGACGGGCTATGCCCGTGACGGCGCGGAGTAAACGAGGACGTCCGCCGCACGAAGGGGAGGCAGGAATGAGACGGGTCCCTTTGTTGGTGACTTGCGACCCCACTGGAGCGGCCCTCCTTGCGGACACAAGAACAACGAGTTCGCGGAAAGGTCAGCGAACTCCACACCTCCCAACCAATAATGTCACGCGGACACTTGCTGTCATTGTGACATAAAAGTACAGCCACAAGGTTCCAAGCAGCACTGGGCGCGCGCGCACACACACACACGCACACACACACACACACACACACACACACACACACACACTCACACACACACACACACACACACACACACACACACACACACACACACACACACACACACACACACACACACACACACACACACACACACACTCAACATGCGTTCCATGCACGCACGGTTAGGACACCAATCTGCACGTTCCAGAACTTGCCATGTCCGCTCTCTGTATGCCAACTGCAAAGCTAGTCCCTAGCCTTCACTTCTCCCGTGACCACCGCAGCAAGCAAAAATATTTACATAGAAAATTACATCTAGATGTTACTTACGCATGCAAACATTGAGCACTCAGAGAACTCGCATGCTTTAATCTCTTCAGCCGAGTCCGTCTGGGTTGCTGTCTCACTGGTGCCGACGAGTCAAAAAAAAAGGACAACTCCCGCGCCCCATTTGCAAGTGCCTCCGCGTTTGGGTAATAAACCTACAAAGGCCCGGCAGCGTGGTGATGGTCGAACGGTCCGGCCGTACAAATACTCTGAAGTGAAAGCGCCGTTGCCTGTCAAGCTTTCCCCCCTTGGCAGCAATCGGCAATCTGGCGCGCCCGATGAGCATTTTTGCTTTCTAATGCGTGGTGCGCGACCAGTTAGCCCTGACTGTCACCTGCCAGGTACTCTCCGTTTGAGGCGGCGCTCCAGCCTCTTCTGAAATCTCTTGCGTCGTGATTTAGCTCGCCCCTCTTTTTCCGTGCACACTGCTGTTCCCACTGAATAACGTGCAACAGCACTTCCCGCCTGCCGCTGCCTATCCACAACGTGACCGCCTCTTGCGGCCGAGAAGCACACCTTCACCTTGTCCTTCCTGTGGCTGCCGTCTGAGTCACCCGCAGGCGTAGTCTGAGAGCATGGAGAGAGGAATCGGCTTTCTTGCGCTTAGGGTACACTCGGCGGCGACGACTCTTTCTAGGCGTCCGATGGTTTTCTGCGTGCGATCCTTTTGTTCCAGAGTCATTCGTGGAAACTGTCGCTGAATCCTCACGCAGCTCTTTGCTGTCGCCCGGCGCGCTCAACGTGTCTGCCAGTACTGCTGTCCGAGTTAGCGCAACCTGCGTTCTTTGTATCGACTGCTCGACTGACACGAGCGGCGCGTCCTCAGCTGCCAGTGATGGCCTACAGGCCACCTCGGCGACAACTTCATCACAAACTGCTGTTACCCTTAAAGTTTGTCGCGCGCGTTCCCAGTTCTGGGGAACTAATCTACCAGGGACAGCGACGTCATACTCAGAATTAACATCTCTTAATTCTGGCCTCGCTCTCTGTGTTTCCAGCACCTGTACTTTTTCTGTCTCGCTGGCCTGCTCTCATGCTATACGCTCCGAACGAAGACGAAACGTTTCGCGCTTCAGTTCCAGCGATTCCATCTCTACTTCTGCGATCTGCAACCACAGTTGCAGTATCGCTAACCGCGTCGATGTCGCCTTAGGTTCGGCGCTCTTCTGACCTCCGCCCATATGGCCTGCGGGCGCCAATGGGTCCTTTTCTGGCATAGGAGCTGGTACCGTTTTCAATTAATTTGCATAATCGCTCAACCGCTGTTCATGTTGCACATCTGTTAGTGGCGGAAGCTGCATTTGCATCCATTTTATTTCTTTAAGTTCAAGTTGGAGCTTCAACTTTTCAATTTCAAACATTTGAGCCTTGCGCTCCCTTTCGTTCCACAAGGCTTGCGTCATTTTTTCTAGTGCCTGCTCTGTTGACGCGAGTTGCTCGAAATGCTATAGACCAGTCCTCCTTGCGGCATCCATCCCTGCATCAGTCATTTCAATGTTACCGTATAGCGTATGACTACGACACAGACATGGCAATTTCGGAGAAAGCAGGAAAGTGTCCTACCTTTTTCGATGCTCCGACGACCGCAGCATGCACTGTCAATCTCAGCGTGATGACAGCGGGCGCCCGGGAAGGTAGACGCCCACGAGTTGATCCTGGTCCCTCCGCAGATCACCGCTTCGGACCTCGCTTCACTTGGTCGCCTGGCTACTTTTCAGCAGCTAGCTGACTCGAACCCTTTCAAGGTGGACGCCTGGTTCTTTTTCAGCAGTTCGCTGACTCGAACTCTCGATGGCTTGTCGTTGCCCGGCTCCTTCAGCTCCTCGCTGACTTGAGCCTCCCACGTCCTCTCGAACTCGACCCGTGATCCTGAAGCTCTTGATGTCGTCTTTCGACGCAGCTTCAATTTTTCTCCTTTAGGACAAACAGCTTGTCCACCGACTTGTTCTCACCTTCCGTCCAATGCCTCGAGTAGAAAGACGTTGTGATCCTGTCGGCTGCGCCAGTTGAATTTGCACCTTTAAGGTGGTGATGAGAGGAAAACCTTGTTGATGATGAAATCGGGTTTCTTGATGACCCGGTGGTTCTAACCCGCAAACATTCACGTTACTCGAAGCAAAGAGAAGGTTAACTATTTATTTACAACATAAATAAAACAAGAAGAAACAAAGCAAGGAGAAAGCTATTTACATGACTAAACTGTTGATCAGACGAATTCAGCCCTCGTTCAACCGAGCGCGCTTGTTTTTAAACCCTCTGTCTCCGCCCTTAGCGGGGACAGCCACCAATAAGATTACAAGCGACACACCTCACCAATCAGTTGTCAGGGAAAGGAAAATAAGGTTTCCGCCAACTAATCACAGATTGGAGAAAGAGCGCTGATTAAACATTTGGGAAAGGAGAGATTGCAATCAAATTCACAAACAGCACAAACGCGACCACCCTGTCCCACGGCACCCACGGCACAGCCTTTACCACTTTCCTAACATATGTTTTCTCTTTCGTACACGCGACAAATATGCCGACGAGACGATCACTAAAGTTGTTTACAGAACACAGAAGACGGTTACGGGAATAGTGGGTTTCAGGTCACTCGGCTAATACTCAGCCGTATCTCGTGCATTCCCGAAGCCTCAGCAACCCCTTGTCAACGCGCACATGTCCACACCTCTACATGGTTTGGCGTCTTAAGACGGGCTATGCCCGTGACGGCGCGGAGTAAACGAGGACGTCCGCCGTACGAAGGGGAGGCAGGAATAGGACGGGTCCCTTTGTTGGCTACTTGCGACCCCACTGGAGCGGCCCTCCTTGCGGACACAAGGCCACCGAGTTCGCGGAAAGGTCAGCGAACTCCACAGACGGTACGCAACACTGGCATAAAGCGAGAAGCGCTTCCTGCGTCGTTGCCTGGACATTGTTATAAAAATCCCTCTGCAATGTAGTCCAAGCGCGGAAAGTAGTAAACGGAGCGCGCTTAACAAGAAAGAACTTCGTGTCAGCGCCGCCTAGCCGAAACGGACGAAAGCTCAAGATCGCCACGTGCATGTGCAGGCCCCCGACAGGTGCGACCCTCTAATTTCTCCACTATCCTCGCATTTGGTCGGCGTCTTTGTCGTGCTTGTAATGAATATGAACGGATGGTCGTTCCCTTTGCAGCTAGCGAGCATTTCGGAATACACAAATCGGTGTCTTGATAGGGCGCATTGCGCGTGGAGGGCGCTACCATTAATACCGCTGTCACACGGCACTTTCGATCCTCACTGAACTCAATCTGCATCGAGATTTTCGAGCATGTTCGAAAAATCCGGTGCTACACGGGCATTTTCAATGCTCATTAAAAAGTTTCCCTCATGTGTGTTAGGTGGCGCCAAATGTTCCGCCGACTGCCATAACGTTGTGATGTCCGGCAACACTGTGCAGTTGGGGGCAGCGGCAGCCAAATCCGTAGCCGGACGTGACAGCGGTTGGCGCCAAAACCAAAAGCTTTGTTATCACAGCTGTGTAGATTATTATGAGGCTAGAAAGGAAGCGTGAGATTGCTCTTATGATGGTGGCGGCTGCTGGCCTCGAAGCCGAGATTGAGGCGGCTAAAAGTGAGACAGACGGTGTGAAAAGGCGGCTCCTTTTTGCGAACGGGTTGTGTATCACAGCTGCGGTTGCTTGCGATGGTACACTCCAGCGGGAAAGATGAATTTAGAATCGAAACGAACGCTGGTTCGAGGACACTCCCCCACCTCGGTGAGCGGTTCTTTAAACAGAGCTTCCGTGTGACTCCTTCGACGTTCCGGTATATAGTCGAAGCTTGCCGGCCCCTGCTGCAGCGCGTCGACACGAATATGCGGTTGGCCATCTCTGTCGAGAAGCGCGTTGCAGTGGCGATATACAAACTGTGCTCCTCGGCAGAGGATAGGCCTGTGGCCAATCTTTTCGGCCTGGGACGATCTACTGTGAACACCATCTATCGGGAGTTTTGTGACGCCGTAGTGTGCCTACTAGAGGACAAGTGGATCAACATGCCCTCTCCAGAAGCAATGGGCGACCACATTAGAGAGTTCAGTGCCGTTTGCGATTTTCCACAAGCGATAGGGGCACTCGACGGTTGCCATTTTCCCGTGTCGCCGCCCAAGGAAAGCGCATCAGACTACTACCAATGCAAAGGCTGGTGAGTTATCTCATGTTTGGCTTATGTAGAGCTTACATGTTGCAGCCATAAAGGCAGCATTGCAGCAATAGGAATTTGCTAATGCAAAAGTCTTCAGTTCACAAGTCATTGTGCATGTCCATGATTTGTGAAGAATTTTTTAATGCTGTTTATTTTTTTTTCACAGACACAGCCTCGTGCTGCTCCCCTTCGTAGACCACCGGTACCGCTTTCGGTACGTAAACGTTGGATTAACAGGGCGCTGCCACGATGCCTACATCTAGCAACGCTCCCAGTTGGCAGAGTTTATTGAAAGGCCAACATTTCAGGCTCCAGCTGTAGTCATCAGTGAAACAGCTGTGCCTCCACTAATAATCTGTGATCAAGCGTTTCCCCTCACATCCCATTTGATCAAGCCCTTCAGCCACAGCGCCCACTTGGATGCCGACATGAAAAGGTTAAACATCCACTTGTCGAAGGCTAGAAGGGTAGTCGAGAGCGCGTTTGGCAGACTGAAAGCAGGATTCAGGTTCTGCATGAAGAGGATGGAGTGCAGCATAGATACAGCTCCACGGTGATCCACGCCTGTTGTACGCTGAACAACATCTGTGAAGTGTTTGGCGACCACGTCATGCAAGACTGGACCTGTGATGCATAAGTTTCCGAGGCCCTGTTCAGCAGCCACATAGAGTCACCGATGATCAAACCGCAAATGGTGCTGTAGTACGAGTTGCAATCCTAGAATACTACAAGCAGCGAGCACAGAACTGAGGTAAACTGTGCTATCCATTTACAAAAACCGTCTTTGCTGGCTGGCAAGTTGGTGCAATCCATTCACTCTAAGAAACTGGGTGGAAAGTTAATGGAACACACAGGAGACGCAAACAATTTGAAAAGTTATACCCCTTTATAGGCTTCGCAGCCAACACTTTACAAAAAAAATTGTACATATCACATTCAACGGAACCAAATCAACAAGATGCGAGGACAAGACAAAAAGACACTAGCTAGCTTTATTTTGTCATTGGTCTTTGTACGCTGGTCCTGTTGTTTGACCATGAATTACCAACACGCCCGCAATGCTTTGTTGCTACAGAATAAATCAGCCGAAAAATATTACAGACTGCTGCGAAACATTGCTCAGGTACTGGAACAGGCGCAAATGGCATAAAACTGCAAGAAAGAAAAATAATAACAGACAAAATTGAAACGAGTAACCTCAGATGTCGCACTTCATGTGGTTAACATAGCCATGATAACTGCAAATCACTCAGGTACTGAAAAAAGTGCAAAAAATGCAAAACAATAGATAAAATCATAAGGAGTCACATTAGAAAATGTAATTTTGCACATAGTTAACACAGCCTTGGGTACCACAAATCACCGTGCCACATTGCGCAGGCACTGGAAAAATGCAAAAATATGCGTACAAAAACGAAGAGACAAAATCTGGGGTCACATCAGATGATGTCATATTTCATGTGGTTAACACTGCCTTCAATATCACAAATTGCTGCTAAATAATGCGCAGGCACTGAAACAAGTGCAACAAATGCACAACAGCAAGAAATAAAAAAATAGATAAAATCTGAAGGAGTCGCATTAGATAATGTCATATTGCACATAGTTAACACAGTCTTCAGTACCACAAATCACCGCTCAACATTACGCAGGCGCCAAATCAAATGGGAAAAATACGCACGAAAAAGAAGAGACAAAATCTGGAGTCACATCAGCTGTCATATTGCATGTGGTTAACACTGTCATCAATATCACAAATTGCTGCTCAACATCGTGTAGGCACTTGCTGATATGAAAGTAGGGGCAAGACATTGAGAAATCCGACGAGTCTGAAAACACAAAAAAAACCCATAGGCAAACTAAAAACCGAAAAAATAGGAACATACAACTCTAAAGAAATTAGAAAAATTCTTAACTTGATTCAAAAAACTTTGTTATGGCATTTACCATTTCCACTTGCAGCGTGAAGTGCCGCTGCCTCATCTCCATCTCTCGGCTGTGACACGCTTCAAGGCTCCCACGCAGCATCCTCTGCTCCGTGAGCAAAGCTTTCCTGAAGTCAGACGAAGCAGTCCGCAGCCTTTTTCTGGGATTTGCGGCTCGCGGATCCCTGCCTGCCCCTCAGCTCCTCCGTCTTCAATGGCCGCCGACTCGGCTGCAAAACTTCCGGCCCGACTTTCGTCCGCGTTCAATGCGGGCTCATGTAAATTTTCCAGTGCGGGGCTGCCATCCTCAGCGGTCCAGGTGTCGGCGCCCACCACCAAGTCAAGAATGATCTGCATGACCATTTATGATGTTTGCCTGTTTATGTCTTTGGTCAATAGACAGGTGAGAAGTGTGGGATCATGCGTGTGTGAAACAAGGATGTCTCCAGTGACTAGCTGTGAACTGAAGCATTGATATCAGACGGATTTTGTTTCGTTTCTGGCCCACTTACATTCTTTTCCCATCTAGTGGATAGAAGTTGACCTTTAAGAAGGCTTTCGAAATGAATTGTCAATGTTTCTTCCAAGGACTTGTCTTTACTTACTGCCTGAGCAAATACCTTTAGGTGCCACCTATCGCTGATTCTGTTGACAACATGACCGCACTTTAAACGTAACGTGGTTGATGCTTTCAATTAGGTGATGGTTTGTAGCACTAAAGGACAGAATGCCAGCACTATGTCGCTGAGATGATGGGATTAGAAATAAACATCACTGTGGTTCAAATGCAACCTAGCCCATGCTGTGTGCTAGGCAACGTGCAGCAGTGCTAAAAGACAGACTACAAATGTCAAGCTGTTTGCATTTTATATGTGATGTCACCTTGACACGTTTATTTAGTATTGCAGTGTGCCACATATTTCATGACCATAACATCATAGCTACTCCAATAAATGCGTTTTCAAAGTTCTCGGCGATGTAAATGAAAAGGTGAGGAAATGATAGAGCACAACGTTTTTGGCAAGTATATTGCCAAACTCAAATTTGATCTACATACCTCCTCTACAGTGGCTCCCCCAGAGCAGCGGGTTTCATGGACGAGTGAGGGGTCATTCAATGGCAACGACCCCAAGAAAGAATGAATACAAGCGTAATGGGGCCATTGGATGGCGCCTGAGCCTGTGATTGTTCCGTTTTTGTTGAAGTCCCTAAAAGGATGGAAAGTTGCGCAAGTTTACATAAAGGCAGAGCAGTGTGCATTTAAAAGCGAAAAGAAAAGCCCGTCGTTAGGTGCACATTAAACAGAAACAAGCCTACCAGATTTTACATTCAGACGCCAGGCTTGAAATGAATGGAGGCGTAATGAATCAAAATTGCACGCTAGCGCTAAGCAGCGGGGAAGCCGTCTGGGGCTGCCAAATGACTTTTTTTTTTATCACTGCTTATCTAAATGAGCAAGGCGGGTTCTCGGCGGTGATTTGCGGGCACCCTCCCCTAGGCGTCGGAAAATCTGCAGGTGCCTTGAAGCGCGCCCAAAGTTCTTCAAACGCCTATCTGAGTGTCTCAAGAGCATCGCGAACTCGTAATTGAAACAGCTTGCAACCATGCTTTTGTAACACTTCGGAATTCGGCTGCCGTCGGTCCAAGAGTGATTTGCGGCAAAAGACAGCACGGAGACGGATTCCTCGTATTCACTGTGCGAAGAGTAGAACTACTCCATAACAAAAAACTATTCGATGTCGTCGCCGTCGGCCATGGTCAACTCCATGGTCGACTCAAATCTCGTTAGGCACGAAATCGAGCACCCACAAAAAATGTACGCATTAGCTCAACACCTCCACGGTGAGCAGACGACAAAACCTGCCTGCACGCGCTCGATTGAAATTTGTCTCTGCTGACGCGCCGAACCTGCACCAGCGAAGTGGTTCAGCACCGCGCTGGCAATACTTTTTCAGGATTGGTGCCATGAACCAGCAATGAATCGAATGCAGCTATAATGCAATGACATCTCGTAAAGCGTGAATTCAAAGCAACGAAGCAGAACACGCGCACTGAGAAAGCCAGTGCCTGCGGAGTTGGAGGCCGTCTAAAAATGCTTACTTACCGGTACATCTGCGTCAAGCTTCTTATCTTGTGGCGCACCTCTGCAGCTGTGCGATCGAACCTGAGGGTCCACAACGCCTCCGCGATTTCCGCATACACTGCGGCGTTTCTCTTCTGGCGCCGCAAATCATTTAGGCGGTCTTGCCAGCAGTCGATGAGAGGGGCTGTCTCGCGCTCGCTCCACAGTTTGCGCGCCGATGAGCAGGAGAACTCCATCTTTGTTTACACTGACGGCGAAGCTTGGAGCCTGGTGTGGAGATTATTTTCAAACATGTTTGCATATAAGCAGGCATAGTACCGGAAAATGATCTGTCTTGCATTTTAATTAATTATAAGAACAAAAATTGTGGTTTTGTTTTGTTAACTAGTGTTTATTTTTATAGCTTCGTGAGAGCGAGAGTGCTTTCGATGGTGCTTGGAACCTCAAGCGCTCTTGAGGAATCGGCATCGAGTCAAGCAGGATCGAGCTCAATTGCGCTTTAAAGTGGCCGTGTGACAACCGTCGATCTGCATTGAGTTCGATGGGCATTGACTCAATGAGGATCGAAAGTGCCCGTGTGACAGGGGTATAAGCTGCTTCGTGTGAGACAGCTGGAGGCGCGTTTACGCCGAAAATAACCCGCGTGTTTCGAACTTTTGCTGCCGCTAGGACTCATCTGCGTTTCGCTAGCATCCAAACGCGCTCAAAACCCTCGGCGTACTGCGCAGTTTCATGTTAATTTCCTACAGTTTCACGTATGGTTCACGTTGGCCCTGCGAGGCTGCGACGCAGCACCAGCGCATGCACCCTGCCTTTCTCCCGCGAAGCACACTGTCCCTATACTGTGGGTATCGCGTGTCATGTGCGGAGCAGAGTTCAGGGAATCATCTCGCGTGCACCTTCAGATCTTAGGATGATTACAAGCGCCCGCTGTCTCACCTACGTGAATGCCGCGGCAGCGGTGCGTCATGAACTGTTGCGTGCCGCGCGTGTTAAATTCGGCATATAAGTGCCCGTGTGCGCCCACTAATAAGAGAATGAGCCATGACAGACACCGGCCAGCGATCTATAACTCTTATGTGCGAGCTATATTGCTTCACTGCTACCGGTTAAATATAGACATCGGTCTGTTTTAGAATCCAGGCGTGGCAACCCAGCAGCAGCATCCAGTACCTTTGGAAGCAGTCACTACTCTTGCGACGCTGTATCGCGCTGCAACAATCGCCAAGAGCGGCGGTTTCGTTTAATTTTAAGCTGGCCTCCTCTTCCAGGCAACAACGCAGCAGCAATGTGCTGCAGGACAGACAGACAGGGCGCATGCATTGCCGCTGCGTCGGTGCCTCGTAGGAAGACGAAGGCGAAATTCAACGGTAACAGCTTTTAACAGAACCCGTAACTGCGGTGGTAGATGGAGTGTTCTGAGCGTATTTGGTCGATCGCGAGACGGAAATGAATCCCAGAGGCAACATAAGTTCGACGGAGGCGGGCTATTTGCGATTGAAACGTGCCTACGGCTGCCTCAGATGAAATGGGATAATGGTAGCGTCGCCCCCGCGGTCTGTCTGTGGCATCAAGGCAGCGGTCTGTGCGTTCCGAAATGTCCGCTCGCTATAAAGGGCGCAACCATCCGACCATGATCATCATCAGCGCGACAGTGAAGCCGGCCGAATGCGAGGCAAGCGGCGCAATGCGAGGGTGGCGCCGGTAGGAGGCCCGCACATGCGCGTGGCAATTTTGACCTTTCCTCTCATTCGGCTAGGTGGCAGTTCTTTATGTTCTTTCTTGTTCTGCGCGCTCCGTTTACTTCTATCCGCGCCTCTACATGGATTGGCGCATTCAACTCAGAGCACTGCAATAAAAGGAAATAGATTTCCGTGCTTGCGCATCTGGCGCACGCTTCCGCACGCAAACAGTAACGATTTCTGTTAAGAACCGCTGATTTTAGTTTGGCCAAGAAGCTGCGGAATCGCCCGACGATATGCAAAATTGACCACATTTATCGCTTTACATGTTCATCCACAGGGGACAAAAAGAAATACCGATGCCCCATTCGTAGCCACTGAACGTGCCCATTAACGCAGTAGCAACGACGAATTCACTCGGAAGCGAGGGGCCGTGCTCCAAAGCACGCCGCCACTTTTGGAACGGCTTTTCGTTGCCGAGGCACTAGGGCGATGTTGGATGTCGCCCCGGCATTTAGCTTTTCCCGAGAGTCGACAGGTGGCGCGTCGGCAGAGTCTTGCTCGACAGGTGGGCGTTGAAAGGAAGTAAGCATGCACGATGCGGCGTCGCTGAGCAAGGGGGAAAGGCGACAAAGAGCGCAGAGCAAAGTTCAGCGCTGAAGGGCACGTGCGCAGTATACGCTCACTCACTAGCAGGGGAGTGGAGCGGCTAAAGCCCCTTGATATTATCAAGGCGCTTTAGGAGCGGCGCAGCTAGGGCGCCGCCGCTTCGCGGGAGCGCCAGCCTGGCGGAGCTTTGTATCGTAGGGAACAGGCTAGGGATTTCCGGTTAGTTCAAGATGGCCGCTTTGCGCTTCCCGAATAGAAGTATAGTGTACTAGACAGGTGTAGTGGGGCGAGGACTGGAGCCGCTGTGAAGCTTTAATCCCAGACACTCCTAGGTGGCGCTGCAGTACATTTTAAATTAAAGAGGAGCGGGAAAAGCGGACCCAGCTAGAAAAACAGGTTGAAGCGCTCAGGTCGCGGCCGGCTGGGCACCCCAGTTCGGAGAAGTGTCAGGTGGGGGACGAGGCTCGTCGATCGTACAGTGCTGTAGTGCAGCGAGCATTGAGTGTGAAAAATGAGAACGAAATGAAAAAGGTTAAAGCGGGCATGGAAACTCGCGACAATAGCGTACAGCAGCAGGAGAGTCAGCTAGAGCGATCCGGAGGCCAACAGATGGAATTAGGAAGCGAACGTTTCGGGCGCAGGAGAGTTCTGGTGGTCGGGGACTCGAATGTAGCGAGGGTTGAGGGAGGCGTTCTGACGGCAGTGAAGGCAGACAGGCGGGTGCAGGTGGAGGCTCAGTCGGGAAAGTGCATGGTGGATGCAATGGCCAGAGCCCGGGAGGTGGTGGTGGGCAGCATGGATGGTGAACACCTTGTGGTCATCCATGCTGGTCTCAATGATGTACTGCAGGGGAGGAGCCAGAATCTTGAGACGCAGTTGGAGGTGGGGATGCGTAGGCTTAGAGAGGCCTCTGAGAGTGTGCATGTGACCATATGCACAATCCCAGAGGTCCAGAGGCAGGCTCGCGAAACGGAAAGGAGGGTCGTGGAGACTAATCGGGTAATTAGGCTATTGAGTCGACGACTAAGATACGAGGTGATGGAGGTCAACAGGGAAGTGTACGAGGTTAGGCCCCACCCTTTTGCACAGGATGGCATCCACTACGGTGGTGTCACTGGCAAGAAGGTGGGTAGTAGGATAGGTCGCTAGGCAACCGCTTTTTTGGGGGGACCCAGAGCTCTGAAGGAACCAGTGTAGAGAAGGAAGAATTAAGATCAAACGGACAATGAAACCATAGGGGAAGAAAGAGACGCAAGCGCCAGGGCCAAGTTAATTCAGATATAGGTTTCATTAACATGCAAGGTGGCAGGAATAGACTGAAATGGGAGGAAATAGAAGAACAGTTAAGACAGGAGGAATTAGTGGTATATGGTTTAGCGGAAACACATCCTAGAGACATAAAGCAACCACCCTGTAACCCAGACTACGCATGGGAATATTGCAATAGGACAGAGGGCAGCAGAAAGGGAGGTGGAATTGGGGCATTCATTCATAAAAGTATGAATTTTCAAAGGGTTAGACTGGGATGCAGGGAACATTTATGGCTAAAAGGAACACTGGCAGGCAAGCAAACACTCCTTGGCTTTGTATACCTGTGGACTGGGGTTAATGCCAAAGAGGAAAACAGGAAAATGTTAGAATGTATTGCAAGCGACATTGATGAGCTAGGAGGACAGGGCGAGATAATTATATTAGGCGACATGAATGCACACATAGAAGACCTGGATGGGTACACGGATTCGACAGGAAGCATGCTGCAGGACATGCGTGACAGGCATGATTTAGTTGTATGCAACAGCACCGAGAAGTGTGAAGGGCTCATAACATGGGAGGCGGGGAGTCTGCACTCGACGATAGATTATGCACTAATGTCACAGCGGATGTATAACAGATTAGGGGTAATGAGCATAGATGAAGATGGTTCCAGAAGTCTAGGTAGTGACCACAAGCGTATCACGTTGAGCTTCAGAAGAAAAAGCAATGTAGGACTGAAGCAAGATAAACAATCAGGGGGAAATTTTTACTCAGAAAAGCAATTGGAAGTAGCAGCCAAACAAATCGAGGAAGTAATTTTTGAGGATAGTGAAACAGAATGGACTTATACCAAATTAACTCGATTACTGGAGCTAGAGCTAGCTAAGGTGCGAGTAAAGCTAAAAGGGAAAAGATGCAAACCCAAGAGTTGGTGGGATGAGGAGGTCAAGAGGGCAATAGAAAAGCGCAAAGAAGCATCCAGGGAACACAGATATTCCAAGAAGAGGGGGGAACCAAAACCCGAAGTAGACAGAAAATGGGATACCTTCATAAAGTGTAGAAGGGACGCATCCTATATTATTAATGAGAAAATTAGAAGAAAGGGTGCCCAATGGATGTCAAAAGTAAATAAAAAGGATAGAAAAGCAGCCCAAAAATTCTGGAAACATCTAAATGCAATGAGTAATAAAACTAGGCTAGAACAAAGGTGTATTGTTACAGATGAGGGTATTCGACTAGAAGGAGATGAAGCAATAAAACACATAGGAACAAGGATGACGGAAAAAATATCAGCAAAGCACGTGGTACATAATTTATCGAAGGAGGATAGACCGGTTACAGCAATAGCTTCACTTGAGCAAGGAGAGTGGGAAAGGGCAGAGAAGAAGGTTCCTAGTGGCACATCAATAGGACCAGATGGTATCCCGATTATGTTGATAAAGAAGTTAGGACCAAAATCCAAGCAAACATAAATACAGGTAGTGAACAAAGTGATAGTGGATGAGAAAGTCCCCGATGAATGGCGATTAAGTAGAATGAACATGATATATAAGGGAAAGGGGGACAAAGCAGACGTAACTATCGCCCCATAACAGTGACATCTGTGGTTTACAGGGTGGTGATGCAAATTATAAAGGATAGACTGCAGGCTTGGGTGGAGAACGAGGGGGTGTTAGGGGAACTACAGAATGGGTTCCGAAAACAAAGGAGGTTGGAGGACAATCTATTTTCATTGACACAGTGTATAGAAATTGCGGAAAAGGAACATAGGCCCTTATTGCTAGCATTTCTGGATATTAGGGGAGCCTATGACAACGTTACTCAGGAGCATTTGTGGGACATATTGGGCACATTGGATGTGGAAAATGGAGTAATTAATCTTTTAAAAGATATATATAGAGGTAACAGAGTGCTCATAAAATAGGAAAAAAATGTATCAGGGCCTGCAGAGATACAGCGGGGGCTTAGACAAGGATGTCCTCTGTCCCCTTTGTTGTTCATGTTGTACCTGCAAGGTTTGGAGGCCAAGCTAGAGGGGAGCGGACTAGGCTTCAACCTATCTTTTTTCAAGCAAGGAGAATTGATTAAACAGACATTGCCGGGACTAATATATGCGGACGATATAGTGATAATGGCTGACAACAAGGAAGACCTGCAGAAGTTGTTAGACATATGCAGTACAGAGGGAGATAGATTAGGCTTCAAGTATAGTAAGGAAAAATCTGCAGTCATGATATTTAATGAAGAGGGCGGCGAGCATAGAATACAGGAGTTCGTGCTAAAAGTAGTGAATGAGTACAAGTATCTTGCGGTGTGGATAAATAACAGTGTTGAGTATCTGACAGAGCATGAAAAATATGTAATGAATAAAGCTAGTAGGAATGCAGCTGTCATGAAAAATAGGGCACTGTGGAATTACAATAGGTATGAGGTGGTAAGAGGGATCTGGAAAGGGGTGATGGTCCCTAGCCTGACCTTCGGGAATGCGGTCCTGTGTATGAGGCCAGATGTTCAAGCAAGGCTGGAAATTAGGCAACGGGTGGTAGGGAGGTTAGCTTTGGGAGCACATGGCAATATACCAAATCAGGGGGTACAGGGTGATATGGGATGGGTGTCTTTCGAAAGCAGAGAGGCTAGCAGTAAGATAGCATTTGAGGAACGATTGAGAAGGATGGAGGAAAAGCGGTGGGCTAGGAAAGTTTTCAGATACCTGTATATAAAGAATGTTGACACGAAATGGAGAAAGCGAACTAGAAAATTGACAAGCAAATATCTGGACAGCAGTAAGGGGGCAAATCAGCAATTATCGGTTAAGAAAAAGGTTAAAGGAACAGAGAGAGCTTTGTGGAAAACAGGGATGCTGACGAAATCGGCACTGGAAACATACCGGACCTTTAAACAGGAAATTGTCAAAGAAAATATCTATGATAATTGTAGGGGAAGTTCTTTGTTGTTTGAGGCCAGGACTGGAGTTTTGCGGACTAAAACGTATAGAGTCAGGTACCAGGAGATATACACTTTGTGCATTGCGTGCGGAGAGGAGGAGGAAACAGCTGAACACTTGATACTTTTCTGTAAATGGCTTCACCCTACAGTGGAAGGCAGCGGGGCTGACTTACCAAAGGCATTGAGGTTTAGGGATAGTGAAGGGAAAGTGGATTTTAAGAGGTTAGAAGTAACCAAGCGAAGGTTATCTGATTGGTGGCTAAAAGCAAGACAGGAGTAAAATTTCACAAGACATGGCTAGGTGGCTTGAGCCACCGCCCGATGTAAAGGGTTCAGCCGTATCCATCCATCCATCCCATCCATCCTAGGTCATCTTCCGCACTCCCGCATGCTCCCACTCAAGCGGCGTACTGGCGCGCGAATCGAATGTATTTTATGAAGTCGATTCAACGCTAATTCTATGGACGCTTAAAAGAAAGAAAGCATGCAACACTACATATATTGTTTAAAAGTAGGGCTATGCGGAGACTTCGCGAAAAAACAAGGAACCTTTTACCACGCACAGAATAACATTTATTTATTAAAATATACAGCACTGAAGGAAAAAGCACTGAGAAACAGCAGTTCACGGGCTCCTGCTTAAGACGTTTAGCTCGCTGCCGTTTTGTGGCATTTGAGTTATTCAGGCCCTTAACAAGGATGTGCAAGCGCGTGAGTATGTAAATGAGACAATTTTGACACTCACTTGTTCCCTGTGCTGATCGCAACCAACACTGTTAGAGCTCAAAAAGTTTGCTTTAACTTGCGACGCAACATCACATATGCTGTTGGCATGCAGCTCTGTTACACTAAAACATTTAGTGAATATATTTTCGAGTGCAAGCATGAAGTTGTACAGCACTTCTTATGGGTACAACAGTCCACCCCAGTCACATTGCTCAGTAAAGCTAGAAGGGAGGCGGTCAGAAGCTGCTGCTGCTGCTGGCTCAACTAGTAGTATCTTCTTACACGACGCACAGTTGAGGCTGAGCACGCATTTTCGTGCTACATATCCAGCAGTGTAGTATATAAGTCGTGCATCGCTTCTCTCAATCACAAGTGAGAAGTTTTGAGCACACTGCTGCGAGGGATTGTTTTTAAAGAAATTTCTGCTTCCTCGAGTTTGCCTTGAGCAAGTATCTCATCAATCTTTTTTGGCCCAGGATGTGAGCATTCCCGGTCATCAACACTAATCAGTGCACTAACAATATCAGGCTCAGCATTAGCGCCATCAACGCTTCAGGCTTGGTTATAAAAGGAAAGGCAATTAACTGTAATCAAAAACTGCTCTGGTGAGGGGTGGGCATTGCAGCCACTTGACTGACGAACAATGCCAAAGAAGTTTTCTAGAGGGTCAGTGCTAAGCCGTGACGTCATCATGTATTTGAACCCAATAGTCTGAGTCAGGTACTGCAACAGCGAAAGTGTACTCATGATAGTGGCTCTGAGTCCCATTGATGTCGATTCACTAACAAAACCACCCTCACATGCTTCCCATTCCTTTAAATAATCCAGGAAGTCCACAAGGGTGACTGCATCCGCAGAATTTGGCCTCAGTGCCTGAGCTGCATACCGGGACGTCATGAGACTAACCAGCTTCTCAATCCTGCAAAAGCAAACAGCAAAAATGTAAATCATCAAACTATGCGGTCAAATATGTAGAAAAACTGTTAAATGCCTACTTACGCAAAGAACTCCTTAGTTGCAGTGATGCTGCACATTTCGTCTCAATATCATTCTTGTAGAACATCATTCCTCTCAAGACAATTGATCCAAAAAGTTGAAATGCATAAGACACTCTCATTTTCTCAAATGAGTTCGGATCAAGGTGGGCCTCTGTCAAACCAGGCATCACCTTCAGGGTCCTCACGTTGTTGTCACGGAGAAATTCCTCTCGGACTGGCCGTACAGATACCTAGAAGTAACAGCATAAAGAGGAGGAAACATTAGTTTCAGTAGAAATGCAACCTTCACCAAACAAATGACATACTTTTCCTTCTGGTGTAGTGAAGCCAGCTTCAGCAAGGAATTCCGCAGGCACTTAATAAGGTGAGGGAAATCTGAGATAAAATGTAAGTTTCTCTCGTTGTCCACAGCGTGCTCCATTTTGCAGACAATATTAGTTGCCGATGCACACACTCCGGCCAATCTCCACATCTTGCGGTTTAAGCCACTCGATCACATGCAATGTGATACACAAACAGACCTGCTTTTACAGGAACGATGACCGCTTCAATCAATATTTTGAACAGAATGGCACCTTTTATGTTGCCTTTGGTAGCAAAATCTACAATGATTTGTTTCCACTTTCCAGTAAATGGAACAAACATGACAATCATGCCATGGTCACATTGCAGGTGTTTATCTTCTGGTCTTGTAAATGTGCCGAGGTCAACAAAGCCTTGAATTTGTCCCGGTGATGTCACACTGAAGTTTTCGGACAGCTTTATCTCGTCCACAAGAAGTCCGCCATGCCTCTGGAGGACTGGCATGCTGGAGGTCTTCCTCTTTAAAATATCTACAACTTTAGAGTTGAAGCCATAATATGATGACTTGTACGACCTCATGTTCTTCTTGAGCGTGGTTCTGCTTGGCAAAACTAAGATATCATGCTTCCTGATATGGTGGTAGAGCCGAGGGCTCTTTAGCTTCATGAGTATGCACTCGGGTATCCACTCTTGACTGTAGTGCTTACCTTTCCTGCTGGACCTTTTTGATGCTGCAAAGCACTGCCGTACACTTTACTGTCGCTTGAGCTGCAAGCATGAAATATTTTTCGCTAGTACTTCTTTCTCAATGCTCGCATTTTTCTTCCTCTTTTCTTCAAGCCGCGCAGTCAGGGAGACTGATCTGGCAGTAGCACGGCGATTCTTTTGAATAAGAAGTCGCACTTTGGCTGCAGGCGTACTGCGTAGCATTCTCCGTTTCACCTCACTCAGCCTTGTGAGCAAGGCCTTCCTGAGGTACTTGCAAGATATTGCAGGCTGTTCCTGTAGCAATCAAAACTCAATAAAAATCTGCATACAGGATTTTATTCTCACCAACGCTAAATTAATTCATAAATAGCAGATTCAAAACATGCAACACCGCAAATAGAAGAAAAATACGCAGCAATGCAGTTCGTCGTTAAACATCGAAGAATTCACGATACCTGAATGAGAACCCCGATTCTCACCCTTTGATATCACACTTCTGCATTTCTTGCCAAGGACGAGTCCGTCGGCATGAATAAGTTGCTTCTCCAGTCCTTTTTTAGGGTCACAGCCACGAAAATTGCTGGTTTGCCCACTCCTTGAAGAGGTATAGGGACTCGGCGTCATCCAGCACACATTTCGCTTCAGGGTCCCCCGGCAATATGTTCTACAAATTACTTCACCCGGATTGCAACCACAGTTCACAAAAACAGTCTTCTCGGTGACGACAGAATGAGCTTCGCTGTCGTACGAGGCCTGCACGTATGCAGCACCAGCATAATTTGGAAATGAATTGTGCATAGCCCACTGATCGGTCTGTTGGGAACATTTTCAATGTCAAATGGAACGGCTGGCTCCACACATTCGTCCGGTTCCCTGGGTTGCGGCGTTGCACAGCAGCCGTGTATGTCTTCATCACAAAATTTTTTGTTCCCTCATCTTTCGTTGCTTCTTCACACCGCCTCTTCAGTGGCGGTCGTTCTCGAGTGGGCTTCTTCGAAAAATACTTCGGAAGGGTTCGGCAGCATAGCGGGCACGGCGTCCTGTGAAAGCGATGGCTTTCCACGCTGAAGGCCCACCTCTTTTCCATCAATAACATGCACATAGTCTCTCGAAATGTACTTATCCTCGAAGTGTAATTCACAAAGAGCGTCAGTCACTTCTAAAGCCTTGTCAACGCGATGAAGGATGCGCTCCCAAATCCGGCGCTTGCATTCGTCATCGGGGACTCCAAACAAAGAAAGTTTTGGCGAGTTTTTAGCGCCGCTATACCCCGTCCAGCAACCAGGCACGAAGCAGTAGTTCCTGCGTGGAGGCTTCATCGTGAAGAAAAAACGCAGTACACCACGAACATCGGAGCACAGCGAGGCGTCAACACACAAGAAGGACGTCTGGACAGGCAAGCCGGCCAGCAGCCGCTGCGCCGTGGCGGGAATCCCCAGGTGAAAGGCGCAGCTGCGCCACCTCGCGGCCGCTTGAGATTTCTGGGATTTGAGCTTCATTCATTGTCTTTATTTTCTCTTGGACAGAGCAGGAGACAGGACTAAAAGCTCGTAAGCTTGACAGAGGTCCTGCCCCCTTTATCAACTTGGCAGTACAGTACACAGGCAGAGATTTTCAATTTTCCAAATAAACACTGAAACAAAATAACAAAACACTTTGTAAAAAAGCAGCGCTATGCATTGCAGCACAAACATAGGTATTAGAAAAACAAATAACTGGTCAAGGGGAAACGAAAAAAAAAATAATAACAGGTATAGGTTTAAACTGAGTGCAATATTAAGTAATCTTGCTAAGAAAAAATCGCTTAATAACATCACTTGAATGCTGAAAGGGGTCAAACAGTTCCTTGTTCAATTTATTTAATAATACTGGAACAGTATAAGAAAGTGACTGCTCGGTATAATATGCCCTAGGCGTCGGCACTAACCAAATTTCTTTATGTCTAGTCTGCAGGATATGCGTGATTTTCTCAAGTTTTGCCAGATAACTAATATAATGTTCATCACTTTGTGAAGAGTGTTTATATATCATTAAATGTCTATAATTGTTTAAACTATAGGTTGGCAGGATTTCATATTTTAAAAACAAGTCATGTGTGGGGGAACAATAAGGAACACCAGCAATGCATCTTACAGCTCTTTTTTGAAGAAGGTGAAGCTTGGATAAATTTGTGACACCCGTAGTGCCCCAAACGGTACAACGCGCGCAGCCTACCAGGGCCTTCCCTCGGCCCACTACACCTAATCTGGTACACTATAATAGAAGTGTGCGCCGTGTGGGTTCGAACGGCGGCGGCGGCGTGGCGGTCGCTTCTAGTCGGCGGCGGCGGCGCCTGGTATTCGTCGGCGGCGGCACCAGGTCATTTTTCGAGGGCGGCGGCGGCGCCGGCGGCGTGGAACGCTAAACCACAAATCTAAAAATCTATTTCGCTACAGCCTTCTTTGCTAGACTGGTTGCAATTTTAGGACTTTTCGTACTAGGGGCTCAGAACAAAGAATACAGAGGGGTTGAAGGCTGAGAGAAATGCAAAATGTTCTGTAAATGTTTCGGTTTTTTAGGCGCCATATCTTTAAAAAACATTAGGCACATATCACAAGCGCCTATGTTGATTGTGTTTATATATTTCTTGCTCACGAACGGGCAGAAGCTTTCTTGTTTTCTGCGTCGTAGTCGCAATTTTCTTTTATCCATCCTTCGGTTACACAGGTATTTTTCCATTGCGCAGAGTCAGTGAATTCTTCTAGAATTGTTAAGCCGGCACCGATGCACGTGACACTGGATATGTTAATCGTACACCCACTTCTTCTAAAAAAGATTGTGGTCATACAATTTTCTTTAGGTAAAAATAAACAAATCTCTTCTATGACCAACTTTTGCTTTATTCAGCCCTTTATCTGTCAACCAATTAGTAGACGTTAAAAAACGAACATTTTCGTCTGGACAGTTTGTCAAATCACTTGTCCTTAATATTAACCACCATTTGTTTCAAATAACTATTCTTATAAGGGCCTTCTCACGAAAGAGAAAAGAAATAAAATGCCTGTTTGCAGCAGGTGAACATTTTTTTAGCTGAGATATGTTACGATGCGTTGATGCCGTTTAGGGACATAGCGCTGATTCCACCCGCAGCCACAGTGCCCGCGATCCTCAAGCCGTGATTTCGACGTTCCGAAACCATTGTTCTTTCTTCTCGTTGCGCCATGTTCTCGTTGCGCCATGTTGCGCTTTTGACGATGTTTCGGAGTGACACGTTGCGTTGCATGGTGACGATACGCATTAGTAGACGCGCGGAGATCAGGGTTGCTTTTGTTTGTTTTGTGTTTGATTCATTGAAACACACTTGACATGATGACTCCTTGACATGAATATATGCCTCAGACAGGGAAAAGAATTAAACAAGACAGAATCAAATCTCAAACACAAATAGATTTGCGTGGAAAAATTTATTCATATTTAGAGGACGCGGAAATCGCGCCGAGTGAAAACGTCGGTGGCGGCGGCGGCGCGCCGATGCCTCGGCGCACACCTCTATTCCCGAATGCACTGCGGCGCGCCTGAATCCGCGCTAGTGTCCAAGTCCGCGGTGGCGTCGTGTTCCTCCCTAGCAGCTACCGCCAAACTTATCCTTATTCACTTGCAACGTAATTTCATTGCCCTCTTCTGTCTTTGGCGCGCACATCCGCGGTGGCACTCGCCCGGGATCCAGCTCTCGCTTTAGTAATTTGGCAGCCACTTATGCGGCGCCCGCCTGCTGCGCAGGTGTCGACAGTGCTCCTGGGAACGTGGCGCTGGACGACCAGCGGCTGGCGCTTGAATGGGTGGTATCGCACATCGCCAGCTTCGGAGGCAACGCCAGCGACGTGGTGCTCATGGGGAGCGCCTCCGGGGCATGGTCCATCGGCGCACACATTACAGGGCGCGACCGCTTCTGGCGGCAAGCGCGGTTCTCCAAGATCATCTTGCACGGCGAGGCGCCGCTCAGGAGGTGCCTCTACATGCGTTTTTTTTTTGTTTCAGTAATACTGACTGTCGCGTCGCTCAGACAAAATCGAGAAGCAATTGCCTTGGCCAAACTGCTTTCTTGTTGCGGCTCAAATTTCTTGCAGAGGTGGAATTTGGCGGCCAGTTTTGTTTAAAACTACGCGTGGGCGTAATACTTGTCTGATTTTGCCAGAATTACACGAAAATTTTAAGCGTCTGCGGTGACAGCGGACCAGAACAGTAATCTTTTTAAGTCGAGTATTGTCTCTGTATAGTTACTGCACAAGTGGCTGGAGTTGCGCGTACGCCTGCCGAGTTTCCGCAGAAAGTATCTAAGTTATGCGGCAAAGCCGCACTTCGCGTTTGCAGAAGACTATATGATACAACTCGGACTGGGAAATCACAGAAAGATTACATTACGCAATCGCGTTACGCATATTTTAGCTTGGACACTGCTGACTTATATAATTACATCGCGTAAAAAGCTCTGAAAGCTGTCTAGCTCCGCGGCTTTGCCGCATAAACAGTTAGCAGTGAGGCCACCGGAAATTGCAGTTTTTTCCGGAAGACGGGTGTGTGCTTTGCGTTATTCGACCTTTCATTCGCATTTTTTTGCGTTGTTCTCGTGTAATATGGCGGCTGTTATAGGAAAGGAATAAGCAAGCTGAACATGAGAAATGTGAACATCGTTTGGAGAAACCTTTATTTTCAGGGAAACCGACGAAAAGAGGCATGCTGGTCTCACCTTGCCGTATGGCAGTCACGGATGGCAGTCATTCAGGTAGCTGTAATGGGTCAATGCCCATAAACGCGGAATTCGTGATTCTCTAAATTCACAGATCCCTGTGAGTCTTCCTACCACTCCTGGCACAGTGGAGCAGCGGACAAGCGATGCGCCACAGCCCTTCTGTGGCATGTGCTGCCATCTGTTGGGACTTGGGTTAATTGGGTTGTAATCCAGGTTGCTCTTCCCGAGCAGCCTCTCACGTTTAATTGAGCTGCCGCCTGGCACGGTGGACAGATTACCAGATACGTATGCTCAAACTTGAAAGAAAGCAGACGTGGCGAAGAAACGCTGTACTTTTCTTAACGTCTCAGCCGGGGACCGGCCTTTGTCTGAAAAAACTGAGCTGCGGGCCGTCTGGTAAGTTTATATGGTGGCCTTATGGCACCAATGACGACGTCTGTGAATCAGCTGAAATAGAGCAAAATTATGCAATAGCAAGAAACGCTGAAGTTATCTTATCAGGGGTCATCTCAAATACCGAGAGAGCATAAACACTCGCCGAACTTACAAGGTGCACAATAATGCGGAGCGCACACGCGCCTAAAGAGTGCGGTGCGAAAAAGCGGTTCAGGTGTCCGGCGATATGTGAGACAGATACTGCGCCATTTCCTTTCCCCAAAAACCAATTCAATTCATTCAAAAAGAAAATAACAAAAACGCCCCGCGTTATTCTGCAGCCTGTAACTTGGACGCGTTTCTATATTCTCTTGATATTTGAGATGACTTTTTTATTGCATAACTTTAGTGCTTTTGCGATCGCATGATTTCGCCCCATCTCAGCTTTTTATATTCATCGTCATTGGTGCAGATAGTGATTACGTCATCATATAAATTTAATAGACTGGCCGCAGCTCAGTTTCTTAAGACGAAGGCTGGTCCCCGGCCGAAACGTCAAGAAAAGTACAGTGTTTCTTCGCCACGGGTCTCTTTTCTTTCAACCGTGTTGCTAACGTAGCCCTAGAAGCGATTCCTGCCTTATGCATATGGGCAGGTTGCACACCACCCGGTGTGCAGGTCAGCAGTTTGCAAGAAAACTGGCTTCAAAAAAACAGACAAACACACAACAGCTAAATGCGGGGAATGTTCACTATGAGTGCCCCCTCACCAAGACGATAGGTGTAACGTAAGGAGACAGCAAGCAAACAGAGTGGATCAGGAAACAAGCGCGGCTCACAGTGGTCTTTACCTGAAATGAGTGAGCAAAAAAATGGCTCCACTAGGCAACGCCCCAGTTAATCCGTTATTCCTCGGTCTTGCTACTTCGCCGGTCGGTTTGTCGCTCGGCGGTGAGTGCAACTGGCTGTTGTGTTCGCCGACGTCGAGCCTAATGAGCTTGACCAGCGCCGTGTGCACCACCCAAAGCACTTGCGGCACGGCAGCTTCTGCGTCATCCGTGAGCGTCGGTTTTTCAGTTCGCTGTTTTGTTTCCCCGGCAGCCCACAGAGAACACAGCTCCCGCACTTTTCGCTCTCGAGCCGCAGCCGCGGGGGGGGGGGGGGGGGGGAAGAAAAAGTTGGGCTGAGGCTTAGCTAAAGTGTTAAGCCTGGATATCTCGAAGCGAAAAGCGTTTAGCAAGGCGTTCCTCTTGTGATTCTGGCGTTTCAGCCGCTTGTCTAGCCTTGCACTTTCCATTGGGCACGGCAGCACTACCAGGATGCGGAGCAATAACCCGTTCCTCTATATTGTGCAGATCGTCTTCGGTGCACTGCTTCCAGTCAGCACCCCCAGCCACGAAGGACCCGTGAAGATTATAGCACAGTCAGCCGGAACCACCAGCTTCCACGTGCGCAATCTGCCATCGCTGACAGCACAAGATTACCCGTTCCAGTGCCCAACAGCTACAAGTGTGTTCATCGGAGCACATGACCTGCTGTAAGCGCCACCAAACTGGCATATATATACGCGCTACGAAGAATCTGCTAGTAATAGGCACGGCAGCACAACCAGGATGCGGAGCAATAACCCGTTCCTCTATATTGTGCAGATCGTCTTCGGTGCACTGCTTCCAGGTTGACCTGGATCTTAGCGCTACTTTCTCCTATGTAATGGTGACGATCCTTCCGCTACGCAAACAGGACCCCCCATTGCACATACTCAACATTTACTGTCCCCCAAAGCTACCAAATGTTACATTCGCAGATATCTTCAGCCGGGCTTTGAAGGTCGCGAATCGGGATCCCCTCATAATCGTTGGGGACTTTAATGCTCCCAGCACCTTATGGGGGTACACACGTGAAGAGAAACGCGGACGCAAGTTGGCGGAGCTTGTTTCCACACTGGGCCTTACTCTTCACACGGATCCCGCGCAACCCACTCGTATAGGTAACTCCGTTACACGCGATACGTGTCCGGACCTCACCTTTACGAAAAATATTCGCTATGCAGATTGGAGGAACACCGAGGAATCCCTCGGTAGTGAGCACTGCATAATTACCACTACAATCCATACCAAGCCACTCACAAGACCACAGGCCAATGCAAAACTACCCGACTGGACCAACTTTAGGAACAGTTACACCAATCCTCAATCGATAATAGACCAAGGATACTCAACGTGGTCCCAACACCTAGTATCCCACTTGAAATCAGTCGAGCAAAATGTTCAACTCTCAGAGGCGAGCCCGGCGGTGGATAACCACCTTCTCCACCTCTGGGAGGCACGACACAGCCTAGTCCGCCGCTGGCGTCGTCAAAAACACAATCGGAAACTCAAAATTCGAATTGCGGATATCACCCAACAGGCGGCACAATACGCGGCCCAACTCGCCGACTCCAATTGGGTGCACCGATGCAACACTGCAGCTCGGCAAATGTCGAGTCGGAGTACGTGGCGCCTCTTCCGCGCTCTTATTGATCCGGCACAAACCCGTACTGAGACACAAAAACAGCTTCAAAGGGCTATACATAACTTCACTGGAGACACGGCCAAACTGGCCGATGCGCTCCGCGACCAATATTTGAGTATACACCAGGATCCCCGTGGTCAGGCGTACTCGTATGCAGGTTCCGAGAACGCGGATTTGGATCAACCGTTCCAGCTCCATGACCTAAAAGCGGCCCTGGCTAAAATGAAGCGAGGTACAGCACCAGGCCGGGACAAGGTGACGGTAAAGCTTATTGCCAACCTACCAGATCCCGCCTACGAAACTCTCCTCGATTACTTCAACACTATCTGGATTGGAGGCACACCACTCCCCATAGATTGGAAAACGGCACTAGTAACTTTCATTCCCAAGCCAGGTAAAGCCATTAACAACCGACAACCTCCGGCCCATCTCCCTCACTTCGTGTGTGGGGAAGCTGATGGAGACTATGGTCCGCGACAGATTGTCGGCTTTCCTGGAGCAACAAAACATTTTCGCAGATACCATGTACGGTTTCCGCCCACACCGGTCCGCACAAGATGTCCTGTTGCAACTTCACAAGGAGATTCTCGACCCCGTCGAGCACCCCAGCAATGATAAAGTAGTCGTCGCACTTGACCTGCGGGGGGCTTTCGACAATGTGACCCACGAGATCATCCTATCCCACTTGTCGCAAACACATTGTGGGCGCAATACTTTCAATTATATCAAACAATTCCTTACAGATCGCCAATCCTATATCCGGCTACAAGACACAGAATATGGCCCATATCAACTTGGTACACGAGGGACCCCACAGGGAGCTGTCCTCTCGCCATTACTATTTAATCTGGCCATGATGAAGCTCCCTACCCAGCTGGCGGAGGTCGCCGGTGTGCAGCACGCTCTGTATGCGGACGACATCACCCTCTGGGCAACACAACAATCGGTTGGAGACATCGAGACCAACCTGCAACAAGCGGCAGCTATAGTGGACGAATACGCTCGTCGCTGTGGTCTTGAATGCTCCCCGAGCAAATCTGAATTTGTGCACATACGCCCCAACTCAAAGTGCACAACCAAAATTGCCCTTTCCCTACTTAGCGGACCGATACCTGAACACGCGGAGATCCGGGTACTGGGGCTTTTCATTCATCATAGGCGCAAGATAGACACTACCCCTAAACAAGTTACGTAAGGTGGGGGACCAGGTGGGTCGGATGCTCCGCCGGGTGTCCAATAAAAGGGGGGGACTACGATGCAAAGATGCCCTGCGGCTGGCCAATGCATTCGTGACCAGCCGGATTTTATATTCGGCTCCCTACCTCCACCTACGCAAATGCGATGAGAATGCCTTAGAGGTAGTTCTCCGCAAGATTTATAAGAGAGCGCTCGACCTCCCCATAACGACGTCCAACAAGCGTCTCCTCGGTCTGGGGATGACCAACACCTTTGGGGGAGTTACGAGAAGCTCATCTTAACAATCAATACTTGCGCCTAAGCAAAACACCTGCGGGGAGCCGCCTTCTAACCCGCTTACACATTTCCTACGCAACACATACAGAAGAACGGGTCCGCATCCCTGAAGCCTGGCGCTTTGCACTCCAGGTGCGACCCCTTCCGAAGAACATGACTGCAGACACCCATGATAGTCGCCGTCTCGCGCGGGCGGAGGCTATTTCTCAACAATATGGCCACAAGCCAGGTGTCTTCTATGTGGATGCGGCCGGCCCGCACCATGGGGGTTGGTACACGGCGGCCGTCATTCACCAAAACACTACAGTTCAGGGCCTTACTTTCCGTGCCCCAAACATTACATTTGCGGAAGAGATCGCCATTGCACTGGCCGCCGCAGATCCAGAGTCCCGAGTCATTATTACGGACTCCAGGGGCGCCTGCCGCAATATTGAGCAAGGGTACATTCCAGACCGTGCTTTCAAAATTCTCCACGCATGCGATTACACAGGGTTTCCGACCCATCGTACCATCGTGTGGGCTCCGGCTCATGCGGGTCTTGAGGGGAACGAGGCAGCCGACGCTGCCGCCCGCGCGCTTACTCACCGGGCGTCGCCTCATCCGCAGCCTGATCCGGAATTCAATTTCAATCCGGCCATCACCTTTAAAGAGATCACCTCTCTTTATCAAAATTTTTCATGGTCTCTATCCCCCTCCCTGTAAAGGCCTCACCAGGGTGGAGGAGCGCTGGCTTCTCCGCCTCTATACCAATACTGTACTGTGCCCGGCAGTACTTAAGCACTTCAATTCTTCTTTCTCGGGCGCGTGCCCACACTGTGAGGAGGAGTCTTCGGACACCTACCACATGGTGTGGGCATGCCCTTCCAATCCTGCCTACCCACCCGACCACCTCCACCCCACTCGAGAGGCCTGGGAAGCTGCCCTGCGCGGCTGCTCCGAACTCCATGCCCAACAGACATTGGTAGCTAGAGCCCGAGCCGCTGCGGAAGCTACAGGGATCCCGGACTAGGGCTCCCTC
Organism: Amblyomma americanum; assembly: GCF_052857255.1. Classification (NCBI taxonomy): domain Eukaryota; kingdom Metazoa; phylum Arthropoda; class Arachnida; order Ixodida; family Ixodidae; genus Amblyomma; species Amblyomma americanum. Next base: position 25,052,135 of record NC_135505.1, read on the forward strand.
CTAGTGTTTGTCAGGGACGGGCCCTTCCGGCTCGCCCCATCGACCTCTCACTGTAAATAGAAATAAAAGTTTTCCTCCTCCTCCTCCTCCAGTCAGCACCCCCAGCCACGAAGGACCCGTGAAGATTATAGCAC